>NC_089508.1:131107578-131419990 GCF_036850995.1 Saccopteryx leptura
ATCATTCCACCTCTGGTCACCCAATGACATGTGAAGTTTGTAGGAGAAGGGAGGGGGCTTCCATCCTGGGGCCTGATGTCTGGGTGGGTGTCATGCTGAGTTGTTCTTCCTGAGAGGCTTCATCAACCCTGGGGTAGCACCCCTTGCTTCCTGGGGAGTGGCTAGAAATGGTCACTTGAGAGGCAGCATTGGCTTGTTTAAGGCATAGCCTGTGGATCCCTCGTTGGACTGACTTCCTGTCCATGCCTCTCCCCAGCTATGCTTCTGTGACCAAGATATTGAACCTCTGATCTGAGCTTCCTAATATGTACAATGAGGATAACAACAGTACCTACTTCCTGGGGTTACTGGGAGGATTGAATGAGTTGTGAGGAATTTAGAGCAGTAAATGCTACACAAGTGTTTGTTAAATATAACTAAGTCAGAAGTTATGTAAGTTACCTAAAAGGTGCCAGGCAGTGCAGAAGTGCTCCAAAGGCCCACTGTGCTGATTGCTGGGAACACCGGTGTGAAGGAGCCAGAGCAGGGCTGGAGCAGGCCTGCAGGAGACACAGGAGTCCAGCAAGTGAGCAGGACAATTGCAGATGGTAGTTTGTGCCATGAAGAAAACTAGAATGGGTGAGGTGGGGTGGGAGGGAGGGGCTTCCAGTAGATGGACCAGTCACATCTGAGTGGGCAACTTAATGGAAGGAGGAGTGAGTCAGGGGAGGAGGCAGAAGTCAAGGCAGGCACAGACCCTTAGCTGATGCTGTGGCTACTCTGCCCATGTCCCCAGGTGTTCCTTCCCATGCCATGCACACTTCCTTTGTCTTCCCTCCTGATAGCCTGTGTCTGTGGCTCTTTGTTGGTGAACTGACTCCAGGCTTTGGGAGCTGCCTTCCTTTGGCACCGGGAGCAGGAGGTATCAGGGATCTTTTGCCTCACTTGGGGCGGCCTGTATCCAATCCCACCAGCCCTTCTGCCCCTGGTAGGGAGTGATTGACACTGTTCTCAGTGGCATTATGTCACATCACCCTCTGTAGAACTTTGCTGGACTGTGCTTGCTCACCTGGCCTCGTCCCCTCCTGATCTTTCATGCTTGCTTCCTGACTGGCTATTTGCAGGAACATTATTGTAGTAAATCACTTTCACATGAACCTCCTCTCAGCTTCTGGGGAACCTAAGGCAGACCCTAAGTCAGGAACGAGTGTGACATGTTAAAGGGACAATGAGAAGAGGCTGTACAGATAGACAGGTAGACCAGGCTGGGTCATCTCAGGCCTTGCTGCTGTGGTAGATTTGAATTTTTCCCAAGATCAATAGGAAATGGTTGGAAGTTTTTAGACAGAGAATTAACACTATATAATTTATTTCATAAGCACTCTGGCTACTGGGTAGAGAACAGATGATTAGGGGACGAGAATGGAAGCAGGGAGCAGATCGGGAGGTTATAGCAGTCATGCAGGAGAGCAAGGACACACTTGATCTAGGAAAGGTAGCCAAGGGGACGGATTTGGGATTTGCTCTGAGGATTGGTAGGTGGTTGACAACTATGAATGTGTAGAGTAGGTACTTGGTACAGTTTTATAGTTTTCCCTAAGTCATAGTATTCTTCCAAGTAACCAGTGAGGTAGGAACTGTTGTTATCCTCATTATATCTTGGTGCCTTCTATGACATCACTTCGTACCTGGTCCAGCGGCCTGTGCACTACCTTCATTCCTGTTGCCAGGCTGTGCCCACTAGGCCTTGTAGGAGGGGCCATGTGGGAAGAGCCCTGGGTGGGATGGTGAGAACTTGGGCAGATCCTACCCCTCACTGGGCCTGGCTCCTTGCCTTGGTAAAGGGGGAGCCAGGAGATGGGAGATGGGAGATGGGAGCTCCAAAGGCCTTCTAAAGGAAAGTTTTGTTGAGAGCTTTGCCTGGGTGTGAAAGGCCGAGGGCTCCCCACCCGCTAGAAGCACCTGCTGTGCGTCAGCCCCTGGAAGATGGACAGAGTGGACCAGCATGTAGCCCAGCCTCCCACAGTCTTGGAGTTCCCTCCTCTGAGGCCGAGGGCCAGGCAGAGCCCCCATTAGCTGTGACTGGGTCAAACTAGAATCCATTTTGCTTCCTCAAGTAAAGACAACATTTCTTCAGAAAGCGAGACAGTCATTCAAAGTTATGCTTCTTCCAGAAATCAAGTATCTGAAATGTTAAAAGCTTGGCTCTGATTTTCAGGCCCTCAGGGACAGTTCTTAGGAGAAATAAACTCCTTTTAGCATGAGATGTAAGCATCTCTGGTGAGCACCAGTGGGTGCTGGGCTCCCTCGAAAAAACCCTTTCTCCAGCCATGCAGCTTGTCATGCTGAATACTAAATGGGGTGCTCAGGTGCGAGGACCAGGCAGGTCCTATGGCTTGGTTCCCAGGGTACATCTGGTGGGCGAATGTGCAGTATATATGTACCTAGGTGTTGGGTAAACCCTCAGTAACCCTAAAGACCCCTGGGAGGCTAGGAAACCCCACATCTAGAGCCCTAGGATTGACTGACCAGCTGAGACCCCCCATTTCCCCAGAAGCAGCCAATAGTGTCTGGGGGTGGCGGGCCAGGAATCTGATATGTCGATGGGAACTTGTAACATTAAAATATCCAAACCTTCAACTGAAATGGCACTTCTTAGTGTCCACTCTAGATACTTAGTCCTAATGTGTGCCAAGAGACATGTACGTGACTGGTCATGGCAATTTGTTTTTAATAGTGACAAGATGTAAACAACTGTAAATATCCTGCATATTGCACAAACTATGGAATAGTTTATAGGTCCATTTTAGGACTTACTATTAAGGGTTAAAATTTCTTAAGCTAGATATGTATTTAGTGTTATGGAAAGACCCCCAGGTGTTATTACTAAGCAACAAAAGTAAGGTATAGAATAAATTATGTAGCATGCCATCTATGTTAAAACACTCCCAGAAATGATAACTTTATTCTCTATATGTGTAAGAAACCAGACAGAGCCAAATGGAAACAGTGATTTTCTTGGGCAGGGACTGGGACTTGGGGTGGCATTCTCGAGGGGGTATTTTGTTTCATACCTACAGTTTAAGTACTTTAAAAACGACAATATTTTCTCATTTGTATAATTAAGAAGGTTCTAATGGGACATAAAGTAACTGATGCCTAATATAGGAAATTTGTTAAATGCAAAGAAATGTCACCCTACTTCCACTATTAGCATTTTGGTGCATTTCTCCAGCCTGTTTTCTCCTCAGGCCTTTTTACACAGTGTTAAGCTGACTATATAGATATAATTTGTACCCTGCTTATTCCTCTTAGCATTTGTCATAAACACTTTCTGCGCTGTTTCAAGCTCTCTATAAATATCTTTAATAGCTGCATAATTTTTGATTGTGTGTATTTAGCCATTTCCCACTTTTCCCATTGAAAAAGTGACCTCTGTTTGCCTAGAAAATCTGCCACCAATCTGTGAGACAGCTGAAGTCGTTACTATTCCCGTGCTCGGTGCCATGCAAGACATGGGGTGTGATCAGTGTGTGCATGCCTGTGTGTCAGTGTGTGTATGTGTGTGAGCGTGTGTGCACGTGTGTGTGTGTGAATGAGAGTGAAGGGAACTGGGCACTGTGTACTCCACCTGAGAGGTGGCCTGGCTGTGCCTCTCCCTGGAGAATGCAGGCAGAAGAGCCTGGGCCAATCATTCAAGTCAGAGGCTGGGAAGTCAGGTCAGTATAACCTTCTGGATACTTGTCCCTTTTTTGAAATAATTGACAGAAGACAGCCAGGGCATATTTTGTACTGGGGCACGAGAGTCCCCAGTGGGACACCCAGCTACCCAGCTCTGCACTGTCTGCATTCCTTCCTCTGGAACACCCCCCCCCCTCCAAGTCTGCTAACCGTTTTTCTGATCTGAATCTGGAGAAGGAGGTTTCTAGGCGTGTGTCCTCTGGGTGGTCAGGCCCAGGCAGGGCCTGTGGTTTGGCCCCCAGAGAGGCTTTTGCCAGAGGTCAAGGGGCAGCTGTGCCCATCCTACCTCTAGACCTCAGTGTTCTGGTCTGAGCAATAAAGCTGCCCAGGGAAGAAAGGTGACAGAAACCCCAAAGGGCAATGCAAGAAAGGTCAGAGAAGGGACTATCCACATTGATGTGGGCAGGATTAAAGGAGCCAGAGGGAGATAGGGATGCACTCCTACCCCATCACCACCCCCCAGCCACATTGGGAAACCATTTGGACCCGTGGACTGACGAGGAAGAGAAGGAGCTGTTAGGAACTCAGAGAGAGCTGAAGTCACAGAATAGAGGCTGCTGAACAGCTGAACAGAATCTGGGGCCTTAAGCTGTTTTCTAAACTGAGAATTGACACAGAGGGAGCAGGGGCATAAACACCACAACCTCTCTCTCCTCCCATTTTCTGTCTCCTGCTGGCATTGCCCACTGGTAAACACAGCCCAAGGCCAGAAGCGACAAGGGAGCCTGGGTAATGTAGTCCACTTAGGCCAGCCACCCTGGGCGAAGAGCAGAGCTCCATTTCTTTTTCAGGCTTATTGTTATTATTGTTTAACCTAGCGGGATGACCTAAACCTTTGTTCATACAGGATCATAATATGTTGAGTATATGAATAGGTTTTGTTCTTGTCACAGTGGCTACCTTTTATATGGCCTGTTGATCCAGTGCTGGGATGATTGGGCAAATGGGAGACTGGACTACACAGGACAGTCATTGCATTTATCTGAGTGTTGAGAGCCTTTTGTGCTGTGATTGCCCTCCAGCAAGGAGATCCGTGGGACTATGGGGACATAGTCTGAACTCACCTTGTGTGGCCCTTCCATATGTCCACCTGTTACCCATCTTTCAATCTTACTGTCAGCCTATAAATCAGTGTAGATTTGTCAGGCATTTTCTTCTTCCATGTGATGTGGACAACTATATATTTCCCGAGTTTCTGCCTACCCGGAGTATTTCCCCTCCATAGCGTCTTTCAGGGTCTCCCTTGAGTGGAATTGCAATACCTTGTCCATTTACTTCTGACTTGTTTCTGCATACTGTGCAAACCATCCGTAAACCAGTTCATGGCTTCCCTCCTCTCTTTATTAATTATGGGAAGCTCCATATGAGGCATAAGTGTGGGTCGAGCAGACGTGGTGAAGCTCAAGACCTGTTCAGGCTTGATCTTATATTTCCATTTCCATTCAACAATGGACTTCTGCTGCATGCGTCCAGTTTCATGATTCAGCTGATCATCTAGCATCCAATTCATGATGAATGATCTATGTTACATCGTTACTTGGTCTGGTGTTCAGTCTTTTCTGTGGTTTAGTAGGAATCCAGAAGCTGCTCTATGAAAGAAGTACTATTATTGCTAGCAGAAGTCTTACTCTTAAAACCTTGGGATCTGTGCTGTAACTTTCCTAGTTATGCTTGCTAAAGGCTCTGTCTTAACATCTCTACCTACTAGGATATTCTAGTACATTTAGGTATGCTGGTTCACCAAAAAACAGAGCGATTGAGCTGCTCACAGTCAAGACCTTCTGTAGAAACTCCTCTTTTCAATAAAATTTATTTATTTATTTATTGTTTTAAGTGAGAGGAAGGGAGATAAACAGACTCCCGCATGTGCCCTCACCGGGATCCACCTGGCAACCCCCATCTGTGGCTGATGCTCGAATCAGCTGAGCTGTCCTCAGCAAGGGCTGACACTTGAACCAATCGAACCACTGGCTGCAGGAGAGGGAGAGAGAGAGAAGGGGAGAGGGAGGGGAAGAGAAGCAGGTGGTCACTTCTCCTGTGTGCCCTGACAGGGGATGGAACCCAGGATGTCTGCACATTGGGCAGACACTATCCACTGAGCCAACTAGCCAGGACCTAGAAACTTCTCTTGATCCAGACCTCTCTCAAACCAGAAGATTTACCTAAGTTATTTAACAAGAGGTCAGAGCAAGATGTCTAAATGTGGCATATATTTCTTCCACAATTCAAAGAGGCCCACTCAAGTGTTGTGCTTTTTCTTTGTGGTGAGTGGTGGGAGGAAAGCTAAATTTTAGTCACTTTGGGTGGAATACAACTATGTTCTGAATGACAATACCCTTAGAAACTTCACTTTTGTGTCAGGCCATTGAATTTTTGCAGGGTTTATTATTCATTTCTGGCATGCATTTGTTTTGCTTAAAAAATGTATAATGTTTGCTTGTTCCTTCTCAATAGGGCCAATTTGCATAATTATATCATTGTAATAGAATATTGTGATTTTCTATGGGATAGCAAGACAATTAAGAATACATTGAGACAGAGAACTGATGATATTATGGCAGGAGAGGAGGTTTGCCATACTTTGGGATAAGACAGTGAAGGTATACTGCTATCACTGCCATGTAAAAACAAATGGCTTTTTATTATTTTTATTGACTTGAATTTGTTAGATCAATAATTGCATACCTGATATTTATGCAAGGGAAATCTGGTTCCTTTGTATGAGGATGAGGATACATTTCAACCAGCAAGGAAATTTCAAGAGGATTTAGGGGTTCAAAGTTCTCATCTGCCTAATTGTCCCCATTCCATGTATCAGGGTCTTACAACTTCTTTACTAGTGCCTTTACATTGTACAGTATTGCTCAGCCTTCCTACTACTGAATTTTGGGGTAAAATTATTCTCTGCATGTAGCTATACTGTGAATCGTGGGATGTTTACAGCATCTGTGGCTTCTACCCATTATATACCAGTAGTACTTCCACAGTGTGGCAACCCAGAATGTCTCCAGACATGGCCACATGTTCCCTGGGACGTAAATTGTGCCCAGTTAAAAACTAGCACCTTAGCGCCTTAGCATGAGATACCTGACAAATGATATATATTCATTGGTGTTTGAGCTCTGCAATGCTTATACTTAGGCTTTATACTTGATCCTCAGCTGTGTCTTCCCTGCAACCATAGGTGATGGAAAATGCTTTTACAAACTGCCATGAAGACTTCCTGATTTTCTGTTCTTTTCCTCAGGAAGTCAAGGTTTTAATTTTGTCTTTTTCCATGTGTATTCTACCTAGCAGTCAGAAGCAGTAGGCACATCCCAGGTACTTTGGAATCAACGTGGTCACTAAGTGACCGAGTGTCAGAGCTACTTTAGCTCCCCACACTTTGTCTCCTACCTGTATGCTTTCATCTGCCATCAGCAGGAATTTGAATAACTGTAACAGCACTGTTCACCACAGATGGTCCCTATCCCAAGCTGTCCTCAGAACACCTATCCTTGCTCTCACCAAACCGGTGAGCAACCCAATCCCCAGATCCCATTGGAGCGCTTATTTCCTGGGGCCACTTCCACTACCAATTATTGTAAAAAGTCAAGAAAAAAATAACACACTCAGAAGAGTAAATAAAGAGAGATTAACGTAAGGACTGTTTATAAAGTTATGAGCAGAAGAAAGGGAACCAACAAAAGGGTGGTGAAGCACCCAGTAAGCAGTAGGCGCAGTAAGCCATGACCTCCCCTGGAGTGGGAGAGGGAAGAAAAGGAGCTATTCCCAGAATCCAGGAAAAGGTGTAGACCAGGGAAAGGGGTCTCTGAAGCTGCTGTAGCTTTAGGTAGGAACGTGGCTACTGCTAAATTGCTGCCCAGAAGGAGAGGAGATAAGGGGATACACATTCTAATTTCTCTCCCTTCCTACTGCCCCATTCCCTGGTGCCTCCTAGCAGATGAATTGGAAGCCGGGGGAAAGAAGACCCTTTTCTGCAATCTATGTGGGACACCCTCTCAGGGCACTGAGCAAGGGTGGGAGGAATATGGAAGGCAAAACAGGGTAGTGATTGAGCAGGGTCTTTCTTTTTTAATATGTGAATTTCTTTTGCAATAATTTAATCTCTTAGTCCCCCAAAGAATTAAAAACATTACTCAAGTCATCTTTGAGTGGTATTATAATAAATTATTAATATTTGCTTTACAACTTTAATTTTAAAAATTAAACATTTAAATTTATAATATTAACTTATATTTTTAAAATTTATAATTAAGATTAATTTATAATTGTAATTATAAATTGAGATCCATATTGTTAAATCTTATATGAAGTTTATTTCACAAATGACATTGGACATATGAAATAAATATTAGAACAAATTAATTGTTTTTTCATTTAAGAACTCATAATAATGGAATAATAAAAATAATGGCTAACATTTATTTTGTGTTTTCTATGTATTTGGTGCCATAGGAGATATTTTGCAGGCATTAATTTAATTTAATTTAATTTATTTTTAGTTATGCAAGAAAAACCATGTTTTGCAACAAATAAATTATATCCATCGTGTTTGTTGAGGACTCAGTATATAAAAATGAGATTGAAATTTAACTACATGATTTAACATCAAACAGACAAAAGCTACCTCATGACCTGGTGTTTTGGATTCTTCCATTTTGCCCTAAGAAACACAAAAGGTTTATTTTAATAATGTTTTAAATGATAAGATAAGCAAGATGGCCTCATTCTGTTATTTGTAAGCACTTTGCTAGAAATAACATATTGCGTGTTATCTCTTTATTCTCTATTCTCAATGAATAAAAAGTCAAATTGGATATACTTGTTACTACATATTTTTTTAATTATCCACATTTGGAAGTACTAAAGCTATCTAGATGTGTTATATGTGATTGTTTATCAGATGAGTGCAACTTACTTAACTGGCAGAAATATCCTAGGGAGATTTTACAGAATTATTATCTTTGACAGTCTTCATTAATTTATTGTATTTTAACATCAGTATTTCTTATGCTTCCTGACTTTAAACCAATAGCCCGATGTGAGTGTAATTTAAATAATGTATGGCTAAGAATAGGACATTTAAAAGAGTATCATTATCCAGCCTCCTGTGGCAATTGGCATCCAGGCAGCTAAGTTACAAATAGATTAAGAAACCGGTCTGTTAACAGGTTCGTTTGATCTTTTCTGACTGCCATTCTTGTTCTCTTAATGAACCCTAAGGAGTTCTTTAGCTTTTAAAAAATGGTTTTATGTAATTATTTTTAAAGAATTAAAATGGGCCCTGGTCAGTTGGTTTAGTGGTTAGGGTGTCAGCCCGGTATATGGATGTTCTGGGTTTGATTCCCGATAAGAGCACATAAGAGATGTGACCATCTGCTTCTCTCTCTCACTATCTCCCCCTCCTCTCCCTCTTTCCCTCCTGCAGCCAATGGATTGATTAGTTTGAGCGTTGGCCCTAGGTGTCGAGGATAGCTCAGTTGGTCTGAACATCAGCCTCAAGTGCTAAAAATAGCTTGGTTGATTTGAGCATTGGCCCCAGAGAGGGTTTGCTGGGTGGATCCCTGTTGGGGTAGATGCAGGAACCTGTCTTACTATCTCCCTTCTCCTCTCACTTAAAAATAAAAAGAAAAAGAAAAAATGAATATCTTTACTTATGGACATGAACCCTTGCTCTGTCCCTAACCCTCAGAAGGTTTATAGATGTCTATTTGTGTCAGGAAGAGCAAATGGCACTTTTGGTCCCACTCTGGTTTTGCTGTTGATGATACTGAGTGGAGGCCAAGTGTCCAGCAGATCAGTGGTAGAAGAGACTCTGGTATTATATAAAGACATCATTTAATATTTGGAACTGAGGAGAAAACAGTCAAAAGAGATTTACCAGTGTCAGAGCTGTAACAAAAGCAAGGGCTATCTCTTCTCCTATTATAAACTTTATAGAGAATGTTTGCTTTTGAGGACATTTCCCAGTGCCCTGGGGCTCATGGATCCTCACTTCCTGGGGCAGGCATGATGGCTTTCTGGAGCTGCTGTGCCAAGTGGCCTCTTAAGGCTAGGTGAACAGCAAAGGAAGGCCTTCATCTCCAAAGTCCAGGAAGGCCATCCAGTCCTGACCTCTGATGTGTACCTGGGGCCTACCAGGTAGGTTGGTAGGTTTAGTTTCATGTGGTTCTCTTGTGGATTTAGAAGGTAACACCCCCTAAAACCTTCTTTTGTTTATTTATTTATTTATAATTGACTTTATTGGGGTGACACTGATTAACACAATTATACAAGTTTCAGATGCCCAATTCTACAACACATTCTTGTATACAATATTGTATGCTTAACCCTCCAAGTCAAGTCTTTGGCTATCACCATTTATCTCCCATATGTTCTACCCTAACCTACAATCACCACCTCACTGCTATCAGAATAGCTATCATTAGTGGTGAGATTCAAATAATTTAACAATCGGTTCTTTGCCCTAATGATCATTTTAAGTATAAAAAAATGATATACCAAAAGGTAAGTTTATTATTTCATGAATTTAATACCTATATCAGAACAATAAAAGAGGTACAGAAAACTAGATTATGTTATGAGTTTTAAAATATTAATGAAAAATATTAAATAATGCCTGACAAAAAACAATAAAACTGTTATCTAAGGTAGTTCCATATTGCTTCTTGATTGGCATCCTTACTTGCAATATTCTTCACTTTTATCTGAGTGTCATTGTGCTTAGAATACGCTATTGCACAGATAAACGTGAAAAAAGAGCAAGGAATGTAAGTTTGTAATTTTCACATTGGGTGGCTGCCCATGCGCCCACCTTAGAGAGAACCCTGATTACAAGAGCCATTTTAACAACTAGTTTGCTGAACTCAACAAAAAATTAAGTATCTGTTTTGCTGAACCGGTGGGAACCAGCTGAATCCCACCACTGGCTATCATCAATAAACGAACAAACAACAAGTGTTGGCAAGGGTGTGGAGAAAAGGAACCCTGTACACTGTGAGCAGTTGGTACAGCCCTTGTGGAAAGTAATATGGAGTTACTTTGAAAAATAAGTTAAAAATGGATCTGCCTGTTGACCAAAAAATCTTTGAAGCCAGGAGCTGCAATGGCCAGTGGCAGTGGAGATGCAGGAGCTCTGTGACCTACCTGGAGAAGCAGTGTGGCTTTCCCCACAGCAGTCTTTGTGATCCACAGGACAGACCCAGAGAGCCTCCACACCTGGTATAAAAGGCAGTGGCAATGGCTATCTGTCTTGAGCACCAAGGTGCCCCAGCAGAGAGACTAACTTTCTTGCATTGAAATGCTTTTCAAAGTCTTTTCAGTTAAAACTTTGTTCTCTTTTCCCTTTTGTCTGTAGCAGAGGTCTCTGTTCTCTGTGGAAAGATCAGGGCGGGCTTTCTGCTGGCAGTGGCTCTGCTGCAGCCTGTGTGTCAGGTAAGCCAGGCGGCCATGGTTATAGAGCAAACTTCCATGGAGAAGGAACTGACTCCGCCAATGAGCCTGCAGCAGCGGCTGGTCAAGTATTTTGGTTCTGATGGTTTTCTTCTGCAAAGTGTAGGAAAATGCCATTCTTACACAGTCAGGGTACCTCTGTCTCTCTCTGCCTCTCCCACCTCTGGCTAAGGCCGAATTCCAGCTCCGAGTGGCTGATGCCTCACTGCTTACCTAGAGCTGTGGTTTTGCCCTTTGTGGGTTCACAGGGCCCTTTGGAAACCATTGAAAGTACTGTGTCATTTCCTCCACCAAATGCCTACTGCACAGGCACACTGAGTTCTGAGAACACTTGGTGGCGGGGGTCTGTTTTCACAGCCCCACCAGAAGTCACACACATGAGGTGGAGGCTGCTGAGGTTGACAACATTTGTGGTTTTGGTTAGAGCGGATCAGACCCTACCCGCTGCCTGTGCAGGGTGGGTGCTGGGCTGGGGTACGGACCCCACGTGGAGGATTTCCTCCTGCCAGCATTATTTAGCTGTGAAAATCCTCTACTTAGTGCTTATGACTTGGGTTCCCAAAATATTTCTCTGACTTCACTGACTCATATTCTTCCTTCTTTTCCATCGATACAACTATTTTTCAAAGCTGATCTTAGCCTTTGTCTCTTCTCTCTAAATCCCTCCCTGAATAATATTGACCAAATTTTGACCTTTTTACCAGTGATTTCCCAGTCAGTTTTCATTCTTGCATTCTCTCTTGAGCTACAAACTAATTTCCAATTGCCTCTGAATCCCAGCACCCTTCCTGCACCCACCCTCATACCCCTCTGTGCTGCTTCTCTAGCTACTGTCTGCTAGAACCTTGGGGTCACCATTGTGGGCCTCCAGGGTGTCACTGCATGTGTATGTGCACATGTGTCTATGTGTTCCCATCTCTCCACCCCCAATATCACGGCCTGGTTCTGGTCGCATTATCACCCTTCTGGGAGGTTATAAAATTCTTCCATGTACCTCTTGGCTCAGTTGTCTCTTAAATCATATTCTAAAGTGTAGCCCCGCTACCTCCAGGCTTGGAAGCCTTGTTTGCTCCCATCTCTAGAGACCAATAGATCCCACATAGGCACACTCAAGGCTCTCCACTGTCAGGGCCCACCTGTAGCAGATGCTGTGATGCCCTGCTCATGCCTCTCAGGTCTTACCATAGCAGCACACACAGGCCCACCTGCACCTGCCTGTACCTGTGTCTTTTTGTCTCCAGGCCCACTGCACAGATGTGCAAATACTGCCAGGAAAGACTAGGCTAGAAGGACCTGTTATCCTCCCTTTTCTCTCAAAGCAACTCTCAATAGATAAATGACTGATGGGAGGTGACATATAAGTTCCCCAGCTTCCTTGTCCCTGGAGTCCCTAGGGTAACTCTGAGGTATGTGTTCTGCCCTGGCTCCCAGAGTCGCCAAAGGGGTGACCTCCAGCAGTCCTTGGGGCTGCTGTTTCCTGGGACCATCTCCCAAATATACTACTTACACTCAAGTGTTTTAAAAAATTTTTAAATTGAACTTATTGGGGTGACATCAGTTAATAAAATTATATAGATTTTAGGTGTATAATTCTATAATACATCATCTGACGTGTTGTATTTTGTGTTCTCCAGCCCAAGTCAAGTCTCCTTCCATCACCATTGATCCCCCCTCTACCCTCTTCTACCTCCCTTTTCTTTTTGTAGTCCTCATTCTGTTCTCTGTGTGTATGAGCTTCCTTTTCACTCAGGCCCCTAGCCCTCTCTCTGACAGCAGTCAGTCTGTTCTTTGTATCTATGAGTCTGTCTCTATTTTGTTTGAGTTCATTTTGTTCATTAGATTCCACATATGAGTGAAATCACATGGTACTCGTCTCTGACTGCACTCAAGTTTATATTTCAGGGTCTGCTTCTGGGGGAACCCAAGTGAAGTCAGCAGCTAACCTTTCCCCTGTCTATGCCCCTCCACCAGAGGCTCTGCTTGCCCCAGCCATAGCCTGGTTCCATCTGTTTTGGTACCTTTGCTTGAGCCAGGTCCTCCATCCAGGACGTGTCCCCACCTCTGCCTTCTGGAATCCTGCCATCTTTAGGTTCACCTGAAAGGTGGCCTCTTCCAGGAAGCCTTCCCATGGACTCCCACCCCACTGTCTTTTCTGTGAAAATGAGGTATTTTAAAAATGATATTATCCCCTGCAGCACCCAATCTAAAGCTTGGCACTTGGACCTTCCACAATTTTTTGTTGAATTAAACTCCCTTAGCTCTCCCAAATCAGTGTGATCCTGACAGGTACTTTTCCAAGGCTCCCACTCTGAGCCTCAGTGACAGAGTGCCCTGCATTCTGTCTTTAACAGCTGTGGAATCTCCTCTTCTGAACTGCCCTCCAGACCAGAGGCCAAGAAGGGCTGTTAAAATTCATCAGGCAAGCAGTGTATTCAGACAGTGATCCATGCATTGGGCATAGTGCCGAAAGGGTTAGAGAAATACAAGGGGCAGTCTTAAAAGCAAAATGCTTACTGTTAAGCCATTACTAGTATAGGGGTCAGCAGATTTTATCTGTAGGCAGTCAGTAAATAGCAAAGGCTTCGTGGGACACATATGGTTTCTGTCACATATTCTCTTCCTCTTCCTTTTTTCCCCCCAAACCCTTTAAAAAATTAAAAACCGGCCCTGGCCGGTTGGCTCAGTGGTAGAGCGTTGGCCTGGCATTCGGGAGTCCCAGGTTCGATTCCCGGCCAGGGCACACAGGAGAAGCACCCATCTGCTTCTCCATCCCCCCCTCCTTCCTCTCTGTCTCTCTCTTCCCCTTCCGCAGCTGAGGCTCCACTGGAGCAAAAAGATGGCCTGGGCGCTGGGGATGGCTCCTTGGCCTCTGCCTCAGGCGCTAGAGTGGCTCTGGTCGCGACAGAGCGATGCCCCGGATGGGCAGAGCATCGCCCCCTGGTGGGCGTGCCGGGTGGATCCCGGTGGGGCGCATGCCTCCCCGTTTCCAGCTTCAGAAAATTAAAAAAAAAATTAAAAACCATTTTTATTTCAGGAACCCTCATTCACTGTTGGTGGGACTGTAAAGTAGTACAACCATTATGGAGGAAAGTATGGTGGTTCCTCAAAAAACTGCAAATAGAACTACCTTATGACCCAGCAATCCCTCTACTGGGTATATACCCCAAAACCTCAGAAACATTGATACGTGAAGACACATGTAGCCCCATGTTCATTGCAGCACTGTTCACAGTGGCCAAGACATGGAAACAACCAAAAAGCCCTTCAATAGAAGACTGGATAAAGAAGATGTGGCACATATACACTATGGAATACTACTCAGCCATAAGAAACGATGACATCAGATCATTTACAGCAAAATGGTGGGATCTTGATAACATTATAAGGAGTGAAATAAGTAAATCAGAAAAAAACAAGAACTACATGATTCCATACATTGGTGGAACATAAAAATGAGACTAAGAGACATGGACAAGAGTGTGGTGGTTACCAGGGGTGGGGGGAGGGAGGACAGGGGGAGAGTTAGGGGGAGGGGGAGGGGCACAGAGAACTAGATAGAGGGTGGCGAAGGACAATCTGACTTTGGGCGAGGGGTATGCAACATAATTTAATGACAAAATAACCTAGACATGTTTTCTTTGAATATATGTACCCTGATTTATTAATGTCATCCCATTACCATTAATAAAAATTTATTTAAAAAAACAAAACAAAACAAAAAAAACCCATTTTTATTTCTAGGTGGGATAAAAACAGATGTGGGCTGATTTCTGCATTAGCTCAATAGTTCATCCAACCAGCATTTACTGAGCACCTACCGTGTGCCTGCCTCCTCTTTGGCAAAGTTGCTCCTTCCAACAGGCCCCTCTCAGGCTGGGCACACACACCTGGCAGGGTGTGGAAATGACTGAGAAGCTGAAGTGAGTTGCCCACAGTGCCAACCACCGTAGTCCTGGGCGGGGCCCGGGAAGGCTGTCTTTCCTTGCACAGCCCATACTCCTCTCTGCATGGCTGCACTCTGACAACGTGGCTCTCTCAACTGGATTGCAACTTTAATCCAGAGGTCAGCTGTCTCTTCCTTCCTAAATGGCTGCCCCTCCTGATTGAATTTTCTGGGTAATGGCATAATCTTGTTTCTCCTTTTACTTTGGTAACTGACTCTATGTTAACCTCCTAACAGGCCCAGTTGTTTTTACTTTTCTTTCCTTTTACTTTGTCTCCCATGTTTGCTACTTGCTGTTCTCTGGTTGTCATTGCCTCCCTCTGTCCTCTGCTATGCTCAGTCTCTGGCTCCATCCAGTGCGCCCCGCTCTTGCCTGTCAGTGGTCTTCCTGAGTGCCACCGCTGGCTTCTCTGCCCCTGATACATGCAGTTGGTCCTTCCCATTGCTGGTTCCCAGGGCTTTGCATGGCACAGGCTCCCACATCTGCCTGAGGTACCAGCCAGTAATAGCCAACTAGGTGTCTGCTTGCTGGCTGAGATCCAGAGCTGGGTTTTTAAAAAAAATTATTAATTCATGTTTTTAAAGTACAGTTGGTATACAATATTATATTAGTTGCAGGTGAACAATACAGTGACTTGACATTTATATACTTTACAATGTGATCACCACACTAAGTCTACTAACCATCCATCACCATGGAAACTTATCATAATATTATTGATTATATTCCCCTTCACCTTTTTCACCCATGCCCTAACACCCCTCCCCTCTGGCAACCCTTATCAGTTCGATCTGTTTCTGTGAATCTGTTTTTGTTTATTTATTTATTTAGATTCTACATACATGGGAAATCATACAGTGTTTGTCTTTTTCAGTCTGACTTATTTCATTTAGCATAATGCCCTCTAGGTCCATCTATGTTGTCACAAATGGCAAGACTTTATTCTTTTTTATGGGTGAGTAATATTCCATTGTGTATATGTGACTAGACACACATACATACACACATATATATGTACACACATATCATATCTTATTTATTTGTCTATCGATAGACACCTAGCTTGCTTCCATATCTTGGCTATTGTAAATAATGCTGCAGTGAGCATAGGTGTGCATATGTCTTTTTGAACTAGTGTTTTAATTTTCTTCATATCCACTGCTGCTTTGGACTCAGGGTTTCCTGAGTGTCAGAGCCCTGCCCTGTACTGTCCACCATGGTAGATGCCTTCATGATGAATTAGGTCTCCTGGTATCCTTTTCCTCTTTCCTCATAGGATTCAGTCATTCACTGGTTAATTTGGTCTTGCAGTATATAAGCCCATTTTATAGAAATCCACTCTGACAAAGAGGGGAAATAATTTACACATTCCAAAGTTCCCCTGGTTTGCAGAAGAATTCATTGCTGGCTTTTATAAAGTAGTGAGCTCTCTTAGTGCATTTTAAGTGGTTTTATTTGCAAAGTTTTGATTCAGGTTTAACTTTAGGGAACCTAGGGAGCACATAAAGTGTGGCATAGTCATGCTCACCTGGAGGACATTGTTACCCCATGTAGGTGAGGAAAAGGTCATTTGCAAATCTGCTGTGGATGTTCTGCCCCCAAATCCCATGTTTGTTCACACCCCAGAATGCAGTTGGCTCCTAGTCTTTAATCTTAAGCTCGCCTGTAAGGATCTGTATTTAGAATGCAGAAAAGTCAAGATTTGAAGATTTGGGTCAAACACAAATATGATCCATTGAAGGACTTTTACAGATCACAGCGGTATTTGAACAAATTCCTCAGCAAGCTCTACTCACTGAACAGGGCCTTACATCAGCTTTCTCTTTGCTCAAAGTTCCCTAACCTGATGTTCTCAGACCCCCAGGGTCCACCTGTGGGCTTGAGGGATCCACCAGCCCTCTGAAAAGGCATCCAGTTTTGCATACCTTTGCTTATGTGCACTGTGTTTGGGATTTACAAAGGATTTGGAACTCCCCAAATGCCCACTTGTGGTGTTGTATCAGGAGATGAGATGGTTCACGAAGGTGGACCCTTCGGCTTGTTCTCTGCTGGGTCCCAGCTTCTGGAGCAGAGCCTGGTGCAGAGTTGTTGCTTAATGTGTTTTTGTGGGTTGAATGGTTCAATAAGTGAATGAATAAACTAGTAGCACCAGGACTCGAACCTGGGCTGCTCTGATCCCAGAGTACTGTGTCCTACTCTCCCAAAAGAAAGAGGCTACTCTGGCTTTTCAGGAAGGCTGGGCTGGGAGCTGGACACAGCAGAAGACAGAAAAAGCTGTATTTAGCAAGACCCAAAGTGAGAATCAAAGACCCAAGCTGCTACCGAAGAAATCTCAAAGCAATAACCAGAGAAAAGATGGTAAGAAGAAAGACAAATTGGATTTTCTGAGGCTCTCTCTGTCAGAGCAGTTATCTCTGAGCCCAGGGAGGGTTTGGGCTTTGGTCATCCCTGGTTGCTGGCAGGCAAAGCACTTCTGAGGCCCCTGTTGCAGGAAGCAGCTGCTTTGGGCTGTCTTGGGCTCTGGCTGGTAAACAGAGCATGAGCCAGGCTGTTGCCATGTTCTTCTGTTCTGGAAGTACTTCCTGGGGCTGCCTTGAGCACTAAAGAAGGCCTACTGAAGTGAAGAAGCACTGGACTGAGGGTGCCTGGTCTCAGGGCCTGGCTCTGGCTCTTGGCATACCTCGGATCACATGCTTTCTCTTCTGGATTTCTATAGAAGGGTTAGCAGTGCGTGATTTTATTCTTCCCAGGTTAGTTGGAAACATAGGGAGAAGTTGTGACTGAGTTTTATAAACTGTAAAGTACAGAAGGCAGAAGGTACTTGGAGAGAGAAGGACCCACCTGAATGTGCTGTTAGAGTCCTCCTGTCTGGGATCTGGATCTGTTTGGTCAGATCTTGCATCAGCTGGTCAAGCAGATGCTCTTGGTGAGCAAGGGCTGCCTTGGAATGCATGGGTGTCAAAGTTGGCAGGAGCCCAGGACTGCATGCAGGAGGCAAGGTGTGGTCCTGTCATGAGAGGCTCATCGGTAACTCAGGTTAATGTGTAAGGAGAGTTGCTGGTCCAGAAAGTCAAGGAAGGAGAAGCTAGTGCTCCATCTGTTCTCTAAGCTAATGATCCTGCCCTCTTTAGAAAATAAGTCAGTTGTTACAGCCACTTAATTTAATCTAAGATGCTGAGCTGAACCATACTGGCTTAGCCCACTCTCGGCAGCAGAGCAGGCAAACATGGCCCGCGATCCATCCTAGAGTTCTGGACGTGTTCCAGTTAATAGAGGAATTGATGTACAGAATAGCTGAGAGTTCCTGATTCAGAATCCTGGATGGGAGATGGGAGAGTATCAGCATTCTATAACTCCTTGCGTTTGGTTTAGAATGGATGGCATTGCAAATAGAGCTTCTGGACCCTGAGGAAAACAGAACTTTCAGGAATGGATGAGGTCCCTGTGGGTTGGCGGTTTAGTACCCCCTGCTCAGAAATAGGAGAAAATGGGCATTGTGATTGCCATGCTTCATATTCTCCCAGGTTTAGCAGCCTCATGATTTAAGTGGCCCTGATTGGTCCAAGTTAGTCAAGGAAATCCCATTCTCCCTTTGCTGGATGGATATTGGTTAAATGGTCCAATCAGAAAAACTATATGATTTCACACATAGGTGGGATATAAAAATGAGACTATGGACATAGATAAAAATGAAGTGCTTACCAAGGGGAGGAAGATGGAGGGCAGGGGGAGGAGGGGAGTAAAAAGGGACAAATATATATATGGTGATGGAAAATGATTTGACTTTGTTGTTGTTGTTTTTTACAGAGACAGAAAGAGAGTCAGAGAAAGGGATAGGTAGGGACAGACAAACAGGAATGGAGAGAGATGAGAAGCATCAAACATTAGGTTTTCGTTGCGACACCTTAGTTGTTCATTGATTGCTTTCTCATATGTGCCTTGACCGTGGGGCTATGCAGACTGAGTAACTAACCCCTTGCTCGAGCCAGCGACCTTGAGTCCAAGCTGGTGAGCTTTTTGCTCAAACCAGATGAGCCTGTGCTCAAGTTGGCCACCTCGGGGTCTCAAACCTGGGTCCTCGGCATCCCAGTCAGACATTTTATCCACTGCGCCACCGAGTGGTCAGGCGGAAAATGATTTGACTTTGGATGATGGGCACATAACACAAACAACAGTTAAAGTACTATAGAAATGTTTACTTAAAACCAGTATACTTTTATTGATTAATATAACCCCATTAAATTTAATTTTCTAAATAAAAAAAAAGGACAAAGCTTTAGTGGTCTGGGAAATGGCACTCACTTTCCCTCTGGTTGTGAAGAGTAAAGCATGGAGTTCTGATTACTACTGGCAGCTGTTTCATGACCACGAGGAAAGCTAATCCAAAGACAAAATCAATACATAGAAGGTAGCAGAGCAGAGAGAATCACAAAAAAATGGAGCTGGACTTTTTGGAGATATGAGACAATAAATCTCCTTTATTGTTCAAGTTAGTTTGATTGGCTCTTTTGATTCTTGCAGTGAATACTTTTTTATATATAATTTTATTTAGACCAGTGGTAGTCAACCTGGTCCCTACTGCCCTAGGGCCACTAGTGGGCGTTCCAGCTTTCATGGTGGGCGGTAGTGGAGCAACCAAAGTATAAATAAAAAGATAGATTTAACTATAGTAAGTTGTTTAATAAAGATTTATTCTGCCAAACTTAGTGAAAATTTGACATAAAGCACTTGGTAAGTAATTATTATTATTATTATTTTTAAATGAATTTTTATTAATGATAATGGGATGACATTAATAAATCAGGGTACATATATTCAAAGAAAACATGTCTAGGTTATTTTGTCATTAGATTATGTTGCATACCCCTCGCCCAAAGTCAGATTGTCCTTCACCATCCTCTATCTAGTTCTCTGTGCCCCTCCCCTTCCCCCTAACTCTCCCCCTGTCCTCCCTCCCCCCACCCCTGGTAACCACCACACTCTTGTCCATGTCTCTTAGTCTCATTTTTATGTTCCACCAATGTATGGAATCATGTAGTTCTTGTTTTTTTCTGATTTACTTATTTCACTCCTTATAATGTTATCAAGATCCCACCATTTTGCTGTAAATGATCTGATGTCATCATTTCTTATGGCTGAGTAGTATTCCATAGTGTATATGTGCCACATCTTCTTTATCCAGTCTTCTATTGAAGGGCTTTTTGGTTGTTTCCATGTCTTGGCCACTGTGAACAGTGCTGCAATGAACATGGGGCTACATGTGTCTTCACGTATCAATGTTTCTGAGGTTTTGGGGTATATACCCAGTAGAGGGATTGCTGGGTCATAAGGTAGTTCTATTTGCAGTTTTTGAGGAACCACCATACTTTCCTCCATAATGGTTGTACTACTTTACAGTCCCACCAACAGTGAATGAGGGTTCCTTTTTCTCCACAGCCTCTCCAACATTTGCTATTACCCGTCTTGTTGATAATAGCTAATCTAACAGGGGTGAGGTGGTATCTCATTGTAGTTTTGATTTGCATTTCCCTAATAACTAATGAAGCTGAGCATCTTTTCATATATCTGTTGGCCATTTGTATCTCTTCCTGGGAGAAGTGTCTATTCATGTCCTCTTCCCATTTTTTTATTGGATTGTTTGTTTGTTTGTTTGTTGAGTTTTATGAGTTCTTTGTAAATTTTGGATATTAGGCCATTATCTAAGCTGTTGTTTGAAAATATCATTTCCCATTTAGTTGGCTGTCTGTTTATTTTTATATCAGTTTCTCTTGCTGAGCAAAAACTTTTTGTTCTGATGTAGTCCCATTCATTTATCTTTGCCTTCACTTCTCTTGCCATTTGAGTCAAGTTCATAAAATGTTCTTTAAAACCCAGGGCCATGAGTTTAGTACCTATGTCTTCTTCTATGTACTTTATTGTTTCAGGTCTTATATTTAGGTCTTTGATCCATTTTGAATTAATTTTAGTACACGGGGACAGGCTGTAGTCGAGTTTCATTCTTTTGCATGTGGCTTTCCAGTTTTCCCAACACCATTTGTTGAAGAGGCTTTCTTTTCTCCATTGTGTGTTGTTGGCCCCTTTATCAAAGATTATTTGACCATATATATGTGGTTTTATTTCTGGGCTTTCTATTCTGTTCCATTGGTCTGAGTGTCTATTTTTCTGCCAATACCATGCTGTTTTGATTATCGTGGCCCTATAATATAGTTTGAAGTCAGGTATTGTAATGCCCCCAGCTTCATTCTTTTTCCTTAGGATTGTTTTGGCTATTCGGGGTCTTTTATAGTTCCATATAAATCTGATGATTTTTTGTTCCATTTCTTTAAAAAATCTCATAGGGATTTTGATGGGAATTGCATTAAATTTGTATATTGCTTTGGGTAATATGGCCATTTTGATTATATTTATTCTTCCTATCCAAGAACAAGGAATATTTTTCCATCTCATTGTATCTTTTTCGATTTCCCTTAACAATGCTTTGTAATTTTCATTATATAGGTCCTTTACATTCTTTGTTATGTTTATTCCTAGGTATTTTATTTTTTTTGTTGCAATCGTGAAGGGGATTATTTTTTTGAGTTCGTTTTCTAATATTTCATTGTTGGCATAGAGAAAGGCTATGGACTTCTGTATGTTAATTTTGTATCCTGCGACCTTACTGTATTGGTTTATTGTTTCTAATAATCTTTTTGTGGAGTCCTTCGGGTTTTCGATGTATAGGATCATATCATCAGCAAAAAGTGATACCTTTACTTCTTCTTTTCCGATATGGATGCCTTTTATTTCTTTGTCTTGTCTGATTGCTCTGGCCAGAACTTCTAGCACCACGTTAAATAAGAGTGGAGAGAGTGGACAACCCTGTCTTGTTCCTGATTTAAGGTAGAAAGTCCTCAGTTTTATGCCGTTTAAAATGATGTTGGCTGATGGTTTATCATATATGGCCTTTATCATGTTGAGATATTTTCCTTCTATACCCATTTTGTTGAGAGTCTTAAACATAAAATTGTGTTGTATTTTATCAAAAGCCTTTTCTGCATCTATTGATAAGATCATGTGGTTTTTGTTCTTTGTTTTGTTGATATGGTGTATTACGTTAACCGTTTTGCGTATGTTGAACCATCCTTGAGATTCTGGGATGAATCCCACTTGATCATGATGTATTATTTTTTTAATATGTTGTTGTATTTGGTTTGCCAGTATTTTGTTTAGAATTTTAGCATCTGTATTCATTAGAGATATTGGTCTGTAGTTTTCTTTCTTTGTGCCATCCTTGCCAGGTTTTGGTATGAGGGTTATGTTGGCCTCATAAAATGTGTTTGGAAGTATTGCTTCTTCTTCAATTTTTTGGAAGACTTTGAGTAGAATAGGAACCAAGTCTTCTTTGAATGTTTGATAGAATTCACTAGTATAACCGTCTGGGCCTGGACTTTTATTTTGGGGGAGGTTTTTAATAGTTTTTTCTATTTCCTCCCTGCTGATTGGTCTGTTTAGGCTTTCTGCTTCTTCATGACTCAGTCTAGGAAGGTTGTATTGTTCTAGGAATTTATCCATTTCTTCTAGATTGTTGTATTTGGTGGCATATAATTTTTCATAGTATTCTACAATAATTCTTTGTATATCTATGATGTCTGTGGTGATCTCTCCTCTTTCATTTTGGATTTTATTTATTTGAGTCCTGTGCCTTTTTTCCTTGGTGAGTCTTGCCAAGGGTTTGTCAATTTTGTTGATCTTTTCAAAGAACCAGCTCCTTGTTTTATTGATTTTTTCTATAGTTTTTCTGTTCTCTATTTCATTTATTTCTGCTCTGATTTTTATTATCTCCTTTCTTCGGCTGGTTTTGGGTTGTCTTTGTTCTTCTTTTTCTAGTTCCTTAAGGTGTGAAGTTAAGTGGTTTACTTCGGCTCTCTCTTGTTTGTTCATATAGGCCTGAAGTGATATGAACTTTCCTCTTATTACTGCTTTTGCTGCATCCCAGAGATTCTGATATGTCGTATTTTCATTTTCATTTGTCTGTATATATCTTTTGATCTCTGCGCTTATTTCTTCTTTGACCCATTCATTTTTTAAAAGTATGTTGTTTAGTTTCCACATTTTTGTGGGTTTTTCCCCCTCTTTTTTGCAGTTGAATTCTAGTTTCAAGGCTTTATGATCCGAAAATATGCTTGGTACAATTTCAATTTTTCTAAATTTGCTGATATTGTCTTTGTGGCCCAACATATGGTCAATTCTTGAGAATGTTCCATGTACACTAGAGAAAAATGTATACTCTGTCGCTTTGGGATGAAGTGTCCTGTAGATGTCTATCATATCCAGGTGTTCTAGTATTTCGTTTAAGGCCACTATCTCTTTATTGATTCTCTGTTTGGATGACCGATCTAGAGCCGTCAGCAGAGTATTGAGGTCTCCAAGTATGATTGTATTTTTGTTAGTTTTTGTTTTAAGGTCAATCAGTAGCTGTCTTATATATTTTGGTGCTCCTTGGTTTGGTGCATATATATTAAGGATTGTTATGTCTTCTTGATTCAGTGTCCCCTTAATCATTATGAAATGACCATTTTTGTCTCTGAGTACTTTTTCTGTCTTGTAGTCAGCATTATCAGATATGAGTATTGCTACAGCTGCTTTTTTTTGTGTGTTGTTTGCTTGAAGTATTGTTTTCCAGCCTTTCACTTTGAATTTGTTTTTATCCTTGTTGCTTAGATGTGTTTCTTGTAGGCAGCATATAGTTGGATTTTCTTTTTTAATCCATTCTGCTACTCTGTGTCTTTTTATTGGTAAGTTTAATCCATTTACATTTAGTGTAATTATTGACACTTGTGGGTTCCCTACTGCCATTTTATAAATTGCTTTCTGTTTGTTTTGTATCTAGTTTGATTCTTCTCTTTTGTTTTTCTATCATTTGTTTTTGTTTGTTTGTGTTCCATACTTCTTTCCTCTGTTGCTACCTTTTTTAAGTCAAGTGTTTTTGTGGTGGTTTTTTCTAGGGTGGTTACCATTAAGTAATGAAAAGGGTACCTACCATATTCATTGTAGTACCCTATCTTATAAGTATTTCTGCACTTCATCGTCCTTTGCTACTGTTAATCTCCATCCTCTCCCCCCTTTTTTTTTCTTTGTTGTCACAGTTTAAGTTTGGTTTTATTGTGTTCTTGGTGGAGCTGTTACTTGTGGTTTTGTTTTCTTTTGTTCTTTGAATCTGGTTGGAAAACCCCCTTTAGTATTTCCTGGAGTGGGGGCTTTCTGTTGATAAATTCTCTCATCTTTTCTGAATTTGTGAATGTTTTTATATCTCCTTCATACTTGAAGGATAGCTTTGATGGGTATAGTATTCGTGGCTGAAAGTTCCTCTCTTTCAGGGCTTTAAATATTGGGGTCCACTCTCTTCTAGCTTGTAGAGTTTCTGCTGAGAAATCTGATGATAATCTAATAGGCCTTCCTTTATATGTTGTACTCTTCTTTTCCCTGGCTGCCTTGAGAATTTTTTCTTTGTCATTGGTTTGTGTCATCTTTATTATGATGTGCCTTGGAGTGGGTTTGTTGGGGTTAAGAAAACTCGGTGTTCTGTTTGCTTCTTGAATTTGAGGCTTTAGTTCTTTCCACAGGCTTGGGAAGTTCTCGTCTATTATTTGTTTGAGTATATTCTCCATTCCATTTTCTTTCTCTTCTCCCTCTGATATACCTATTATTCTTATGTTATTCTTTCTGATGGAGTCAGACAATTCCTGTAGGGCTTTCTCGTTTTTTATTATTTTTGAGTCTCTTTCTTCTTCTCTCTGTTGTGCCTCAAGTTGTTTGTCTTCTATTTCACTAATCCTATCTTCAATCTGGGCTGTTCTGCTAGCTAAGCTTATTACCTCGTTTTTCAGCTCGTGAATTGAGTTTTTCATTTCTGTTTGATTTGTTTTTATAGTTTCAATTTCCTTGGTAATATATTCTTTGTGTTCAATGAGTTGTTTTCTGATCTCCCTATATTGCCTTTCTGTGTTTTCTTGTATATCTCTGAGTATTTTTAAGATTTCTATTTTAAATTCTCTGTCATTTAGCTCCAAGGCTTCCAATATGTTAAGTCTTTTCTCCATAGATTTTTCCACATCTATTTGTGTTCCCTCTCTTTCTTTTGTATCCATAATATTCGATTTCCTCTTTCTTATTGGCATCTGAGGGTGGTCTTGTTGATAGCACTAATTAGAATTAATAAAGAGTAAAAAGTAAAAAAAAAAAAAAAAAAAAAAAAAAAAAAGGTAAAACACCCCACAAAAAAAAACAGTAATAATTTATTATTTCCCCCTTTTTTTCTTTCTTCTCTTTCCCTCCTCTCCCCTCCTCAGGGAAATATCGTGCCTATAATGGAGGGCCTGATTTGGGGTGAAGAGTTCAAGGGGCAAAAAAAGGGGAGTAGGGACCTACTAAATGCAAAAAAAAAAAAAAGGAAGAAAATCTTAGACAAGCATAAGATGATTTGCTTGTGAGTGATGGTCAACTAAGAGATATAATGAGAGGGATAAGAGGGAACCAGAAAAAAGGACAAAAAAAAGAATAATAAAGAAGAAAAAAATAAAAATGATAAGTAAAAATCTGTTGTATTAAGTGGAGCGAAGACTAAATACAATGGAGACCTTGGGTTGGGAGGACCCAAAATGCCACAAAAATAAACAAACAAGAAAAAAACAAAAACAAAAGCGAAAAAGAAAAATAAAGCCAAAAAAAGCCTTGAGTCCCAAATTAACTAATTTGTTCGTGATTGAGGATTAAATGGGATGAAAGTAAAATGAGAAAAGAAAAAACGAATAGAAAGGAAAAAATAAGAAAAAGAGAAAAACGAAGGAAGAAATAAAAAAGGAAGAGAAAAAAACAAGATAAAGCAAAACAAAATAAAACAAAAGAGGAGAGAGTGAGAGTTAAGTGTTTTGGAGTATAACCTTAAAGGAGGGTGAGGATGAAGAAGAGAAATAAAATGTAACACTTATGGGTAGTGTAGTTCAAGAAAAGGGAAGCATAAGATGGGCAGAGAATAGAAGGACCGAGGTGGAGGAAATAAAGGCAATAAGATAGAAGAAACAAACAACAACAACAAAAAAAAAATTAGTGGAACAAGTTGTAAAGTCTGTGGATTTTTCTTGATTTTGAGAGGTTAACTTCTTCCTTTTTCTTTTCTCTCCCTCTTCCTGGTCGGTGACTCTGTACCCCAGGCTCTGCCCCTGTGTCACACTTAGGTAGGGATTTGCAGTTGATGGGATTCTATGGCAATGTCATATAATTGTCTTTAGTCTTGCTGGTAGTCAAGGCTTGTTGGCGTTTGCAGGGTCCAACGATGAGAGAGTTTGCTTTCCTGGATTCTCTCTCCTAGTCCCCCCTTCCTGAATTAGCAGCCTGGTGATCCAGCTATAAGGCTGCAACTGCTTCTGCCTGGGGAGTAAGAGGCTCAAAGAGCTGGGAAATCCCCACTCTATCCCCACTCAGTGCAAGGCTTTGGGAAAGGCTCTGGCAGTCAGGGCCTCCAGTGTAATCAGGCGGGGGTGGGAGTCAATTGTTGTCAAGGTGACTGTTCAGCACCTAGCATTCCGTTGGACCTCTCAACCCAGGCTTTCCACACTTTGTAGCCTGTTTCGGCTGGGAAGAAGAGGCACTAGTCTCTGCTTGCGACTAGTGTAGTATAGATCTTATTATCTGCCAAGTCCTTCTTGTTAGCGTTTATCCCTGAATATGGAGGCTCTATCAATCAGAAGTTGCCCCCGCCCCTTTAGCGAGAGGCACTAAAAAATATCACGCCTCTTGTCTTGGATCGCTGAACTGAGAGAGATCTTATCAATTAGAACCGAGGGTGCGCAGATTTCACGGGTTAAGCTAACTTCAGTGATTGGGTCGCAGCTGTGCTCCCGAAGGTATTTCAGGCTGCCTGCGCGCGCCCCTCCCCCAACGCTTGATTGTTAGCTTGAATGGCTGGGTGAGGTGCCCCGCCCATGGAGAGAATCTCCCAAGTAGGGAATACCGCCCTGGGGCCTCTCCCGCTCCCCCCACTGCTGGCGGCTGGGGCGCACCGGGCGCAGGATGATGGGGCACCCTGGATGTGCGGGCCAGCAGGGCGCTCTGGGCGCGTGGAATGCCCAGGGTACACGCGCGAATGGGGTGCTCCGGGCACCAGTGGCTGGCGACTCTCACTCGCAGTGCGCGGGCCGCTGGGAACGTTAGCAGTGCTCGCTCTGCAACCGGACCGGGCGCGCCAGCGGCTGCTCGCCGCTCTGGAGTGTGGGCGGTGCTCGCTCTGCAACTGAACTGGGCACGCGCCTGCGGCTGCTGCTCGCGGCTCCCGAGTGTGGGCTGACTCACCACAGGTGCACTTCTTCGCGGCTTGAATGAACGTCCCTGCGGTAGCTTCCTCCACACCCTCGTCTCTCAGATTCAAATGATAACAGTCCTTTCGCTTTCAGTTTTTGTGGAACTCCGGAATGCTCCGAGGATAAATTTTCCTGTTTCTAGTTGATAAATTTGTTGTGATTTTGGGGAGATCTGTCGGACGCGCTGCTCACGGCGCCATTTCCGTCAAGTAATTATTATTATATGCTTTAACTTGCTGTAACTCTGCTTTATAAATTTTATAAAGTAAAGTTACTTCCCTACTTTATAAATCACCATTACTGTGGAACCGGTGGGCGGTTAGAAAATTTTACTACTAACAGAGATACAAAAGTGGGCGGAAGGTATAAAAAGATTGACTACCCCTGATTTAGACAATTAATTTTAACAGGATGACATTGATCAATTAGAGTACATAGATTTAGAGAAAATATTTTCAGATCATTTTGACATTTGATTATGTTGTACACCCATCACCCAAAGTCAAATTGTCCTCTGTCACCTTTTATTTGGTTTTCTTTATGCCCCTCCCCACCCCGCACTTATTCCCTCTTCTCCCTCCCCTCCCCCTGGTAACCATGGCACTCTTACCTATGTCCATGAGTCTCAATTTTTATGTTCCACCTATGTATGGAATCATCATACAGTTCTTAGTTTATTCTGATTTACTTATTTCACTCAGTATAATGTTATCAAGGTCCATCCATGTTGTCGTAAATGATCCTATGTCATTGTTTCTTATGGCTGAGTAGTATTCCATAGTATATATGTGCCACTCCTTTTTTATCCAATCTTTTATTGAAGGGCTTTTTGTTGTTTCCATGTCTTGGCCACTGTGAACAATGCTGCAATGAACATGGAGCTGCACGTGTCTTATCGTACAATTGTTTTTGAGTTTTGGGGGTAGATACCTAGTAGAGGGATTTCTGGGTCATATGGTAGTTCTATTCTTGATTTTTTGAGGAACCACCATACTTTCTTCCATAAAGCTTGTACTACTTTACATTCCCACCAACAGTGAATGAGGGTTCCTTTTTCTCCACAGCCTCTCCAAGTCTTGTTATAATCTGTCTTGTTGATACAAGCTAATCTAACAGGTGTGAGGTGGTATCTCGTAGTTTTGATTTGCATTTCTCTAATAGCTAGTGAAGATGAGCATCTTTTTATATATCTGTTGGACATTTGTATAAATATTTCTTGGGAGAAGTGTCTGTTCATGTCCTTTTCCCATTTATTTATTGGGTTGTTTGCTTGTTTGTTGTTGAGTTTTGTGAGTGCTTAGTATATTTTGGATATTAGGCCCTTATCTGAGCTGCTGTTTGAAAATATCATTTCCCATTTAGTTGGCTGTCTGTTTGTTTTGTTGTCAGTTTCTCTTGCTGTGCAAAAGCTTCTTAGTCTGATGTAGTTCCATTCATTTATCTTTGCCTTCACTTCCCTTGCCTTTGGAGTCAAATTCATAAAATATTCTTTACGGCCAGGCCCATGAGTTTAGTACTTATGTTTCCTTCAATGTGATTTATTGTTTCAGGACTTATATTTGGGTCTTTGATCCATTTTGAATTAATTTTTGTACAAGGGAACAAACTGTTGTCAAGTTTCATTCTTTTGCATGTGCCTCTCCGGTTTTCCCAGCACCATTTATTGAAGAGGCTTTCTTTTCTCCATTGTGTGTTTCTGGCTCCTTTATCAAAGATGATTTGGCCATATATATGTGGTTTCATATCTGGGCTCTCTATTCTGTTGCATTGGTCTGAGTGTTTATTTTTTTGCCAATATAATGCTGTTTTGATTATTGTGACTCTATAATATAATTTGAAGTCCGTATTTTAATGCCCCCAGCTTCATTTTTATCTCTTAGGATTACTTTGGCTATTTGAGGTATTTTTTATGGTTCCATATAAACCTGATGATTTTTTTCCATTTCTTTAAAAGATGACGTTGGAATTTTGATGGGAATTGCATTAAATTTGTATATTGCTTTGGATAATATGGTCATTAAAACTATATTTATTCTTCCTATCTAAGAACAAGAAATATTTTTTTATTTTATTGTGTCTTTTTAGATTTTCTTTAACAATGCTTTGTAGTTTTCATTATATAGGTCCTTTACATTCTTTGTTATATTTATTCCTAGGGATTTTTTGTTGTTGTTGCAACCATAAAAGGGATTATTGTTTTTGAGTTCATTTTCTGAAGTTTCATTGTTGGCATATAAAAAAGAAATAGACTTCTGAATATTAATTTTGTAACCTGTGACCTTACTGTATTCGTTTATTGTTTCTAATAGTTTTTCTGTGGAGTCTTTGAGGTTTTCAATGTACAGGATCATATCATCTGCAAAAAGTAAAACCTTTACTTATTCTTTTACAATATGAATGCCTTTTATTTCTTTCTCTTGTCTGATTGCTCTGGCTAGAACTTACAGCACTACGTTGAATAGAAGTGGATAGAGTGGTCGGCCTTGTCTTGTTTCTGATTTTAGAGGAAAAGTTTTCAGTTTTTTGCCATTTAATATGATGTTAGCTGATGGTTTGTCATAAATGGCCTTTATTATGTTGAGATATTTTTTTCTCTATACCCATTTTGTTGAGTATCTTAAACATAAAGTAATGTATTTTACTGAATGCCTTTTCTGCATCTATTGATAGAATCATGTGGTTTTTGTTCTTTGTTTTGTTGAAATGATGTATTATGTTAATTGTTTTACATATGTTGGACCATCCTTGTGATTTTGGAATGAATCCCATTTGATCATGATGAATTATTTTTTTAATGTGTTGTTGTATTTGATTTACTAGTATTTTGTTTAGGATTTTAGCATCTGTATTCATTAGAGATATTGGTCTGTAGCTTTCTTTTTTTGTGTTGTCCTTACCAGGTTTTGATATGAGGGTTATGTTGGCCGCATAAAATGTGTTTGGCATTATTGCTTCTTCTATTTTTTTTTTGAAAACTCTGAGTATAATAGGAACCAAATCTTTTTTGAATGTTTGATAGAATTCACTAGTATAGCCTTCTGCATCTGGACTTTTATTTTTGGGGAGGTTTTTGATAGTTGTTTCTATTTCCTCCCTGCTTATGGGTCTGTTTAGGCTATCTACAGACATGCCATGACTCAGTCTAGGAAGATTGTATTGTTCTAGGAGTTTATCCATTTCTTCTATATTGTTAAATTTGGTGGCATATAGTTTTCCATAGTATTCTACAGTAATTCTTTGTATATTTATGATATCTGTGGTGATTTCTCCTCTTCCATTTTGGATTTTGTTTATATAAGTCCTTTCTATTTTTTTTCTTAGTGAGTCTTCCCAAGGGTTTGTCAATTTTGTTGATTTTTTTTAAAGAACCAGCTCTTTGTTTTATTGATTTTTTTCTATAGATTTCTGTTCTCTATTTTGTTTATTTCTGCTCTGATTTTTATTATTTCCTTTCTTCGGCTGGTTTTGGGTTGCCTTTGTTCTCCTTTTTCTACTTCCTTAAGATGTGATGTTAAGTTGATCACTTGTGCTCTCTCTTGTTTGTTCATATTAGCATATAGTGATATGAACTTCCCTCTTATTACTGCTTTTGCTGCATCCCAGGGATTCTGATATATTGTATTGTCATTTTTGTTTGTCTATATGAATCTTTTGATCTCTGCTTTTATTTCTTCTTTGACCCACTCATCTTTTTAGAAGTATGTTGTTTAATTTTCACATTTTTGTGGGTGTGTTTACTTCTTTTTTACAGTTGAATTCTAGATTCAAAGCTTTCTGGTCAGAGAATATGCTTGGTATAATTTCAGTCTTCATGATTTTGTTGATGTTAGTTTTGTGGCCCAACATATGGTCAATATTTGAGAATGTTTGATGTACACTTAAGAAAAATGTATACTCTGATGTTTTGGGATGTAATGTCCAGTAGATGTCTATCATATACAATTGTTCTAGCATTTCATTTAAGGCCAATATTTCTTTATTGATTTTCTGTTCGGATGAAAGATCTAGAGCCATCAGCGGTGTATTGAGGTTTCCAAGTATGATTGTATTTTTGTTGGTTTTTATTTTTAGATCAGTTAGTAGATGTCTTATATACTTTGGTGCTCCTTGGTTTGGTGCATATATATTAAGAAGTGTTATGTCTTCTTGATTCAATGTCCCCTTTATAATTATGAAATGACCATCTTTGTCTTTGATTACCTTTGCTGTCTTGTAGTCAGCATTGTTAGATATGAGTATGGCTACACCTGCTTTTCTTTGGATATTATTTTCTTGGAGAATCATTTTCAAACCTTTCACTTTGAAACTGTTTTTATCCTTGTAGCTTAAATGTGCTTCTTGAAGGCAGCATACAGTTGGCATTTCTTTTTTGGTCCACTCTGTACTCTGTGTGTTTTAATTGTTGAGTTAAATTCATTTATATTTATTGTAATAATTGACACTTGAGGGTATCCTATTGCCATTTTATATATTGCTTTCTTTTTTAATTTATTTATTAAATTTAATGCAGTGACATTGATAAATCAGGGTACATATGTTGAGAGAAAACATCTCTAGATTATTTTGACATTTGATTGTGCTGCATACCCCTCCCCCAAAGTTAAATTGTCTTCTGTCACCTTCTATCTGGTTTTCTTTGTGCCACTCCCCTCCCCAACCCCTCTCTCCTTCTTCACCCCATCCCTCCCCTCACCCCCTCCCCTGTTTCCATCACATTCTTGTTCATGTCTCTGAGTCTCATTTTTATGTCCCTTCTATGTATGGATTCATGTAGTTCTTAGTTTTTTTTCTGATTTACTTATTTCACTCCGTATAATATTATCAAGGTCCATCCATGTTATTGTAAATGATCCGATGTCATCATTTCTTATGGCTGAGTAGTAGTACTCCATAGTATATATGTACCAAAGCTTTTTAATCCACTCGTCCTCTGACGGACACTTGGGTTGTTTCCAGATCTTCGCTATTGTGAACAATGCTGCCACAAACATGGGGGTGCATTTCTCCTTTTCGACCCATTCTATGGTGTCCTTGGGGTATATTCCTAAAAGTGGGATAGCTGGGTCAAAAGACAGTTCAATTTTCAGTTTTTTGAGGAATGTCCATACTGTTTTCCACAGAGGCTGCACCAGTCTGCATTCCCACCAGCAGTGCAGGAGGGTTCCCTTTTCTCCACAACCTCGCCAGCACTTATTCTGTGTTGTTTTGTTGATGAGCGCCATTCTGACTGGTGTGAGGTGATATCTCATTGTGGTTTTAATTTGCATTTCTCTAATGATTAGTGATGTTGAGCATTTTTCATATGCCTGTTGGCCATCTATATGTCCTCTTTGGAGAAGTGTCTATTCATCTCTTTTGCCCATTTTTGGATTGGATTGTTTGTCTTCCTGGTGTTGAGATTTACAAGTTCTTTATAAATTTTGGTTATTAACCCTTATCAGACGTATTGTCAAATATGTTCTCCCATTGTGTAGTTTGTCTTTTTATTCTGTTCTTGTTGTCTTTAGCTGTGCAAAAGCTTTTTAGTTGGATATAGTCCCATTTGTTTATCCTGTCTTTTATTTCACTTCCCCATGGAGATAAATCAGCAAATATATTGCTCCGAGAGATGTCGGAGAGCTTACTGCTTATGTTTTCTTCTAAGATGCTTATGGTTTCATGGCCTACATTTAAGTCTTTTATCCATTTTGAGTTTATTTTTGTGAGTGCTGTAAGCTGGTGATCTAGTTTCATTTTTTTGCAGGTAGCTGTCCAATTTTCCCAACATCATTTGTTAAAGAGGCTGTCTTTACTCCATTGTATTTCCATGCCTCCTTTGTCAAATATCAGTTGTCCATAGAACTGTGGGTTTATTTCTGGGTCCTCTGTTCTGTTCCACTGATCTATATGCCTGTTCTTATGCCAGTACCAGGCTGTTTTGAGTACAATGGCCTTGTAGTATAACTTGATATCAGGAAGTGTGATACCTCCCACTTTATTCTTCTTTTTTAAGATTGCTGAGGCTATTTATGTTCTCTTTTGGTTCCGTATAAATTTTTGGAATATGTGTTCTATATCTTTGAAGTATGTCATTGGTATTTTAATTAGTATTGCATTGAATTTATAGATTGCTTTGGGTAATATAGACATTTTAATGATGTTTATTCTTCCTAACCATGAGCACGGTATATGCTTCCACTTGTTTGTATCTTCCTTGATTTCTTTTATCAATGCTTTGTAATTTTCCAAGTACAAGTCTTTAGTCTCCTTGGTTAAGTTTATTCCTAGGTACTTTATTTTTTTGGTTGTAATTGTGAACGGAATTTTTTCCTTAATTTCTCTTTCTGACTGTTCATTGTTGGTGTATAAAAATGCCTCTGATTTCTGAGTATTGATTTTATATCCTGCCACCTTGCTGAATTCATTTATCAGGTCCAGTAGCTTTTTGACTGAGACTTTAGGGTTTTCTATATACAATATCATATCATCTGCAAATAATGATAGTTTTACTTCTTCTTTTCCAACTTGAATTCCTTTTATTTCTTCTTCTTGTCTGATAGCTGTGCCTAAGACTTCCAGGACCATGTTAAATAAGAGTGGTGAAAGGGGGCATCCCTGCCTTGTTCCTGATCTTAAGGGTATTGCTTTTAATTTTTGCCCATTGAGTATGATGTTGGCTGTGGGTTTCTCATAGATGGCTTTTATAATGTTGAGGTATGTTCCCTGTATTCCCACTTTGCTGAGAGTTTGATCATGAATGGGTGCTGGATTTTATCAAATGCTTTTTCTGCATCTATTGAAATTATCATATAGTTTTTCTCCTTCTTTTTGTTTATGTGATGAATCACATTGATTGATTTACGAATATTGTATTATCCTTGCCTCCCCAGAATAAATCCCACTTGATCATGGTGTATGATTTTTTCCATATATTGTTGGATCCGGTTTTCTAATATTTTGTTGAAGATTTTAGCATTTATATTCATCAGAGATATTGGCCTATAATTTTCTTTCTTTGTATTGTCTTTGCCTGGTTTTGGAATCAGAATTATGCTAGCCTCATAAAAGGAGCTTGGAAGTCTTTCTTCCTCTTGAATTTTTTGAAATAGTTTGAGAAGGATAGGAGTTAGTTCTTCTTTGAATATTTGGTAGAATTCCGTTTTGAAGCCATTGGGCCCTGGACTTTTCTTTGTTGGGAGTTTTTTGATAACTGTTTCGATCTCCTTTGTTGTAATCAGTCTGTTTAGGTTTTCTGATTCTTCCAGATTGATTTATGGAAGATTGTATGTTTTAAGGAATTTGTCCATTTCATCTAGGTTGTCTAGTTTTTTGGCATACAGTTCTTCATAGTATTTTCTTACAATATTTTGTATTTCTGTTGTGTCAGTTGTTATTTCTCCTCTCTCATTTCTAATTTTATTTATTTGAGTCCTCTCTCTCTTTTTTTTGGTGAGTCTAGTTAAAGGTTCATCAATCTTGTTTACCTTTTCAAGGAACCAGCTCCTAGTTTCATTGATCTTCTGTATTGTTTCTTTAGCCTCTATGTCATTTATTTCTGCTCTGATCTTTATTATTTCCTTCCTTCTACTACATTTGGGCTTTACTTGATGTTCTTTTTCTAATTCTTTTAGATGCAGGGTTAAGTTGTTTATTTGAGCTTTTTCTAGCTTCTGAAAGTGTGCCTGTAGTGCTATGAATTTCCATCTCAGTACTGCTTTCGCTGTGTCCCATAAATTTTGAGTTGTTGTATGCTCATTGTCATTCGTTTCTAGGAATTTTTTTATTTCTTCTTTGATCTCATTCTTAATCCATTCATTATTTAACACCCTGCTATTTAGTTTCCATGTGTTTGAGAATTTTTGAGCTTTTCTGTTGTGATTCATTTCTAGTTTCATGCCATTGTGATCAGAGAAAGTGCTTGAATCGATTTCAGTCTTCTTAAATTTGTTGAGAGCACTTTTGTGCCCTAACATGTGGTCTATCCTAGAGAATGTACCATGAGCACTTGAAAAGAATGTATATTCTGCTGCTTTAGGGTGAAAGGTTCTGAAGATATCTATTAAATTGAGTTGATCTAGTGTTTCCAATAAGTCTGCTGCTTCCTTGTTAATTTTCTTTATTGAGGATCTATCTAGTGATGTTAGTGGGGTATTGAAATCCCCTACTATTATAATATTGCTGTTGATCTTGCCCTTTAAATCCATCAAAGTCTGCTTTATATATTTGGGTGCTCCTACATTAGGTGCATAGATATTTATAATAGTTATATCTTCCTGTTGGATTACTCCCTTTATCATTATGTAGTGGCCTTCTTTATCTCTTACTATATCCTTTGTTTTAAAGTCCAATTTGTATGATATAAGTATTGCTACCCCAGATTTTTTTTCATTTCCGTTTGCATGAAACATTTTTTTCCACCTTTTTACCTTCAATCTATATGTGTTTTTGTTCTAAGGTGTGTCTCTTGTAGACAACATATGTATGGGTCCTGTTTTCTTATCCACGCAGCTACCCTATGTCTTTTGATTGGATCATTTAATCCATTTACATTTAAGGTTATTATTGATATGTAGTTGTTTATTGCCATTTTCTTCTTTAAAGTGTATTCCTTTTTTTTTTTTTTTTTGCTGTATTCTTTTCCCACTTTGATCTGTGTACAACAGGCCCCTTAATATTTCGTGCAGCATTGGTTTGGTTGTAATGAATTCCTTGAGTTGTTTTTTGTCTGGGAAGCTTTTTATTTCTCCTTTGATTTTAAATGATAGCCTTGCTGGATAACGTAGTCTTGGTTGTAGGTTCTTGTTCTGCATTACTTTGAATATTTCTTGCCATTCCCTTCTGGCCTCAAGGGTTTCTGTTGAGAAGTCAGATGTCATCCTTATGGGGGCTCCTTTGTAGGTGATAACTTTTTTTCTCTTGCAGCTTTTAATATTTTCTCTTTATCGCTTAGCTTTGGTATTTTAATTATGATGTGTCTTGGTGTAGGTTTCTTTGGGTTTCTCTTTAATGGAGTCCTCTGTGCTTCTTGGATTTGTGAGAGTTTCTCTTGCATTAATTTAGGGAATTTTTCAGCTATGATATGATTGAACAAAGTCTCTATCCCTTGTTCTTTTTCTTCTTCTTCAGGAACCCCTATGATGCGGATGTTATTTCTCTTCATGTTGTCACAGAGCTCTCTAAGATTTTCCTCTGACTTTTTGAGTCTGTTTTCTCTTTTCTTCTCTGCTTTCATGCCTTTATTCCAGTTGTCCTCTAACTCGCTGATTTGATCCTCTGCTCTATCTATCCTGTTTTTAATTCCTTCCATTGTGGTCTTTATTTCTGATATTTTATTTGTCATCTCCGACTGATTCTTTTTTATACTTGCTATTTCTTTATTTAGGTTTTCATACTGACCCTCCATTGTTGTTCTAAGATCCCTAAGCATCCTTACAATCATTATTTTGAACTCTGCATCTGGAAGTTTGATTATTTCTATATCACTCAGTTCATCTCTCGAAGGTGTCTCTTGTGGTTTCATTTGGATTGCACTCCTTTGTCTTCTCATCATGGTGTTTTACTTGTAGAGTTGGTTTAGTCTAGACTTGGTGTTGTCTGCCTCCAGTTTTCAGTTGTGTTATTTCTAGGTCTTCTTGGGTTGGTATCAGCTGTTATCTGTAATCCACTTTCGGATTTGGGCAGCTTTGAAGTCTTGATTTGTTTGTTTTCTTAACAGGTGATAACTTGTTTACTGATCTCAGCAGGGTCTTCCTTTAAACTGTATCCAGGAATGTGATGGGTGTAACCTGGGACTCTGAAGGCCTCTTTAGCCAGCTAATCTCACTGGGGGCAGGGTGTTTTCTCAGCTTCAGTAAGGGGAGGTGTATCTCAGATCTCCATGGAGACCTGAGTTACTGCCCCTCCTCCCCACTTCTTGTTTTCATCTGTGTCTTTTTGCACTGATTGGAGCTGGAGAGATGTCTGGAGATCTCTGATCCAGAAACACTTCAGCTCTGTTTTGTGAAAGGTTCAGTCCCTCCCCCAGCTATGGCCGCCTCCAGCACAGATGAGTCAGCCCTTTTAGCTCGTCTCCTGCATTCCTTATCCCCTCACAGTCTGTCCCTCTCCCTGTCCTCTCCACCTGGGAGATAAGCTGGTCCTTTCAACACACCTCGCTCCCTGGTCTCCAGGCAAGTGGCTGTGAGCAGTAATTTTTGCTCCCTTCCCTCTGAGATCCTCTCTTGGCTCTTAGCCCCAACCCCCCCTCTGTTCTGGCAAGCAGAGGAGGTTCAGGCACTGCCTACCAGGACTCCTGTGGTTTCTTCTTTTCTCCTTGGTTTTTGAGAGCTGTTCTTGCAGTTCAGAGTTGGTTTTTCATGCTGATTTTTCCTAAATTGATTTGTATTCCAGTTTGATGGTGAGAGCTGGGCGTCTGTGCATCCGCCTACTCTGCTGCCATCTTTCCCAAGACTATATTGCTTTCTGATAGCTCTGTTTCTTGTTTGGTTCTTCTCTTTTGTTTTTCTGTCATTTGTTTTTTTGTTGTTGTTGTATTTCATACTCCTTTCTTCTGTTTCTTTTTTTTAAGCCCTGTGTTTCTATAGTGTTTTTATCAGGCATGGTTACCATTAGGTAATTTAAAGAATATATATTATATTCACTGTAGTCCATTATCTCATGAGTGCTTCTGCACTCCATCCTCCTTTGCTTCTGCTAATCTTTTTCCTCTCCCCTTTTTTGTTTTTGTTGTCACAGATCATTCTTGTTTTTTGTGATCTTGTTGGAGCTTTTGTGATTTTGTTTTGTTTTGTTCTTTGTATCTGGTCAAATAACCCCCTTTACTATTTCCTGAATTGGGCATTTTCTAGCGATAAATTTCCTCATCTTCTCTATATCTGTGAATGTTTTTATTTACCCTTCATATTTGAAGGATAGCTTTGCTGGATATAGTATTTGGCTGGAAGTTCCTCTCTTTCAGTACTTTAAATATTGGGGTCCACTCTCTTCTGGCTTGTAAAGTTTCTGCTGAGAAATCTGACAATAGCCTAATGCGCCTTCCTTTATATGTTGTATTCTTCTTTTCACTGGCTGCCTTGAAGATTTGTTTCTTTGTCATTGATTTGTGATAATTTCATTACAATGTGCCTTTGAGTAGGTCTGTTTGGGTTAAGGTAACTTGGTGTTCTGTTTGCTTCTTGGATTCGAGGTTTTGATTCTTTCCACAGGCTTGGGAAGTTCTCATCGATTATTTGTTTGAATATGTCCTCCATTCCTTTTTCTCTCTTTTCTCCTTCTGATATACCTATTATTCTTATGTTTCTCTTTCTGATGGAGTCAGACAAGTCCTGTAGGGCTTTCTCATTTTTTTTAATTCGTGAGTCTCTCTTTTCTTTTCTTTGTAGTATCTTTAGTTGCCTGTCTTCTATATCACTAGTTCTCTCCTCTACCTGGCCTGTTCTATTAGCTAAGCTTGTTACCTCATTTTTAAGTTCATATATTGAGTTTTTCACCTCTGTTTGGTTCCTTTTTATAGTTTTAGTTTCCTTGGTGGAGTATTCTTTTTGTTCATTAAATTGTTTTTTGAGCTCTCTAATTTGCCTTTCTGAGCTTTCTTGTATTTCACTAAGTATTTTTAGGACTTCAATTTTAAATTCTCTGTAATTTAACTCCAAGGTTTCCAAGTATTTAAATTTTTTTCTAGAGATTTTTTCATCATCTATCTGAGCTACATCTCTGTCTTTTGTATCCATAATATTTAATTTCTTTTTTCTTAATGGCATTTGGGAGTGGTATTGTTAATAAGACTAGTAAGAGATAATTAAAAATAAAAATTAAAGAAATACAGTGAAAAATGAAAATTCTATAATGATAAGTGGAACAAAAACTACAGAGAACAAGTAGCAGGAACTGAGGAAAAATGACAAAGAAGAGAAGAAATGAAGTAAAAAGAAGCAAAATACCTCAAAAATATGAGTGCAAAATATAATAATTTGATGATAAATGATGGTCAAATGAGAGAAAAAGAAAAGAAGGAAGAAAAATAAGAGAAAGGAGAAAAAATGAGAAGAAAGACGAAAGAGAGAGAAAACAACAACAACAAAGGTTTCTGAAATGAAACCCTCACCAAAAAACAAGAATGAAAAATATAACAACTATGGATAATGAAGTTCAAAAGGAAAAGGAAAAAAGAAAAAGGAAAGATGATAAAATTACTAAAATTAAAAAAAAAAGTTATGTAATATTTTTTTTGGTTTTGAGAAATAACTTCTTTCTTTTTTTTTTTTTAATCAGGTGTCACTGTACTACAAGTTTTGCCCCTGTTGGGCTGTTGGGCAGAGGTCTGCTTGTGTGTCACTATGGCATTGACATAGGCTGGGCCTCAGTCCCATTGGTAGGCAGGGCTTATTAGGGCTTTAAGGCTCTAACAATGGCAGTCTCAGCTTTTCTTGTTCCTCTCCCTATATCCCTCCCACCTGAGCCAGCAGCCTGGGGACCTAGCCATGAGCTTTGCCACAACCACTGTCTGCAGAACAAGAGGTTCTAAGAGCAGCCGTGTCCTTCCTTCAGTACCACTCAAAGCACAGTTCTGGGTACAGTTCTGGGTAAGGCAGTGGCAACCAGAGCTGCCAGTGAGAGCAGGCAGGGCTGGGAGCCGATTGCTGATCAAGTACCCTTCTATGGGCCCATAGGCAGGTCCAGCACACCTCAGCACTCTGCAGGTCTAATTTCCACAGGCTTCTCCCTCGTGTACTGTTTGGTGGCCTGCAGTAAGCCATGTGTGTGCCCAGCTCCCATGACTTCAGCCATGCACACAGAGGCCTGCACCTACCCACTCAGGTGCTCAGTGCCTGTGATCTCAGTTAGAGCCGGGAATGCATTCAGAAGCCTGTATTGGCCCACAGAGGCACCCAGCCTGGACACTCTCAGGCCAAAGGTTTTGGCCCATGCTTGCACCCACTCTGGTGATGCTAGGTGGAGCCACTCACACACCACCGGTGATCATGGAGTTGAGAATGCACAAAGATTCTGGCACTGGCTCACGTGGGCATCCTTCACTGGCAATCCTAGGTGGAGCCCGCTGACCATGTGCGCACCCTGCGTTTGTGATCTCAGACAGAGCTGGTGTGTTCTTTTGTCTGTTTGAGCACCTAACCTAACTCAGCTCCTTCCCCTCTAATCCAGACTCTCCACCTCACTCAGCTCCAAACAAAAGTGCTCCTTCCTCAGATCAATGAGGAAAGTGAAATACCCCATTCTCTGTCTTATTTCCTTTAGAGTGGATTACATATTCAGCCAACTTTTCACTCAGTCGTACCTTTGTTTGGTGTGTGTGTATATTTCAGGTGCTCCTGAGATGTTTTCTCTGTGTTTAGTTGTTGAATTTGTTGAAATTTCAAGAGGAGAGATTGGGAGTATCCCTCATGGCATCATTTCTCTGATGTCACTTGATTACTTTCTTTTTAAAAAACTTTAAAAATTTATTTTTTAAATTTAATTTATTGGGATGACACTGGTTAACATAATTATATGGGTTTCAGGTGTCCAATTCTACAACACAACACATCTCTGTACACTGTATTGTGTGTTTACTCCCCTCCCTAAAGTCAAATCTTTCTCCATTACCATTTATCACCACTATACCCTATCCCTCTCCACCCTCCAGAACATTTACCCACTGTTATCTGTGTTCATGAGTTTTTTGGTCCTTTTTTGCTTTATCACTCCTCCTTTCTCACCCAACCCTCCCCCAATCGCTGTCAGCCTGCTCTCTATATATGAGTCTATTTTTATTTTGCTTGTTAGATAATTTTGTTCATTAGATCCCACATATGAGTGAAATCATATGGTACTTGTCTTTCTCTGACTGGTTTATTTCACTTAGCATAATACTTTCCAGGTCCATCCATGCTGTAGCAAAAGGTAAGATTTCCATCCTTTTTATGGTCACATAGTATTTGACTGTGTAAATATATCACAGCTTTTTGTCCACTTACCTACTGATGGACACTTGGGTTACTTCCGTACCTTGGCTATTGTAAGTAATGCTGTAATGTACACAGGGGCACATATATTCTTTTTATTAACATATATTCTTTTGAATTAGTGCTTCAGGATTCTTATTTTATTTTTTTGTTTGTTTGTTTATTTATTTATGTGGAAAGCAGGGACACAGAGTGACAGACTCTTGCATGCGTCTGACCAGGATCCACCTGGCAAACCATCTATGGCAGTGGTCCCCAATTCCCGGGCCATGGACTGGTACCAGTCTGTGGGCCATTTGCTACCGGTCAGCAGAGTGAGAATAAATAACTTACATTATTTCCGTTTTATTTATATTTAAATCTGAACAATGTTTTATTTAAAAAAAAAATGACCAAATTCCCTCTGTTATATCGTCCAAGACTCACTCTTGACGCTTGTCTCGGTTATGTGATACATTTATCCGTCCCACCCTAGAGGCCGGTTTGTGAAAATATTTTCTGACATTAAACGGGTCTGTGGCCTAAAAAAGGTTGGGGACCACTGCTCTATGGGACAATGCTCTGCCCATCCAGGGTCTCTCCTCGGTTGCTCAACAACTTTGCTATTTTAGCACCTGAGGCAAGGCTATATAGAGATATACTCAGTGCCCAAGGCCAACTTGCTTTAATCATTTGAGCCATGGCTGTAGGAGGAGAAAAGAGAGCAAGAGGAGACAGAGAGAGAAAGAGAAGTGGGAGGGATGGAGAATCAGATGGTTACTTTTCTTGTGTGCGCCGACAGGGAATTAAACCTGGGATTTCTGCACACTGAGCCTACATTCTATCTCTAAGCCAACAGGCCAGGGCATGATTTTGTTTTTTGGTGTTGAGTTGTTGGTGTTTTTTTTTTAATTAATTTTGATGGGATGACATTGATAAATCAGGGTACCTATGTTCAGAGAAAACATCTCCAGGTTATTTTGACAAATGATTATGCTGCATTCCCATCACCCAAAGTCAAATTATCTTCCATCACCTTCGAAATGGTTTTCTTTGTGCCCCACATCACCCGTCCCCCAACCCACTCCCTCTCCTCCCCCCACCCTGTAACCTGCACACTCTTGACCATGTCTCTGAGTCTCACTTTTATGTCCCACCTATGTATGGAATCATATAATTCTTAGTTTTATCTGATTTACTTATTTCGCTCATTAAAATGTTATCAAGGTCCATCCATGTTGTTGTAAAGGATCCGATGTCATCATTTCTTATGGTTGAGTAGTATTCCATAGTATATATGTCCCAAAGCTTTTTAATTCACTCATCCACTGACAAACACTTGGGCTGTTTCAAGATCTTCGCTATTGTAAACAATGCTGCCATAAACATGGGGGTGCATTTCTTCTTTTTAAACAGTGCTATGGTGTTCTTGGGGTATATTCCTAACAGTGGTATAGCTGGGTCAAAAGGCAGTTCGATTTTTAATTTCTTGAAGAATCTCCATACTGTTTTCCACAGTGGCTGCACCATTCTGCATTCCCAACAGCAGTGCAGGAGGGTTCCCTTTTCTCCACATCCTCGCCAGCACTTATTCTGTGTTGTTTTGTTGATGAGCGCCATTCTGACTGGTGTGAGGGGATATCTCATTGTGGTTTTAATTTGCATTTCTCTAATGATTAGTGATGTTGAGCAGTTTTTCATATGTCTATTGGCCATCTGTGTGTCCTCTTTGGAGAAGTGTTTATTAATTTCTTTCGCCCATTTTTTTTTATTAGATTGTTTTTCTTCCTGGTATTGAGTTTTACAAGTTCTTTATAAATTTTAGTTATTAACCCCTTATTAGATGTATTGTCAAATATGTTCTTCCATTGTGTAGTTTATCTTTTATTCTGTTCTTCTTCTCTTTAGCTGTGCAAAAGCTTTTTAGTTTGATATAGTTTCATTTGTTTATCCTGTCTTTTATTTCACTTGCCTGTGGAGATAAATCAGCAAATATATTGCTGTGAGAGATGTCAGAGAGCTTACTGCCTGCCTATGTTTTCTTCTAAGATGCTTATGGTTTTACAGCTTACATTTAAGTCTTTAATTCATTTTGAGTTTATTTTTGTGAATGGTGTAACTTGATGGTCTAGTTTCACTTTTTTGCAGGTAGCTGTCCAATTTTCCCAACACCATTTGTTGAAGGGGTTGTCTTTACTCCATTGTATGCTCTTACCTCCTATGTCAAATATCAGTTGTCCATAAAAGTGTGGGTTTATTTCTGGGTTCTCTGTTCTGTTCCATTGATCTATATGCCTGTTCTTATGCCAGTACCAGGCTGTTTTGAGTACAATGGCCTTGTAGTATAACTTGATATCAGGAAGTGTGACACCTCCCACTTTATTCTTCCTTTTCAAGATTGCTGAGGCTATTCTTGTTCTCTTTTGGTTCCATATGAATTTTTGGAATATGTGTTCTATATCTTTGAAGTAAGTCATGGTATTTTAATAGGTATTGCATTGAATTTATAAATTGCTTTGTGTAATATAAACAGTTTAATGATGTTTATTCTTCGTAACCATAAGCACGATATGCTTCCACTTGTTTGTATCTTTCATAATTTCTTTTATCAATGATTTATAATTTTTTGAGTACAAGTCTTTAATTTCCCTGGTTAAATTTATTCCTAGGTACTTTATTTTTTGGGTTGCAATGGTGAAGGGGATTGCTTCCTTAATTTCTATTTTTGACAGTTCATTGTTAGTGTATAAAAATGCCTGATTTCTGAGTATTAATTTTATATCTTGCCACCTTGCTGAATTCATTTATCAGGTCTAGTAGTTTTTTTGACTGAGACTTTAGGGTTTTCTATATACAATATCATATCATCTGCAAATAATGATAGTTTTACTTCTTCTTTTCCAACTTGAATTCCTTTTATTTCTTCTTCTTGTCTGATAGCTGTGGCTAGGACTATTCCGGAACTATGTTGAATAAGAGTGGTGAAAGGGGGAACCCCTGCCTTGTTTCTGATCTCAAGGGAATTGCTTTTAATTATTGCCCATTTAGTATGATGTTGGCTGTGGGTTTGTTCATAGATGGCCTTTATCATGTTGAGGTATGTTCCCTGTATTCCCACTCTGCTGAGAGTTTTGATCATGAATGGGTGCTGGATTTTATCAAATGCATTTTCTGCATCTATTGAAATTATCATGTGGTTTTTCTCTTTTTTTTTTTTTTTTTTGTTTAAGTGATGATTGATTTGCGAATATTGTACCAGCCTTGCCTCCCAAGAATAAATCCCACTTGATCATGGTTAATGATTTTTTTTCATATATTGCTGGATCCAGTTTGCTAATATTTTGTTGAGGATTTTAGCATATAAATTCATCAGGGATATTGGCCTATAATTTTCTTTCTTTGTATTGTCTTTGCCTGGTTTTGGAATCAGAATTATGCTCACTTCATAAAAGGAGCTTGGAAGTCTTCCTTCCTCTTGAATTTTTTGAAATAGCTTGAGAAGGATAGGAGTTAGTTCTTCTTTGAATATTTGGTAGAACTCACTTGTGAAGCCATCAGGCCCAGGACTTGTCTTTTTTGGGAATTTTTCATAACTGTTTTGATTTCATTTGTTGTAATTGGTCTGTTTAGGTTTTCTGATTCTTCCAGATAAATTTTTGGAAGATTATATGTTTCTTGGAATTTGTCCCTTTCATCTATGTTGTCTAGTTTTTTGGCATATAGTTTTTCATAGTATTTTCTTACAATATTTTGTATTTCTGTTGTTTCAGTTGTTATTTCTTCACTCTCATTTCTAATTTTATTTGTCTCTTTTTTTCTTGGTGAATCTGGTTAAAGGTTCATCGATCTTGTTTACCTTTTCAAAGAACGAGCTTTTGGTTTCATTGATCCTCTGTATTGTTACTTTAGCCTCTATGTCATTTATTTCTGCTCTGATTTATTATTTCCTTCCTTCTACTAGCTCTGGGCTCTACTTACTGTTCTTTTTCTTGTTCTTTTAGATGCAGGGTTAAGTTGTTTCTTTGAGCTTTTACTAGCTTCTTGAGGTATGTCTGTAATGCTATGAACTTCCCTCTCAGTACTGCTTTTGCTGTTTCCCATAAATTTTGAGTTGATGTATGCTCATTATCATTCGTTTTAGGAATTTTTTTATTTATTTTTTTATTTTATTGTTAACCCATTTGTTATTTAATAACATGCTATTTAGTTTCCAAGTGTTTGAGTATTTTTTCAGTTTTTCTGTTGTGGTTGATTTCTATTTTCATGCCATTGTGATCAGAGAAAGTGTTCGATATGATTTCAATCTTCCTAAATTTGTTGAGGCTGCTTTTTGCCATAACATGTGGTCTATCCTAGAGAATGTTCCATGAGCACTTGAAAAGAATGTATATTCTGCTTCTTTAGGGTGAAAGGTTCTGAAGATATTTATGAAATTGAATTGATCTAGTGTGTCCTTTAAGTCTGCTGTTTCTTTGTTAATTTTCTTTCCTGAGGATCTATCTAGTGACTTTAGTGGGGTATTGAAATCTCCTACTATTATAGTATCTTGCTGTTGATCTCACCCTTTAACTCCATCAAAGTCTGCTTTTTATATTTAGGTGCTTCTATATTAGGTATGTATATATTTATGACTGTTATATCTTCCTGTTGGATTCTCCCCTTATCATTATGTAGTGACCTTCTTTATCTCTTACTATAGCCTTTGTTTCCTTACTATATCCATTTTGTCTGATATAAGTATTGCTACCGCAGCTTTTTTTCATTTCCATTTATGCAAAATATTTTTTCCATCCTTTTATCTTTAGTCTATATGCATCTTTTGTTTTAAGGTGTATCTCTTGTAGACAGCATATATATGGGTCCTGTATTCTTATCCATGCAGCTACCCTATGTCTTTTGATTGGATCATTTAATCCATTTACATTTAAGGTTATTATTGATATGTATTTGTTTATTGTCATTTATTCTTTAAAACTTTATTCCTCTTTTGCTATATTGTTTTTTCTCTTTGATCTGTTTACAACAGGCCCTTACCATTTCTTGCAGCATTGGTTTGGTTGTAGAGAATTCCTTGAGTTTTTTTTTTTTTTTTTTTTGGTCTGGAAAGCTTTTTATTTCCCTTTAATTTTAAATGATAACCTTGCTGGATAAAGTACTCTTGGTTGTAGGCTCTTGTTCTGCATTACTTTGAATATTTCTTGCCATTCTCTCTGGCCTCAAGTGTTTCTGTTGAGAAGTTGGAAGTCATCCTTATGGGGGCTCCTTTGTAGGTGATAGCCTTTTTTTTTTCTAGCAGCTTTTAATATTTTCTCTTTATCACTTAGCTTTGGTATTTTAATTATGATGTATCTCAGTGTAGATTTGTTTGGGTTTCTTTTTAATGGAGTTCTCTGTGCTTCTTGAACTTGTGAGATGTTTTCCTGCCTTAATTTAGGGAAGTTTTCAGCTATGATATGTTTGAACAAAGTTTCTATTTCTTATTCTTTCTCTTCTTCTTTAGGGACCCTTATGATGTGAATGTTATTTCTCTTTATGTTGTTACAGAGCTCTCTTAGAGTTTCCTCAGACTTTTTGAATCCCTTCTATTTTTTTTTTGCTCTGCTTCCATGCCTTCATTTATCTTGTCCTCCTCCTCACTGATTTGATTCTCAGCTTCATCCATACTTCTTTTCATTCCTTCCATTGTGCTCTTCATTTCTGATATTGTATTTTTTATTTCTGACTGATTCTTTTTTATTATTTCAATGTCCTTTTTTATATTTGCTATGTCTTTATTTAGGTGTTCACAATGACCATCTATTGTTGTTCTAAAATCTTTGAGCATCCTAACAATCGTTATTTTAAACTCTGCATCTGGTAATTTGGTTATATCTGACTCATTCAGAGTCTTTTCTGGGGGATTTCTCTTGACCATTTGTGTTGCATTTCTCTGCCTTCCCATTTTGTCTGCATAAAAGAAGGTTTTGACCACTGGAGTCCTCTGTGTGTGGCCTCTGTGTTTCCTAGGTGTGGTCTGTCTGCAGGCCTGCCACCCCCTCTGCTGCTGCCGCCTAGGGCATTCAGGTATGGGCATTGCAGGTGCCAGCCAACTGCGGCTCTTGCTGTGGTTTCCACCTCTCCTTCATGGGAGGGGCTGTGATCACATGCTCAGGTGTCCAACCTCGGTGGCCTTTCCTTCACTTAGCCCCTGTGGCTGATGTTATGCTCAGCCCTGAGGTCAGGGGTGAGCACCTTTGCTCAGCTGTGGATCTTTGCCTGATTTCAGGCTTTCGCCTCACCCCTGCAGATGGAGCCCACCTGCAGGATGGCTGCAATCCTTGGCTCCACAGGTTGGGCAGGTCTGCGTGCCCATGCTCAGTTGTGAGACTCTGTCTGTTCTGGGTTTTTGCTCCACCCCTGTGGGAGGAGCCGGCTCCTGTGTCAGGCCACAAGCCTTGGTTCTGCAGGTCAGGCGAGGCTGTGCTCTTGTGCCCTTGCTCAAGGGCTGGTCTCTACTTCTTCAGGGGTTTCTGCCCTTCCCCCACAGGCTGGATTGAAGGTGGCCTGCAGCTGGGCTTGACCACTTTTGCAAGTTTCTTCTGCCCCTGCCGGGCAAGACTGAGCTCACACCTGGGCCTTAGTGGTGGCCATCTGGCTTCTGCCCTTGTCAACAGAACCGCGCTTCTGTGTCCCGCCACTGCCTGCCCTCGGGCGAGCCCTCAGCTGTGTGGGTGGGGGCACTGCAGCTCAGACCCTAAGACTCACTACTGTAGTCCCAAAAGCTCCCTCCTTCTAAGCGACTCTGCTCTGAGTGCTGCGGGAGAGCTTGTTTGGCTGGTGTCCTGCTTCCCTTTGCTGGTATTGCTGTCCAGGGGAAATATTCACTTCAGATTTGGGGAGTGACTTGTCCCAGAGGTTAGGGTGGCTGTCTCTCAAAATGTTTCTCCCTGTGCCTCCTAGATTACACTCTCTTTCTGCTACTCTGGTCCTCTCCTCTCTCCCTGTCCCCTGGAGCCTCAGGTGAGTGGTTGTGAGAGAGGTGTTCTGTATGGTCCCTTTAAGAAGAATCCTGTGTCTGAGAAATCAGTCTCTTTCTCTCAAACAGTATCCTGACTTGTTTCCAGCTAAATACTGTCAATATGCCTCTTCTAGGCTCTGGGGCTGCAGGCTGGGGCTTTGTTCCTGGGGCTCAGGACCCTTCCTTCTCTGTTAAACTCCCTTCCTGCCATGTGAGTCTCTTCCGGCTGCCATTCACTTTGGGGATCTGGGCAGCTCTCTCCGCGTTTCCACTTTTCCTACCAGTCTCAGTGTGGCTTCTTCAGTGTTCCTTGGTTAAAAAGTGGTCTAGTTTAGTCCAAAGTTGGTTTTTCCAAGGATGGTTGTTAAAATTAAATTGTAATCCACTTTCGTTCTGGGAGGTGGAAGTTGGTACGTCCGGCCTACTCCATCACCATCTTGTCGCCCCTGGTGTTGATTTTTATATGTTCTTTATGAATTTTAGATATTTACCTCTTATCAGATGTATCAGCAAATATGTTCTCTCATTCAGTTGGTTGTCTTTATATTTTGTTGATCTTTTCCTTTGCTGTGGAAAAACTCTTTAGTTTGATGTAATCCCATTTGTTTCTTTTCTCTCATTTCCTTGCCTGAAGAGGTATATCTGAAAAAGTATTGCTATGAGAAATATCTGAGATTTTACTGCCTATGTTTTCTTCTAGGACTTTTACAGTTTTTTGTCTAATATTTAAGTCTTTAACCCATTTTTGAGTTTATTCTTGTGTATGGTGTAACAAGGTGGTCTAGTGTAGAGGCCCTGAATAGGAACAGGGACAAAACTCAGTGCCCTGAGGTAAAGGCTACAGTGACTTTCCTGACAAAAGTACTGAATGCAATACTGTGCGTAACTCAACACAATAGGGATAGAATTAGTAATTCTTATTAATCAGTAGTTGGGGACATCTGAGCTACTCCCTTGTCCTTTTATCTGCTCTAAAAAAGTCCCCCTTCCTCTCACTTCCTCATTCTCCTCTCTGCTTCCTGACTTCCTCATTCTCATCTCTGCTTCTATTTGTGTGTATCAATAAGTTCCCATCAGGACAAGGGAGGCACCTGACTGGGTGGTGGCGCAGTGGATAGAGTGTTGGACTGGGATACGGAAGACCCAGGTTCGAGACCCCGAGATAGCCAGCTTGAGTGTGGGCTCATCTGGTTTGAGCAAGGCTCACCAGCTTAGACATAAGGTTGCTAGCTCAAGCAAGGGGTTACTCGGTCTGCTGAAGGCCTGCAGTCAAGGCACATATGAGAAAGCAATCAATGAACAACTAAGGTATCACAACGAAAAACTGATGATTGATGCTTCTCATCTCTCTCGCCGTTCCTGTCTGTCTGTCCCTATCTATTGCTCTCTCTGACTCTCTCTCTGTCTCTGTAGTAAAAAAAAAAAAAAAAAAGCAGGACAAGGTAGGGGAGTTGGTACCATTTCATTAAACCTGTATAGGGAATTGTGAGGTGATTTCCCCTAGGTCCCTCAGTGCACTCTATGCGGTCTCTGAGTAGTCATTGTTTCTGCGACAGTTTAGTTTTCTTTCTTTGCATGTATCTGTCCAATTTTACCAACACTATTTATTGTAAGGTGACCAATCGTCCTCCTTTAGGGAGGCCAGTCCCTCTTTTGTAAGTTCTGTCCTCCCTCAAAAAGTGTCCTCCTACATGTCCTCCTTTTTGATATTGGAAGACTAATCTGTAAATGTCCATATTTGATCAAATCAGAGTCAATCCATTGTGTGTGATGTGACATATTTGTATTTGACATGACGATTCATTAAGGATCAGTACAGTGCAGTGAGACATGATTATGAGATGCATGTGCTCTGCACAGGAGACCTTGAGAAAGCACGAGATATACCAAGCATGGAAGTGGCTTTGTGTACTTCTTACTGAAACACAACACGGCACATACAATGTTGTAGACTCACAATTATTTCTTTCTCAGTGAATATTCAATCATAGACAGGTAAGCACAATTTATGTTTTATTAATTCATTATCTATTTAATAATTTCCAAGTATGTATAATTTTATTTACAAGTATTTTCCTGAAATTCGAGTTTTATACTGGAAATCTAACCTCAAACCATATCTATTTATTAACACATTTTAATTAAATAGTTGCATAAAAGAGACTTTTTAAATTAGAAAATGATGAATTCATCCGAAATTAGTGGTTTTGTTTTATATTTAGCTTTACTAAATGAGTACTGTTTCCTTACAGTTATTATTAAAAGTTAATAGGCACATAAGCATAATTACAATATAAATATTACAAATTTTTTATTATGCATTTGTCATAGTGTATTATTCTTGCAATGAATAAAATATTTCTTTTATTTACAATATTGTTTTATTCTATTTATTTTTGTCCTTTCATTGTAAAAAAGTTAGTCACCTTATTTATTGAATAGACTGTCTTTACTCCATTGTCTATTCTTGCCTCCTTTGTCAAATATTAATCAAGCATATAGGCATGGATTGATTTCTGGGCTCTCTCTTTTGTTCTTTTGATCTATTTCTGTTTTTATGCCAGTACCATGCTGTTTTGGTTAGTCTGACATCAAGCATGATTCCTCCAACTCTGTTTTTCTTTCTCAAGATTGCTGTGGCTATTTGGGTCTTTTGTGGTTTCACATAAATTTCTGGTATATTTGTTCTAGTTTTGTGAAATACACCATTGGTATCCTGATAGGAATTACATTGGATCTGTAGACAGCTTTGGGTAATGTGGACATTTTGATGTTGTTAAGTATTCCTATCCATGAACATAATATATGTTTCCATTTGTTTTTATCTTCTTCTGTTTCTTTCTTCAGTGTCTTATAATTTTCTGAGTATAGGTTTTTTACACTCTTGGTTAAATTATTTTTAGGTACAGTGGTACCTTGAGATACAATTTTATTCGTTCTGTAACCAAGCTTGTAAGTCAGTCAACTCATATATCAAACTGCCAATACTGGACCCATGCACCAACACACCAACTAGCAGCAGCTTCCCGAATCACGACTCGTATCTCAGAATTTTGCTCAGAACTCGAACAAAAATACGGACCAAATCACAGCTTGTATCTTAAAAAATTTGTATGTTGGTCTGTTTGTATCTCAAAGTACCACTGTATTTTGTTCTTTTTGAAGCAATTGTGAATGGTTTTGTTTTCTTAGTTTTCCTTTCTGATAGATTATTGTTGGTGTATAAAAATGCAACTGATTTCTGGATATTTATTCTACATCTTACTATTTTACTGAATTCATTTATCACTTCTAGTAGGCTTTTGGTAGAATCTTTAACATTTTCTACATACAGTATCATGTCATCTGCAAATAATGACAGTTTTACTTCTACCTTTCCAATTTGGATGCCTTTTATTTCTTCTTCTTGTCTGTTTACTGTGGTTAGGACTTCCAGTACTATTTTGGTTTGGGGTTTTTTTCGTATTTTTTTTTGTAGTTTTCTGAAGTTGGAAATGGGGAGGCAGTCAGACAGACTCCCACATGCACCCAACCAGGATCCACCTGGCATGCCCACCAGGGGGAGATGCTCTGCCCATCTGGGGCGTTTCTCTGTTGTGACCAGAGCCATTCTAGTGCCTGAGGCAGAGACCATGGAGCCATCCTCAGCACCCAGGACAACTTTGCTCCAATGGAGCCTTGACTGCGGGAGGGAAAGAAAGAGACAGAGAGGAAGGAGAGGGGGAGGGGTGTAGAAGCAGATGGGTGCTTCTCCTGTGTGCCCTGGCCGGGAATTGAACCCGAGACTCCTGCACGCTAGGCCGACGCTCCACCACTGAGCCATCCAGCAGGGCTTCCAGTACTATTTTGAATAATAGTGGTGATAGTGGACATCCTTGTCTTGTTTCTGATCTCAAAGGAAACACTTGCATTTTTGCCCATTGAGTATAATGTTTGCTGTGGGTTTGTTATAGATGGCCTTTATTGTGTTGACATATGTTTCCTTTATTCCCACTTTGCTAAGAATTTTTATCATAAATGAGTGATAGATTTTATCAAATGCTTTTCTTTTGCACCTATTGATATAATCGTGTGAATTTTATCCTTCATTATGTTTGTGTGGTGTATAGCATTTATTGATTTGTAGATGTTGTATCAACCTTGCATCCCTGGAATAAATTCCACTTGGTCATGGTGTATGACCTTCTTAATGTATTGCTGGATCTGGTTTACTAATATTTTGTTGAGAATTTTAGCATTTGTGTTCATCTGAGATATTGGCCTACAATTTTCTTTCTTTGTAGTGTCTTTATCAGGTATTGGAATTAGGATAATGCTGGCCTCTTAAAGTAAGCTTGGAAGTCTTCTCTACTCTTGAATTTTTTTGGAAAAATTTGAGAAGAATAGGTGTTAATTCTTTGAATGTTTGGTAAAATTCTCTGGTGGAGCCATGTGGTCCAGGACTTTCATTTGTTGGGAGCTTTTTTTTATTATTGCTTCAATTTTACTGGCTGTAATCAGTCTATTTTATTTTCTGATTCTTTTTGATTCAGTTTTGAAAGATTCTATGTTTCCAGAAATTTATCTATTTCATCCAGATTGTCCCATTTGTTGACATATTGTTGTGCATAATCATTTCTTACAATGCTTTGTATTTCTTTGGTGTCTGTTGTTACTTCTCTTTAATCTCTGATTTTATTTATTTGGGTCCTCACTCTCTCTCTCTCTCTCTTTTGGATGAGTCTGGTTAGAGGTTTGTCAAACTTGTTTATCTTTTCAAAGAACCAGCTATTAGTTTTATTGATCTTTTGTATTTTTTTTATTATTATTTAGTGTATTTCTGATCTGATCTTTATTATTTCCTTCCTCTACTCACTTTGGTCTTTTTTTTAAGTTTCTTTAAGTGTAAGACTAGATTGTTTATTTGAGATTTTTCTCGTTTTTTTTTGAAGTAGACCTAAAATGCTATACATTTTCCTCTTGGGACTGCTTTCTTTGTGTCTCATAGATTTTGGGTTATTGTGTTCTCATTTTTATTTGTTTCAAGGTATCTCTGTATTTTTTCCTTGATATCATTGTTAACCCATTCATTGTTTAAGTGACATGTTAATTAGCCTCCATGTCTTTGTGTGCTCTTTGTTTTTTTTCTTTTGGTTGACTTCTAGTTTCACACCATTATGGTTACAGAAGATGATTGCTATGATTTCAATCTTCTTAAATTTACTAAGACTTGTTTTGTGCCCTGACATGTGGTCTATCCTAGAAACTATTCCATGCGCACTTGAAAAGAATCTATATTCTGCTGCTTTAAGGTGAAATGTTCTGAATAGAAAGTCCAGAAATAAAACCACATATATATAGTCAAATAATTTTTGATAAAGGGGCCAACAACACACAATGGAGAAAAGAAAGCCTCTTCAATAAATGGTGCTGGGAAAACTGGAAAGCCACATGCAAAAGAATGAAACTGGACTACAGTCTCTCCCCCTGTACAAAAATTAACTCAAAATGGATCAAAGATCTAAACATAAGACCTGAAACAATTAAGTACATAGAAGAAGACATAGGTACTAAATTCATGGACCTGGGTTTTAAAGAGCATTTTATGAATTTGACTCCACAGGCAAGAGAAGTGAAGGCAAAAATTAATGAATGGGACTACATCAGACTAAGAAGTTTTTGCTCAGCAAGAGAAACTGATAACAAAATAAACAGACAGCCAACTAAATGGGAAATGATATTTTCAAACAACAGCTCAGATAAGGGCCTAATATCCAAAATATACAAAGAACTCATAAAACTCAACAACAAACAAACAAACAATCCAATAAAAGAATGGGAAGAAGACATGAACAGACACTTCTCCAAGGAAGAAATACAAATGCCCAACAGATATATCAAAAGATGCTCATCTTTGTTAGTTATTAGAGAAATGCAAATCAAAACTGCAATGAGATAGCACCTCACACCTGTTAGATTGGCTATTATTAACAAGACAGGTAATAGCAAATGTTGGAGAGGCTGTGGAGAAAAAAGAACCCTCATACACTGTTGGTGGGAATGTAAAGTATTACAATCATGATGGAAGAAAGTATGGTGGTTCCTCAAAAAACTGAAAATAGAACTACCTTATGACCCAGCAATCCCTCTACTGGGTATATACCCCCAAAACACAGAAACATTGATACGTAAAAACACACCCAGCACCGTGTTCATTGCAGCATTGTTCACAGTGGCCAGGACATGGAAACAACCAAAGAGCACATCAATAGATGACTGGATAAAGAAGATGTGGCACTTATACACTATGGAATACTACTCAGCCATAAGAAATGATGACTTCGGTTCATTTACAGCAAAATGGTGGGATCTTGATAACATTATACAAAGCGAAATAAGTAAATCAGAAAAAACCAGGAACTGCATTATTCCATACGTAGGTGGGACATAAAAGTGAAACTAAAAGACATTGATAAGAGTGTGGTGGTTACGGGGGGAGGGGGGAGAGGGAGAGGAAAAGAGGGAGGGGCAAGGGCCCAAAGAAAACTAGATAGAAGGTGACAGAGGACAATCTGACTTTGGGTGATAGGTATGCAACATAAGTGAACGACAAGATAACCTGGACTTGTTATCTTTGAATATATGTATCCTGATTTATTGATGTCGCCCCATTAAAAATAAAATTATAAAAAAAATATCCTGAAGAGTCTTCAGAAAAAGAATTTTCAACTGGACTATATACATATAAAAGATGATTAACTTTATTAGTCATCAGGAAATTAAAATTAAAACCATAGTACTTGGCTGGACAAAAACATGCATGGACCTCAAGGACATTATGCTAAGTGGAAAGTGAGAGAAATGAGTGAACTGGTTTTGTTTTTTATTACTTTAAATAAATTGAGTGATTTTTTAAAAATTAAAAAAAAAGAAAATAAATAAAATTGAAGGAGAAATAAAAAGTTTTCCAGACCAAAAAAAAAAAAAAAAAAACAAACAAAAAAAAACTCAAGGAATTTACTATAACCAAACCAAGGCTGCAAGAAATGCTAAGGGGCCTGTTGTAAACAGATCAAAGAAGAAAAAGAATATAGTAAAAGAGGAATAAAGTTTGAAAGAATAAAATGGCAATAAAAAATTGCATATCATTCTGCCGGTTGGCTCAGCGGTTGAGCATTGGCCTGGCGTGCGGGGGATCTGGGTTCAATTCCCGGCCAGGGCACATAGGAGAAGTGCCCATTTGCTTTTCCCCCCCGGCCCCCTCCTTCCTCTCTGTCTCTCTCTTCCCTTCCTGCAGCCAAGGCTCCATTTGAGCAAAGAATGCCCGGGCACTGGTTATGGCTCCTTGGCCTATGCCCCAGGTCCTAGAGTGGCTCTGGCTGCAGCAGAGCGATGCCCCGGAGGGGCAGAGCATCGCCCTCAGGTGGGCAGAGCACCCCCCCTGGTGTGCGTGCTGGGTGGATCCCGGTCGGGCGCATGCGGGAGTCTGTCTGACTGTCTCTCCCCGTTTCCAACTTCAGAAAAATACAAAAAAAAAATTGCATATCAATAATAACCTTAAATCTAAATGGATTAAATGATCCGATCAAAGACATAGGGTAGCTGCATGGATAAGAAAACAGGACCCATACATATGCTGTCTACAAGAGACACACCTTAAAACAAAAGATGCACATAAACTAAAGATTAAAAGATGGAAAAAAAATTTCACGCAAATGGAAATGAAAAAAAAGCTGGGATAGCAATACTTATATCAGAAAAAATGGACTTTAAAACAAAGACCATAGTAAGAGATAAAGAAGATCACTACATAATGATAAAGGGAACAATCCAACAGGAAGATATAACCGTTATAAATCTCCATGCACCTAAAAGAGGATCACCTAAATATATAAAGCAGAATTTGATGGATTTAAAGGGTAAGATCAACAGCAATACAGTAATCATAGGGGATTTCAATACCCCACTAATATCATTAGATAGATCCTCAAAAAAGAAAATTAACAAAGAAACAACAGACTTAAAGGACACACTAGATCAACTGGATTTAATAGATATCTTCAGAACCTTTCACCCTAAAGCAGTAGAATATACATTCTTTTAAAGTGCTCATGGTACATTCTCTAGAATAGACCACATGTTAGGTCAGAAAAGCAGTCTCAACAAATTTAAGAAGATTGAAATCATATCGAACACTTTCCCTGATCACAATGGCATGAAACTATAAATCAATCACAATAGTAAAATAGAAAAGTACTCAAACTCTTGGAAACTAAATACCATGTTATTAAATAACAATTGGGTTAACAATGAGATCAAAGAAGAAATTTAAAAATTCCTAGAAACGAACAATAATAAGTATACATCAACTCAAAATTTATTGAACACAGCAAAAGCAGTCCAGAGAGGAAAGTTCATAGCATTACAGGCATACCTCAAGAAGCTAGAAAAAGCTCAAATAAACAACTTAACCCTGCATCTAAAAGAACTACATAAAGAACAGCAAGTAAAGCCCACAGAAAGTAAAAGGGAGGAAATAATAAAGATCAGAGCAGAAATAAATGACATAGAGGCTAATGTAACAATACAGAGGATCAATGAAACCAGAAGCTGGTTCTTTGAAAAGGTAAACAAGATCGATGAATCTTTAACCAGACTCACCAAGACAAAAAGAGAGAGGATTCAAATAAATAAAATTAAAAATGAGAATGGAGAAATAACAACTGACAAAACAGAAATACAAAATATTGTAAGAAAATACTGTGAAGAACTGTATGTCAAAAACCTAGGCAACTTAGGTGAAATATACAAATTCCTTGAAACATTTAATCTGGAAGAATCAGAAAACCTAAACAGACCAATTACAACAAATGAGATTGAAACAATTATCAAAGAATTCCCAAAAAAGAAAAGTCCTGGGCCTGATGGTTTCACAAGTGAATTCGACCAAATATTCAAAGAAGAACTAACTCCTATCCTTCTCAAGCTATTTCAAAAAATTCAAGAGGAAGGAAGACTTCCAAGCTCCTTTTAAGAAGCAAGTAAAATTCTGATTCCAAAACCAGGTAAAGACAACACAAAGAAAGAAAATTATAGGCCAATATCCCTGATGAATTTAAATGCTAAAATCCTCAACAAAATATATGCAAACCGGATCCAGCAATATATGAAGAAAATCATACACCATGATTAAGTGGGATTTATCCTTGGGAGGCAAGGCTAATACAGTATTTGCAAATCAATCAATGTGATTCATCACATAAACAAAAGGAAGGAGAAAAACCACATGATAATGTCAATAGATGCAGAAAAAGCATTTGATAAAATCCAGCACTCATTCATGATCAAAACTCTCAGCAGAGTGGGAATACAGGGAACATACCTCAACATGATAAAGGCCATCTATGACAAACCCACAGCCAACATCATACTTAATGGGCAAAAATTAAAAGCAATCCCCTTAAGATCAGTAACAAGGCAGGGGTGCCCCCTTTCACCATTCTTATTCAACATAGTTCTGGAAGTCCTAGCCACAGCAATCAGACAAGAAAAAATAAAATAAAAGGCATCCAAATTGGAAAAGATGAAGTAAAATTATCATTATTTGCAGATGATATGATATTGTATATAGAAAACCCTAAAGTCTCAGTCAAAAAACTACTAGACCTGATAAATGAATTCAGCAAGGTGGCAGGATATAAAATTAATACTCAGAAATCAGAGGCATTTTTATACACTAACAATGAACTGTCAAAAAGAGAAATTAAGGAAGCAATCCCCTTTACCATTGCGACCAAAATAATAAAGTACCTAGGAATAAATTTAACCAGGGAGATTAAAGACTTGTATTTAAAAAATATAAAACCTTGATAAAAGAAATCAGGGAAGATACAAACAAGTGAAAGCATATACCGTGCTCATGGTTAGGAAGAATAAACATCATTAAAATGTTTATATTACACAAAGCAATTTATAAATTCAATGCAATACCAATTAAAATACCAAATACTTTCTTCAAAGACATAAAACACATATTTAAAACTTTATATGGAACCAAAAGAGAACAAGAATAGCCTCAGCAATCTTGAAAAGACAGAATAGAAAAAAAGGGAGGATGACGTCAGAGTAATGGCGGGGTAGGAAGCGATACCGATAAATCTCCCCCAAAACTCAACAAGATCTTCAACCAGAAACAGAAAAACCTATCCTTGTAGCCTCCAGATGTTTCGCAATACACCCGAAGGTATGGTCGAGTGAAAAATTGGCTAAATATATAACCAAACCCCGAAGGAAATAGGGAGTAAGAAATGCTCCGCCTTCCTCACTAACCTAAACAGGGCGGCTTTCTCTGGGATCCGTGAATATAGAAACTGAGGCGAGCAAAGGGGGTGAATAGGTCCAGGCCGCCGCACAAACGGCCGACCCAGGCTGTGGCACGGAGATCCAAGCCGAGGAAAAACTGATCCTGTGGCAACTCGGGCAATACAAGCTAACACTTGCGCCAAACCTAAACAAAGAAAGACAAGTGGGCAGCCATTTTACACGATCTCCTGGTCGCCACGCGAGAGATTTCTTCCTAAGCCCTGGGAGTGGGTGTCTGTGTTACCCCACAGAGAGGCAGAGTCAGAGTCAGAGGCTTTTCTGTGGGCTAAAAGCAGAATCTCTGGGCATCCCCAGCGCCCTGGGAAAGCCGCGCACAGGAGGGAGCGAGAACTAATTCCAACGGTGGAACTTTTCCGTGCTGGTAGGAGATTCACTCAGAGGGAAACGTGGCAGGCCTTATATCCTGGTCTGCGCGTGCAGATAGTGAGCGAGAGACTCCTCCGAGTGCCCCGGCAGTGCGCGCCCGTGTTATCGCACAGAGGGGCAGAGTCAGGGGCCTTTGTGTGGGCCAAAGCGGAATAACGGGGCGCCCCAGTGCCTTGCAAAAGCTGCGCACGGGGACGGAGCGAGACTCAATTCCAACGCTGCAACTTTTCCCTGCGGTTGGGGGTTTCACTCAGAGCGTGAGACTGCTGGCCAGATATCCTGGTCTGCGTGTTCAGATAGTGAGAGAGAGTTTCCTCCAAGTGCCCCAGAAGTGGGCGCCCACCTGTGTTACCGGACAGAGTGGCAGAGCCAGAGGTCTTTGAGTGGGCAGAAACCCCGCCTGATTATGCTAGCAGCTCTGACTGACTGAGCTTTACACAGAGCCCTGTGCTGAGTGGAAATAGAGTGGGGAGTTGCCAGCTCTTTGAGCCTCTTACTATCCAGGCAGAGGCAGCAGCAACCCCATAGCTGGATTATCAGGCTACTAATTGAGGAAGGAAAGACTAGGAGAAAGGCTCCAGGAATACGGACTCTCTCACTATCGGAGCCTATAAATACTAATGAGCCTTGACTGCCAACAAGACTAAAGCACAATACATGACATCACCATAGAGACTTATCAACTGCAAACCTCTACCTCAGTGTGCCAAAGGGGCAGAACCCGGGGTACAGAGTCACCGACCAGGAAGAGGGAGAGAAAAGAAAAAGTAAGAAGATAACCTCTCAAAATCAAGAATAATCTGCAGACTTTATAACCTATCCCATTTTATTATATTTGTTCATTTGTTTCTCTTACCTTCATTCTTGATATTCTTTTTCCTCCTCCAATTTGGCCGATTAACTCTCTGCCGGTCTTACTCTCTCCTCTCCTTGAACTACACTACCCATAAGTGTTACATCTCCCATTATCTTTTCTCTCCTCTTCCTTTCTCTTATGAGGGCTGCACTCCAAAATGCTTAACTCTCTCTCTCTCTCTCTCTCTCTCTCTCCTCTTTTTTCTTTTTTCTTCTTTTAGTGGTTCCCTCTTTTTTTCTCTTTCTCTCTTTCTTTTCTCCCTCTATATTAGTTTCTTCCTTTCTCCTTTACATCTCCTCTCATTCAAACCTCAATAACAAACAAATTATCTTATCTGGGACTCAAACTTATGTTTGTGGCATTTTGGGGGGTTTTTACTTCACCTTTTTAACTCAATAGCAGTGCTCCCATCCCTGGCTCTCCATTTTATCTAGTTCTTGTTCCACTAAATACAATAGTAATTTTTTAATTTGTACCTCCATTTTTCTGTTTTCCTCTTATTCCTCTCATAACTCTTAATCAACCAACACCTAAAAGCAAATCATTTTATTCTTGACCCAAATTTTTTCCTTATTTGCTTTTTGTGGGTCCATACCCCCTTCTTTTTTTTCTTTTTTTTTTTTTTTTGCCCCTTTATTACTTTTCCCCAATTCAGGCCCTCCAATACAGGAATTGTTTGTTATAATTCACATTTCACCACAAGATTTTCTCAAGAAAGAGGGGAGAGGAGAGGAGAGGAAAAAAGAGGGGGGGAATAATTTCCTTTTTTAAAACTTTTATTTTATTTTATTTTTCTTTATTTTATTATTAATTTTTTTTTAAAAAAAAACAACTCTTCGATTTTTTATTTTCTCAACTTTTTATTCTTTATTAAATCTCATTAATACTATCAACAAAACCACCCTCAGATGCCATTAAGGAAGAGAAAATCAAATATCATGGATACAAAAGAAAGAGAGGCAACACAGCTAGATGAGGAAAAATCTATGGAGAAAAAATTTAATATATTGAAAACCTTGGAGCTAAATGACAGCGAATTCAAGATAGAAATCCTAAAAATCCTCCGAGATATACAAGAAAACACAGAAAGGCAATTTAGGGAGCTCAGAAAACAACTCAACGCACACAAAGAATATATTTCCAAGAAAATTGAAACTATAAAAACAAATCAAACAGAGATGAAAAACTCAATTCACGAGCTGAAAAACAAAGTAACAAGCTTAGCTAATAGAACAGGTCAGATAGAAGAGAGGATTAGTGAAATAGAAGACAAGCAACTTGAGGCACAACAGAGAGAAGAAGAAAGAGACTCAAAAAATAAAAAAAATGAGATAGCCCTACAAGAATTATCTGACTCCATCAAAAAGAATAACATAAGAATAGGTATATCAGAGGGAGAAGAGAGAGAAAATGGAATGGAGAACATACTCAAACAAATAATAGATGAGAACTTCCCAAGCCTGTGGAAAGAACTAAAGCCTCAAATTCAAGAAGCAAACAGAACTCCGAGTTTTCTTAACCCCAACAAACCTACTCCAAGGCATATCATAATGAAATTGACACAAACCAACAGCAAAGAAAAAATTCTCAAGGCAGCCAGGGAAAAGAAGAATACAACATATAAAGGAAGGCCCATTAGATTATCATCAGATTTCTCAGCAGAAACTCTACAAGCTAGAAGAGAGTGTACCCCAATATTTAAAGTCCTGAAAGAGAGGAACTTTCAGACACGAATAATATACCCATCAAAGCTATCCTTCAAATATAAAGGAGAAATAAAAACATTCACAGATACAGAAAAGATGAGGGAATTTATCATCAGAAAACCCCCACTCCAGGAATTACTAAAGGGGGTTCTCCAATCAGATACAAAGAACAAAAACAAACAAACAAACAAAAAAACAGAGCCACAAGTAAAAGCTCCAAGAAGAACACAATAAAACCAAATTTAAACTGTGACAACAACAAAAAGAAAGGGGGGGAGAAGATGGAGATTAACAGTAGCAAAGGATGATGGAGTGCAAAAGAACTCACAAAATAGTTTGCTACAATGAACAGGGTAAAAACCCTTTTCATTACTCAAAGGTAACATTTTCGATGTATAGGATCATATCATCTGCAAAAAGTGATAGCTTTACTTCTTCTTTTCTGATATGGATGCCTTTTATTTCTTTGTCTTGTCTGATTTCTCTGGCTGTAACCTCTACTATCACATTAAATAAGAGTGGAGAGAGTGGACAACCTTGTCTTGTTCCTGATTTAAGGGGGAAAGCCTTCAGTTTAGTGCTATTTAATATGATGTTAGCTGATGGTTTATCATATATGGCCTTTATCATGTTGAGATATTTTCCTTCTATACCCATTTTGTTGAGAGTTTTAAACATAAAATTGTGTTGTATTTTATCGAAAGCCTTTTCTGTGTCTATTGATAAGATCATGTGGTTTTTGTTCTTTGTTTTGTTGATATGGTGTATTACGTTAACCGTTTTACGTATGTTGAACCATCCTTGAGATTCTGTGATGAATCCCACTTGATCATGATGTATTCTTTTTTTAACATGTTGTTGTATTCGATTTGCTAGTATTTTGTTTAGTATTTTAGTACCTGTATTCATTGGAGATATTGGTCTGTAGTTTTCTTTTTATTGTGCCATCCTTGCCTGGTTTTGGTATGAGGGTTATGTTGACCTCATAAAATGTGTTTGGAAGTATTGCTTCTTCTTCAATTTTTTGGAAGACTTTGAGTAGAATAGAAACCAAGTCTTCTTTGAATGTTTGATAAAATTCGCTGGTATAGCCGTCTGGGCCTGGACTTTTATTTTGGGGGAGGTTTTTAATGTTTTTTTCTATTTCTTCTCTACTAATAGGTCTGTTTTGGCTTTCTACTTCTTCTTAACTCAATCTAGGAAGGTTGTATTGTTCTAGAAATTTATCCATTGCTTCTAGGTTGTTGAATTTAGTAGCATAAAGTTTTTCATAGTATTCTACAATAATTCTTTGAATATCTATGGTGTCTGTAGTGATTTCTCCTCTTTCATTTTGGATTTTGTTTATATGAGTTCTTTCTCTTTTTTCCTTGGTAAGTCTTTCCAAGGGTTTGTCAATTTTCTTGATCTTTTCAAAGAACCAGCTCCTTGCTCTATTAATTTTTTCTATAGTTTTTTTGTTCTCTATTTCATTTATTTCTGCTCTGATTTTTATTATCTCCTTTCTTCGGCTGGTTTTGGGTTGTCTTTGTTCTTCTTTTCCTAGTTCCTTAAGGTGTGTATTTAAGTGGTTCACTTGGGCTCTCTGTTGTTTGTTCATATATGCCTGAAATGATATGAACTTCCCTCTTATCACTGCTTTTGCTGCATCTTATAGATTATGATATGTCGTATTGTCATTTTCATTAGTCTGTATATATCTTTTGATCTCTGCACTTATTTCTTCTTTGACCCATTCATTTTTTAAAAGTATGTTGTTTAGTTTTCACATTTTTGTGGGATTTTTTTCCTCTTTCTTGCAGTTGAATTCTAGTTTCAAGGCTTTATGATCAGAAAATATGCTTGGTACAACTTTGATTTTTCTGAATTTGCTGATGTTGTTTTTGTGGCCCAACATATGGTCAATTCTTGAGAATGATCCATGTACACTGGAGAAAAAAGTATACTCAGTCATTTTGGGATGAAATGTCCTGTAGATGTCTATCATATCCAGGTGCTCTAGTGTTTTGTTTAAGGCCACTATGTCTTTGTTGATTCTCTGTTTGTATGACTGATCTAGAGCCTTCAGAAGTGTATTGAGGTCTCCAAGTATGATTGTATTTTTGTCAGTTTTTGTTTTAAGATCAATAAGTAGCTGTCTTATATATTTTGGTGCTCCTTGGTTTGGTGCATATATATTAAGAATTGTTATGTCTTCTTGATTCAGTGTCCCCTTAGCCATTATGAAATGCCCATTTTTGTCTCTGAGTTCTTTTGCTGTCTTGTAGTCAGCATTATCAGATATGAGTATTGCTATGCCTGCTTTTTTTTTGGACGTTATTTGCTTGGAGTATTGTTTTCCAGCCTTTCACTTTGAATTTGTTTTTATCCTTGTTACTTAGATGAGTTTCCTGTAGGCAGCATACAGTTGGATTTTCTTTTTTAATCCATTCTGCTACTCTGTGCCTTTTTATTGGTGAGTTTAATCCGTTTACATGTAGTGTAATTATTGACACTTGTGAGTTCCCTATTGCCATTTTATAGATTGCTTTCTGTTAGTTTTTTGTCTTCTTTGATTCTTCTCTTTCGTTTTTGTATCTTTTGTTTTTATTTGGTTGTATTCCATACATCTTTCCTCTGTTGCTATCTTTTTTATCTCATGTAGTTCTGTGGTGGTTTTTTCAATGGTGGTTACCTTTAAGTAATGAAAAGGGTTCGTACCCTGTTCATTGTAGCGAACTATTTTGTGAGTACTTTTGCACTCCATCGTCCTTTGCTACTGTTAATCTCCATCCTCTCCCCCCCCCCTTTCTTTTTGTTGTTGTCACAGTTTAAATTTGGTTTTATTGTGTTCTTCTTGGAGCTTTTACTTGTGGCTTTGTTTTTTTTGTTTTTTTTTTTTGTTCTTTGTATCTGATTGGAGAATCCCCTTTAGTAATTCCTGGAGTGGGGGTTTTCTGATGATAAGTTCCCTCATCTTTTCTGTATCTGTGAATGTTTTTATTTCTCCTTCATATTTGAAGAATAGCTTTGATGGGTATAGTATTTGTGGCTGAAAGTTCCTCTCTTTCAGGACTTTAAATATTGGGGTCCACTCTCTTCTAGCTTGTAGACTTTCTGCTGAGAATTCTGATGATAATCTAATGGGCCTTCCTTTATATGTTGTATTCTTCTTTTCCCTGGCTGCCTTGAGAATTTTTTCTTTGCCATTGATTTGTGCCAATTTCATTATGATATGCCTTGGAGTAAGTTTGTTGGGGTTAAGAAAACTCGGAGTTCTGTTTTCTTCTTGAATTTGAGGCTTTATTTCTTTCTACAGGCTTGGGAAGTTCTCATCTATTATTTGTTTGAGTATGTTCTCCATTCCATTTTCTCTCTCTTCTCCCTCTGATATACCTATTATTCTTATGTTATTCTTTTTGATGGAGTCAGATAATTCTTGTAGGGCTATCTCATTTTTTTTAATTTTTGAGTCTCTTTCTTCTTCTCTCTGTTGTGCCTCAATTTGCTTGTCTTGTATTTCACTAATCCTACCTTCTATCTGGCCTGTTCTATTAGCTAAGCTAGTTACTTCGTTTTTCAGCTCGTGAATTGAGTTTTTCATCTCTGTTTGATTTGTTTTTATAGTTTCAATTTTCTTGGAAATATATTCTTTGTGTGCGTTGAGTTGTTTTCTGAGCTCCCTAAATTGCCTTTCTGTGTTTTCCGAGGATTTTTAGGATTTCTATCTTAAATTCACTGTCATTTAACTCCAAGGTTTCCAATATATTAAATTTTTTCTCCATAGATTTTTCCTCATCTAGCTGTGTTACCTCTCTTTCTTTTGTATCCATGATATTCATTTTTCTCTTCCTTAATGGCATCTGAGGGTGGTTTTGTTGATAGTATTAATGAGATTTAATAAAGAATAAAAAGTTAAAAATATAAAAAATCGAAAAGAGTTGTTTTTTTTAAAAAAAATTTATAATGAAATAAAGAAAAATAAAATAAAATTTAAATTTAAAAATAATAAAAAAGGAAATTATTCCCCCCCCCCTCCTTTTTTCCTCTTCTCTCCTCTCCCCTCTTTCTTGAGAAAATCTTGTGGTGAACTGTGAATTATATTGTACTAAATAGAACAAACAATGCCTGTAATGGAGGGCCTGAATTGGAGAGAAGTAATAAAGGGGCAAAAAAAAAAAAAAAAAAAAAAGAGTGTATTGACCCACAAAAAGCAAATAAGAAAAAAAAATTGGGTCAAGAATAAAATGATTTGCTTTTAGGTGTTGGTTGACTAAGAGTTATGATGAGAGGAATATGAGGGAAACAAGTAAATGGGGGGACAAATTAAAAAATTACTATTGTATTTAGTGGAACAAGAACTAGATAAAATGGAGAGCCAGGGATGGGTGCACTGCTATGTGTTAAAATGGTGAAGTAAAAAAAACCCCAAATGCCACAAACATAAGTTTGAGTCCCAGATAAGATATTGTTCATTATTGAGGTTTGAATGAGAGAAGACGTAAAGGAGAAAGGAAGAAACTAATATAGAGGGAGAAAAGAAAGAGAGAGAGAGCGAAAAAGGAGGGAACCACTAAAAGAAGAAAAAAAAAAGAGGAGGGAGAGAGAGAGAGAGAGAGAGAGAGAGAGTTAATGGTTTTGGAGTGTAACCCTCATAGAGAGAAAGGAAGAGGAAAGCAAAGATAATGGGAGATGTAACACTTATGGGTAGTGTAGTTCAAGGAGAGGAAAGAGTAAGACCGGCAGAGAGTAAAACGACCAAATTGGAGGAGGAAAAAAAAATCAAGAATGAAGATAAGAGAAACAAACAAACAAATATAATAAAATGGGGTAGGTTATAAAGTCTGCATATTATTCTTGATTTTGAGAGGTTATCTTCTTGCTTTTTCTTTTCTCTCCCTCTTCCTGGTCGGTGACTCTGTACCTCAGGTTCTGCCCTTTTGGCATGCTCAGGTAGAGGTTTGCAGTTGATAAGTCTCTATGGCAATGTCGTGTATTGTGCTTCAGTCTTGTTGACAGTCGAGGCTCATTATCATTTATAGGCTCCGACAGTGAGAGAGTCCGTGTTTCTGGAGCCTTTCTCCTAGTCTTTCCTTCCTCAATTAGTAGCCTGATAATCCAGCTATGGGGTTGCTGCTGCCTCTGCCTGGATAGTAAGAGGCTCAAAGAGCTGGCAACTCCCCACTCTATTCCCACTGAGCACAGGGTTCTGGGTAAGGCTCAGTCAGTCAGAGCTGCTAGCATAATCAGGCGGGGCTTCCGTCCACTCAAAGACCTCTGGCTCTGCCACTCTGTGGGATAACATGGGCATGTACTGCCAAGGCACTTGGAAGAATCTCTCGCCCACTATCTGTGCACGCAGGCCAGGATATCAGGCTGGCCGCCTCTCACTCCAAGTGAAACCCTTGCCCGCACGGAAAAGTTGCAGCATTGGAATTGACTCTCGCTCTGTTTCCGGGCGCGGCTTTTTCAAGGTGCTGGGACGGCCCGAGATTCCACTTTTTGACCCATACAAAGGCCCCTGACTATGCCCCTCTGTGGGATAACACGGGCGAGCATTGCCGTGGCACTCAGAGGAATCTCTCGCTCACTATCTGTGCGCACAGACCAGGATATCAGGCCAGCCAGCTCACCCTCTGAGTGAAACCCCCGCCCACTCGGAAAAGTTGCAGCATTTAAATTGGCTCTCACTCTGTCCCCGTGCGTGGCTTCCTCAGGGTGCTGGGGTGGTCCGGAGATTCTGCTTTTGGCCCACACTGAGGCCTCTGACTCTGCCCTTCTGTGGGGTAACACGGGCGCCCACTCCAGAGGCACTCGGAGAAATCTCTCGCTCAGTCTCCGTGTGTGCGGACCAGGATATCAGGCCAGCTGCCTCACCCTCTGAGTGAATCCCCCGTCCGCACGGAAAAGTTCCAGCGTTGGTATTGGCTCTTGCTCCCTCCCCTTGCGCAGCTTTTCCAGGGTGCTGGGGCGGCCCGGAGATTCCACTCTGGGCCCACACAAAGGCCTCTGACTCTGCCTCTCTGTGGGATAACATGGGTACACACTCCCGGGGCTTTGGAAGGAATCTCTCACCCACTATCTGCGCATGCCGACCCGGAGATCGGGGAAAATGGCTGCCCCACTTGTCTTTCTTTGTCTCTGTTTGGCGCGAGTGTTAGCTTGTATTGCCCGGGTTGCCACAGGAACAGTTTTTCCTTGGCTTGGATCTCTGTGCCACAGCCTGGTTCGGCTGTTTGTGTCGCAGCCTGGATCTATTCACCCCCTTTGCCCACCTCAGTTTTTATATTCTCAGTTCCTAGTGAAAACCTCCCTGTTTAGGTTAGTGAGGAAGGCGGAGCGTTTCTTACTCCCTATTTCCTTCGGGGTTTGATTATATATTTAGCCAATTTTTCACTCGACCATACCTTGGGGTGTATTGCAAAACATCTGGAGGCTCCAAGGATAGGTTTTTCTGTTTCTGGTTGAAGATCTTGTTGAGTTTTGGGGGAGATTTATCGGTATCACTTCCTACCACGCCATTACTCCTGGCCTTCAATTTTAAACAATAACCTTCCTGGATAAAGTAGTATTGGTTGTAGGCTCTTGTTCTGCATTACTTTGAATATTTCTTGCCATTCCCTTCTAGCCTCAAGTGTTTCTGTTGAGAAGTCTAAAGTCATCCTTATGGGGGCTCCTTTGTAGTTGATAGTCTTTTTTTCTCTAGCAGCTTTTAATATTTTCTCTTTATCACCTAGCTTTGGTATTTTAATTATGATGTATCTTGGTGTAGATTTATTTGGGTTTCTCTTTAATGGAGTTCTCTGTGCTTTTTGAACTTCTGAGATGTTTTCCTCCCTTAATTGAGGGAAGTTTTCAGCTATGATATGATTGAACAAAGTCTCTATCCCTTGTTCTTTCTCTTTTTCAGGAACCCCTATGATGCGGATGTTATTTCTCTTCATGTTGTCACAGAGCTCTCTTATAGTTCCTCAGACTTTTTGAGTTTCTTTTCTTTTTTCTGCTCTGCTTCCGTGACTTCATTTATGTTGTCCTCTAACTCACTGATTTGATTCTCAGCTTCATCCATCCTTCTTTTCATTCCTTCCATTGTATTTTTCATTTCTGACTGATTCTTTTTTATTATTTCAATGTCCTTTTTTATATTTGCTATCTCTTTATTTAGGTGTTTGTAATGACTATCTATTGTTGTTCTAATATCTTTGAGCATCCTAACATTTGTTATTTTTAACTCTGCATCAGGTAATTTGATTATATCTGACTCATTCAGGTTTTTTTCTGGGGATTTCTCTTGATTCATTTGTGTTGCATTTCTCTGCATTCTCATTCTGTCTGTGTAGAAGAAGGTTTTGGCCACTGGAGTCCACTGGGTGTGGCCTTTGTGTTCCCTTGGTGTGGTCTGTCTGCAGGCCTGCCACTCCCTCTTCTGCTGCTGCCTAGGGCATTTGGGTATGGGTGTTGCCGGTGCCTGCCCACTGGGGCTGTTGCTGTTGTCTCCACCTCTCCTTCACATGCTTGGGTGTACAAGCCCCAGTGGCCTTGGCCTTTGCCCCACCCCCCACTGGTGGTGTTATGCTTGGCCCTGAGGGCAGGGTTGAGCACCTTTGCTCAGCTGCATGTCTCTACCTGTTTCTGGGCTCTCACCCGCCCTTGCAAGAGGAGCCCTTTCATAGGAGGGCTGCAAGCCTTGGCTTCACAGGCCAGGTGGGACTGCGTGCCCTCTCTCAGTAGCGGGACTCTGCCTGTTCTGGGCTTTTGGCTCCACCCCTGTGGGAGGAGCCAGCTCTCAAGTCAGGACACAAGCCTCTGGGTGGGGCAAGGCTGTGCTCCTGCGCCCTTGCTCAAGGGCTGGTGTCCACCCCTTCTGGGGCTCCTACCATTCCCCTGCAGGCTGGATTACAGATGGCCCACAGCTGAGTTTGACCACTTTTGCAAGTCTCCTTCTCCTCAGCCAAGCAAGACTGAGCTCACACCTGGACCTCAGTGGTGGCCAGCTGGCTTCCGCCCTTGCCAATGAACCGTACTTCTGTGTCCCTCCATTGCCCACCCTGGGGTGAGCCCTCAGCCATGTGGGTGGGGGCGCTGTGGCTCAGACCCTAAGACTCACTACTGTAGTCTCAAAAGCTCCCTCCTTCTAAGCGACTCTGCTCTGAGTGCTGTGGGAGAGCTTGTTTGGCTGGTGTCCTGCTTCCCTTTGTTGGTATTGTTGTTTCCAGGGAAAATATTCACTTTAGATTTGAGGAGTGATTCATTCCAGAGGTTAGGGTGGCTGTCTCTCAAAATGTTTCTCCCTGTGCCTCCTAGATTATACTCTCTTCCTGCTACTCCGGTCCTCTCCTCTCTCTCTGTCCCCTGGAGCCCCGGGTGAGTGGTTGTGAGACAGGTGTTCTGTGCAGTCCCTTTAAGAAGAATCCTGTGTCTGAGAAATCAGTCTCTTTCTCTCAAACAGTATCCTGACTTGTTTCCAGCTAAATACTGTCCATACGCCTCTTCTAGGCTCTGGGTCTGCAGGTTGGGGATTTGTTCCTGGGGCTCAGGACCCTCCTCTCTCTGCTAAACTCACTTCCTACCACGCGAGTCTCTCCCGGCTGCCGTTCACTCTGGGGAGCTGGGGAGCCCTCTCTGGGTTTCCACTTTTCCTACCAGTCTCAGTGTGGCTTCTTCAGTGTTCCTTGGTTGAAGAGTCCTCATAGTTTAGTCCAAAGTTGGTTTTTCCAGATGATGTTTCTTAAAATTAATTTGTAATCTACTTTGGTTCTGGGAGGTGGAAGTTGGTACGTCTGCCTACTCCATTGACATCTTGTCTCTCCCACTATATTCTTGATGTTGAATGTTGTGTTCTTCAATTCTGGTTATTTTTTATGGTTTCTATGTCCTTTTTTTATGCTTGCTATCTCTTTGTTTGAGGTCCTCACTTTGTTTCTTGAGCATTTGTATATCCTTTACTTTTGTGTGTGTGTATTTTTCTGAAGTAAAGTTAGGAGGCAGAGAGACAGACTCCTACATGCACTTACTGGGATCCACTCAGCATGCCCACTAGGGGGCGATGCTCTGCCCATTTGGGGTGTTGCTCCATTGAAACTGGAGCCATTTTAGTGCCTGAGGTGAAGGCCATGGAGCCATCCTCAGTACCCAGGCCAACTTTGCTGCAATAGATCCATGGCAGCAGGAGGGGAAGAGAGAGGTAGAAAGAAAAAATAGGGGAAAGGGTGGAGAAGTAGATGGGCAGTTCTCCTGTGTGCCCTGACTGGGAATCAAACCTGGGACTTCCATACGCTGAGCTGATGCTCTACTACTGAGCCAATCGGCCAGGGCTCATTACTTTGATCTTTATATATGATAAATTGCTTATCTCCATTTCAGTTAACTTATTTTTCTGGAGATTTCTCCTCTTCTATCATTTGGGATCATTTTTTTTCTCCCCATTTTGGCTACTTCTTCATGTTTGTTTCTATGTATTAAATAGATCTGCTAAGATTTCCAATTTTTGTTAGGTGACCTTATGTAGTAGATGTTCTGTTGGGTTCACTGTTGCAGTCTTCTTAATCAGCTGAGCTGAGTTCTCCAGGAATGTCTCTTGGATAATGTTGGTCCTTCTATTATAATTGAGTCTTGATTGCTATTGGACCATTTTATATGTAGGATTGACCCTCAAGCTGGCTGACTGTGAGGTTCTACTTCAATCAAAGCAGCAAATCACGGTACAGGTGCTTATCGCAGGTAACAGAATTTGCCTTAACTGGATTTGGTTTCTGACAAATATCTCCCTTTGGATATGCTGCTTGTGATGCTGATAGGATTCTGCTCTGATGTTGTTTGAAGTTGACTACTGGGTGTGTTGGTTCTGGACTTCTTGGGAGGAAACCTGGTACAAGCCAATATAAGATACTGCCTGTGGCTGGCCCTCTTCAACTTGTTTGGAGCTACTAAAAATCCACAGTTTGTAGTTGCCTTGACTGGGTATAGGTGCATGTGGGAAGGACCAAGCAACATACCAAGGCCAGCTTTTCCAGCACAAGGCCTAGGGGCAGGTCAGCAAAAGACCCAAGGCACCCTGAGATATGTCTCTGGCTGCTATATGCTGGATGGCTGCCTGTTAGGCTTGGTCATTGAAAGAGCCTTTGGTGAATTGGGGAGAATGGGGCTAGTGGGTCTCCCTTGAGGGAGAGTTGCCTGTCAGGCTTCAGGAAAGGTGGTGTGTGTGCCCCCCACCTTGGAGCCACAGATCTTGATCTGTCCTGAATCCTCCCCACATCAGCAGGCAGAATCACCAGTAGTTGGGTGTATGGGGCATCCAGAGCCCAGAGAGTTAGTCTGATGGCAGTCAGGAGAGTGGTTCTACTTGATTTCCCATGAGGGGGAAGCATCAGTCAGAATCTTGTGAAAGTGGGGGTAATGGTTTCCTTCACAATGCCAGAAAACTGAGGTATTGTCAGCCCTGAGTCTATCCAGGCCTTTACTCCCTGAATAATGCTGCTGACTCCTCAGCAGGAACTAATTTACACAGGGAAGGGCCAGAAGGATTCCCAAAGGTAAGGCAATTGCTTTTCCCCTGGCTGATGCCACTTAGAGGGGATTGATCCACCTAAGAAAGATGATGACTGTGGTACTGGAGAATAATTCAGCACAGGGGTCCTGGTGGCTGTACCAGATTGTGTCTTTTCCCAGAGCTGCTAACCTCAGACTTTCCTTATGTGTCTCTAGTCCACTCAGCCCTCTCTCCACTGGAGCTCAGGGTAAGTGGCTATGAACAATATTTTGTGCATTGGCTTTTTAAGAAGGTGCCTGTGTCTTTGAAGACCCCCATCTCTTTCTGGAAGACAGAAACCTCACCATTTTTCTCAGCTGAATGCTATGTGGATGCCTCTTCTTGGCTCTGGTGCTCTAGGCTGGGAGCGTAGCTTGGAGTTTAGGCCCCACATCTCTCAGGGTTAACCTTCCTGCAGCTGAGATATCCCTCTGAACCCTTGGATGCCGCTCATCAGAGTGGGGCCAGCCCTTTCTGTGTCTCGGTTTTCCTACCAGTTTTGATGTGGCTTCTTCTGTGAATCCTTGGTTATAAGACTCTTCTTAATTTAGTCTTGTTTTTCTTTAGTGTGATTGTTCTTAAATTGAGTTATAACTTCAGGAATTACTGGTCCTAGGAGGAGGTGAGGGTAACATCCACCTACTCCACTATCATCTTGGATCCCACACTGAGTATTTTCTAATGAACACAGAGGGCATGTTGGCTTCTCACAATCCTCTCAATCCTATAATACAATAAATTTCTCAATCCCAGAACTATAAAGGTTTGGGTCCTGGAGACAGAGCCAAAAGCAGGTAGAAATGGAAATTTGGGGGCTAAGGTTTTACTTGGATACCTAAGCTTTGGTTTGGAGGTTGGAATGCCAGAGGCTGACTTGTGCTGGGCATCTCTCCAGCCCAGTCATCACAGATCCCTTTAAACACCTGGAGAGGCCCTCTGAGCATTTCTGGAGCACTGAAGTTGAGCCTGTAGATTCTTTGGAGCTGGACATGGTCTCGATCTAGAAGAATCTAACCCGAAAATTTAGGTTTGTTCTTCACATGGTCTGTATCTTGGAAACTACTAATAAATTTAGAACATGATCTGTTCTAAGTTGTGTCTTAGCTCCTGAAGTCAATTATCCAAAAATCTTAGAGCTTACTCACCCTGCTACTTAAAATTGCACACTTACTAGGGCTATATGTCAGGGGAAGCTGAAAAAATAGGCTTTCATTTTATAAACCCTCATTCGTTTCCATAAAGGCTTCCTTAACTGTCTCTGACAGTAAGAAAATTAACAGATGCAGCTGACAATGTATAAAATGATGTGTACTGAGGTCTTGGAGGATAATATAATGTCTTCACTGTATGGTGTGATGTGGACTGGTAGCACAGGAAATGGGTGGTTAGAAAGCTTGCCACGGGTTAAATGTCAACATTACAGGCTCTTTCAACTAGGAAATAGATGTCAGAAGACTTCATGTTGCCTAACACTGGGCTAGCTACCTAGTAATTCAGGCATGCAGGATTATATTTAAAGGGAAGAGCCTCCCTTGACCTTGAGGGGCTGCCCTGTCAAGCTGGGAAGAAGAGGCCCACATACCCAACTTCGAGGGTACACTTAAGACTGGGTATGTTCTCAGAAATCTGTAAGAAGGAAATGATTTTTGGGACCTTGACTTTCTCAGGGGAAATGAGACTTGAATTAGACTTCAAAGAAATTGAGCATATTATTATTTGGATTGAAATTATGTATTATTGAATGAACCTTGAAGCAACCATTAATTGGTTAGTTCTTGGTGATTTTATTTACCAAGAATGTTGGAATAAAACTTATTATAACAAGAATTGGCCTGCCCTGTATTTGTCCTATATTTAAAACACGTAATTTTTCAGGGTAATAGCAGAGAACATGAAATTTAAATGTAGGCTTCTTTAAGGAGTCTTGGAAATGACTTTTCTTCCTAGATGGAATTGGACTATTGACTGTATCTGGTTTGGAGGTGATTGAACAAATAGTATTTTCTATTTGATCTTATTATATTTTAATCACATTGCAAAAAATGTCAGAATGGTACAAAATGAGAAACTTCAACAGCTCATATTTCATTATGAAGTCAGTTTGTACAGAAGTTTGGAAGGGACCTCACTCACAGTAATTTGCTGCGGTGATCAATTATGGCCCAGCCCTAACAGGCTGAAGCCAGCGTGTGACAGCTTTCACCATGCTAAGCCTGAAGGTCACTCCTCCACAGCCCTCTGCCTGGAGCTGTCCACTGTTTTATGGGGTGACTTGAGTTTGGAGGTCAGCAGATGAAATACCACTTCCTGTGGCTCTGGTTTGGTAACACATCAAAACATCATGACTGAACAAATATCACCTATGGGCTCAGTTGTATTTTCAGTAATTTTTCTTGACTCCCCTCCCCTCCACCTTCTTCCTATTTAAGCAGGGTACAGGCTTGGGGCTTCATTGCCTCTGAGGGGCTGCTTGGCCAGGCTGTAAGCAGAAGTTGCTTGCATGACTTCTGGCTTTTATTTTCTAAAAGCCCAAGCCTGTGGCGTGGTGTGGGATTTTAGGGAAAAGGCAGCGTGCTCAGGGGGAAGCTGGAAGTACAGAGCATCCGTCCATCACTCTTAGATGGAGATTGCCTTGACTGAGCACTTGAGCGGGGGTGACCAGTTCTAAAATTGATATGTTTTCACTGATCGGGCTGTAGCCTCAGTGTTCCATGTCCCTGCATGGAAGCAGCAGTGAGCCACAGTGCACCAGACAGCAGAGGTGATGAGGAAGTCAGGGGCCAGCCAGTGAGGCTGTGGAAGTGGAGGCTCTGCCCATTTCCAGGAACCACAGAGCTCAGGAGAGACTGGCAGGCCAGGAACCCTAGCATGAACCAGTAGCCTATTGACAGGTAGTGAATTTGTGGCTTCCGTTCACCAGTAAAGGTGCACTTGACCAAGGTAAGCCATCCCTGTGTCCTTGCCCAGCCTCCCTGGTGCCCCCTCAGGACAGCTCAGCCAAGCTGCTGCTCTCAGGACTGCTCGTCCCTGCCAATGTCACCATCTCCAAGAACAGCCCTCTCTCACAGGCTCTCTGTGACATCCAGGGTAGCTGGGGCAGGGATAAATAGGCAAGCTGGAGAGAAGGTGCTGCCTGTCCCATTCTTCCACAGCAAACAAATACAAACTATATCTTGATATTAAATGTTATTTTTTCTGTCATGCTTGTTAAACAGAGAAGCATAATGGGAAACCCCTAATTTTTTTTTTTACTAGTGTGATATCAATAAATCAAGGTACATATGTTCAAAGATACATGTCTAGATTATTTTGTCAATCAATTATGTTGCATACCCATCACCCAAAGTCAGATTGTCCTCCGTCACCTTCTATCTAGTTTTCTTTGTGCCCCTCCTCCTTGCCCTTTTTCTCCCCCCCCCCCCCCGTAACCACCACACTCTTATCAATGTCTCTTAGTCTCGTTTTTTATGTCCCACCTACATATGGAATAATACAGTTCTTGGTTTTTTCTGATTTACTTATTTCACTTCGTATAATGTTATCAACATCCCACCATTTTGTTGTAAATGATCCGATGTCATCATTTCTTACGGCTGAGTAGTATTCCATAGTGTATATGTGCCACATCTTCTTTATCCAGTCTTCTATTGAAGGGCTTTTTGGTTGTTTCCATGTCCTGGCCACTGTGAACAATGCTGCAATGAACATGGGGATGCTTGTGTCTTTATGTATCAATGTTTCTGAGTTTTGGGGGTATATACCCAGTAGAGGGATTGCTGGGTCATAAGGTAGTTCTATTTTCAGTTTCTTGAGGAACCACCATACTTTCTTCCATAATGGTTATACTACTTTACATTCCCACCAACAGTGAATGAGGGTTCCTTTTTCTCCACAGCCTCTCCAACATTTGCTATTACCTGTCTTGTTAATAATAGCTAATCTAACAGGTGTGAGGTGGTATCTCATTGTAGTTTTGATTTGCATTTCTCTAATAAGTAATGAAGATGAACATCTTTTTATATATCTGTTGGCCATTTTTTATTTCATCCTGAGAGAAGTGTCTGTTCATGTCCTCTTCCCATTTTTTTTATTGGATTGTTTGTTTGTTTGTTGTTGAGTTTTATGAATTCTTTGTGCATTTTGGATATTAGGCCCTTATCTGAGCTATTGTTTGAAAATATCATTTCCTATTTAGTTGGCTGTCTGTTTATTTTGTTGTCAGTTTCTCTTGCTGAGCAAAAACTTCTTAGTCTGATGTAGTCCCATTCATTTATTTTTGCCTTCACTTCCCTTGACTTGGAGTCAAATTCATAAAGTGCTCTTTAAAACCAAGGTCCATGAGTTTAGAACCTATGTCTTCTTCTATGTACTTTATTGGGGAAACACAAAATTTATCTTAATCGAAACTGCAAAAATAACTCAAGCTAGTAATTCAAGTGGCATTCAATAATATTGAGTATCACTGTGTTTTCCTCAAAAATTTAACGGGAAATGTGACAGCCTGAGTTTGCTGCAGTGCCCTGGGGTGCCTTGGTGCACAGTTTGAGAATTGTAGAAGTGTAAGTATATCATATATAAGTTTTAAGTATTGTTTAAAACTTTCAAAATAATTACATGGTATTATATTTGTATATACCACATATTACTGGACCCTGTTGTTGGACTTTAAGTCATTCACAAGGCTTCTTTATTATAAGCATTGTTATAATAAATAGCTTTGTAAGTGAATCATTGAGCAAAATTTTGTTAGAATTTTTTCAGTTTTTAAATTTTTTAATAAAATCTATTGTGGTGACATTGGTTGATAAAATTATACAGGTTTCAACCACACAGTGCTATAACACATGATCAGTATAGTGCATTGTGTGTTCATCACCCAAAGTCAAGTCTTCTGTCACCAGATACTCGACATCCTCTATCCCCTTTCCCTCTGGTAACCACCATACTATTGTTTGTCTATGAGGCTTTGTTTGTTTGTATGTTGCTTTCAGGTTTAAAATTGGTAATATTTACTATGGAAAACAGTAGAGATGTTTCTAAAAAGAAATTAAGAATAGAGCTACCGGCCCTGGCCGTTTGGCTCAGTGGTAGAGCGTTGGCCTGGCATGCAGGTGTCCCAGGTTCAATTCCCAGCCAGGGCACACAGGAGAAGCACCCATCTGCTTCTCCACCCCTCCCCCTTTCCTTCCTCTCTGTCTCTCTCTTCCCCTCCCGCAGCTGAGGCTCCATTGGAGCAAAGTTGGCCTGGGCACTGAGGATGGCTCCATGGCCTCTGCCTCAGGGGCTAGAATGGCTCTGGTTGCAACAGAGCGATGCCCCAGATGGGCAGAGCATCTCCCCCTGGTGGGCATGCTGGGTGGATCCTGGTCGGGTGCATGCGGGAGTCTGTCTGACTGCCTCCCCGTTTCCAACTTCAGAAAAATAAAAAATAAAAAAAAAAAGAATAAAGTTACCATATGACTCAGCAGTTCCTCTTTTGGGTATCTACCCCCCAAATTTGAAAACATTCATAAATATATTTCCCTCAGTGCTCATTGCAGTGCTATTCAAGGTGGCCAAAACATGGAAACAATTGAAGTGTCTTTCAATAGAGGACTGGATAAAGATGTGATATAGACCCCAGCCGGTTGTCTCAGTGGTCGAGTGTTGGCCCAACATGTGGATATCCCAGGTTCAATTCCTGGCTAGGGTACACAGGAGAAGCCACCATCTGCTTCTCCACCCCTCCTCCTCTCATTTCTCTCTCTTTCTCCTCTCCCCTTCCTGAAGCCATGGCTTGATTAAAGTGAGTTAGCCCTGGGCAATGAGGATGTCTCCATGGCCTCTACTTCAGGTGCTAGAATGGCTCCAGTTGCAATAGAGCAGAGGCCCCAGGTGGGCAGAGCATTGCTCCCTAGTGGGCTTGCCGGGTAGATCCCGGTTGGGGCACATGCAGGAGTCTGTCTCTACCTCCCTTCCTCTACTAAAAAATTTTAAAAAAGATGTGGTACATATATACAATGGAATACTACTCAGCCATAAGAAATGATGAAATACTGCCATTTGTAACAACATGGATGGATCTTGAGAATATTATGCTCAGTGAAATAAGTCCATTTTTTATTGTTGTTGTTAGGTTAAATTTCTATAGTGGAATGGTTAGGTCAAGGGTAGTCACATGTTTAGGGCTGTTTATATGACTCACCACATTTCTCGGAAAAGGCTGTGCTGATTTATATTCACATTGTGTATGTATAAAAGGGCCTATTTGCCATCCCATCACCAACACTAAGCATTCACATTCTTTTTAATCTTTGCCAGTCTGAAGGCATCTTTTGCTTAATTTGTATTTCTTTGATTATTAGCAAGCTTGGGCTCTTTCATATGCATAATATTTGTCTTCTCTAAACTTCCTGCTTTTATATCTTTTGCTCATTTTCCTGTTGGAGCGTGTGAGGCTTTTAAAATATGCCAACATGTTTCTCACCATTCTTTTTTCAAAGGTAGAGCCTAAGTGCCATCCCTCAAATGTAGGCTGACATAGTGATTCAATTTAAAAAAAACAGAATATGGCAGAAGTGGTGATGTGTGAATTCCAAGGCTAGACCAGGAAAGACATTGCAGTTTTTACTTTCTAGAGTCGTTTGCTCTAGGGGAAGTCGGCTGCCATGTTGTGAGGACACTCAAGCAGCCCTATGGAGAGGAACTGAAAGCCACATGGAGAGGAGCTGAGGTCTCCTATTAACAGGAGGCACCAGCTTTTCAGCTGGTGAGTGAGCCACCTTGGATATAGATCCTCCAGTCCTAGCCAAGCCTTTAGACTACAGCAGCTCTGGCTGACACTTAACTTAAACCTCTTGAGAGACTTGAGCCAGAACCACCAGCCAAACTGTTCCCACATTTTTTACCTTTAGAATTGTGTACGATAATAAATGTCAAATTGCTGGCCCTGGCCAGTTGGCTCAGTGGTAGAGCATCGGCCTGGCGTGCAGAGGTCCTGGGTTCGATTCACGGCCAGGGTACACAGGAGAAGCGCCTATCTGCTTCTCCACCCCTCCCCCTCTCCTTCCTCTCTGTCTCTCTCTTCCCCTCCTGTAGCCGAGGCTCCATTGGAGCAAAGATGGCCTGGGCGCTGGACATGGCTCCTCGGCCTCTGCCCCAGGCGCTAGAGTGGCTCTGGTTGCAACAGAGCGACGCCCCGGAGGGGCATAGCATCGCCCCCTGGTGGGCAGAGCGTCACCCCCTTGTGGGCGTGCCGGGTGGATCCCGGTCGGGCACATGCGGGAGTCTGTCTGACTGTCTCTCCATGTTTCCAGCTTCAGAAAAATACAAAAAAAAAAAAGTCAAATTGCTGAGTTGGGGGTAATATGTTATATAGAAATAGATAACTAATACAGAGTATTTGTCTTTTTCTTGTTGACCTGTAAGGGCATTTTATATAGTATAAAAACCAATTATTTGTAGATTATATGTTGTAAGTATCCCATGGAATTTTCATTGAATCTACATTGAATTTATAATTATTTGGGGGAGAAGTAGCATCTTTTACTTGCTTCTTCTTGTCCATGAATGTGGGGTTAAGTCTTCTACATCTTGTAGTAAATGTGGTTGTTTTATTTGTTTAGGTCCTTCTCCCCTTTATTCTTATATTTGTTTTGGAGATATGTTATACTTTCTGTTAGTATTGTGAATGAAATATATTTTTACTTTACACTTTCTGACTGGTGATGATAGGACTACTTGACAGTAACTAAAACTTAACAAACACAGTGATACATTGATTCTCAACCTACCTGACTTAAATTCTTTAAGTCATAGCTGCGCTGTCTGCAAAATGGGGATAATAATGATACACGCAATGGTGGGTGGGTTATGAGGGTGGAGTCAGATAAGCTAAGTAACAGATTCAGTAAATGCCTGCTACATGGAAAATATGTCATGTTGCTGTGGGGTTTTTTTTATAAATAAATTTTTATTTTAATGGGGTGACATCAATAAATCAGGGTACATATATTCAAAGAAAACATTTCCAGGTTATCTTGTCATTTAGTTCTGTTGCATACCCATCACCCAAAGAGAGATCGTCCTCTGTCACCCTCTATTCAGTTTTCTTTGTACCCCTCCTCCTCCCCCTCCCCCTCTCCCTCCTTCCCTCCCCCCACCCCCCGTAACCACCACACTCCTGTCCATGTCTCTTAGTCTTGCTTTTATTTCCCACCAATGTATGGAATCCTGCAGTTCCTGTTTTTTTCTGATTCACTTATTTCACTCCACATAATGTTATCAAGATTCCACCATTCTGCTGTAAGTGATCCGATGTCATCATTTCTTCTAGCTGAATAGTATGCCATGGTGAATATGGGCCCCATCTTCTTTATCCAGTCTTCTATTTTTTTTTTACAGTGATTAAAAGCCTTTAAGCAAACTCTTGGCCAATACAGCAAGAATCCATAAAAGAGTAGTATCCTTAACATGTTCACCAAGTCCAAGTTGGCCCCATCACCATGCCAAATCCCTGAAAAATGCAACCCAACCACAGTTCAGTGATAGAATCTGTCACAGGGAGCAGGAGTCCAGGAAAAGTCCACATTTAGGAAAAGTCCACATGGCACTGGAATTGTTGTCACCATTCTATACTTTGCAGCTCATGTCCCAGTCCCAATGACCGCTGCTTCTAGCTAGTAATGATTCAGGTAGACGGAAAAAGCCATTTGCAGCATGCATGGATATGGAGCTTCTGTTCTTCTCTGCCTGGAGAGATGAGACCAGGTTGCTTTTCCCCGGAGCTCTGCGATTGTGGCATGGTAAAGAGAACCTTGGGATACACTAAGCTGGGTGGCAAAGGTAGATTCATAATAGAAGTTGGCAAAAGGGGGAAAGAGAGCTCTAAATTAGGAGTAGGTTCCAGCCTGAAATATGAGTGGGGCATTGAGGTAGGAGGGATAAAGGAAACACTATATATTAAGCAAAGCAGCAGAAAATAGGACTATCAACACCCACAACAGAGATCTTTGAGGGAAGAATAAAAAACCTGACTATTCAGGCAAAACATAGTTAAGTGGCCCTTGTGCAAGTGAGATCAGTTTACCTGCTTCTTGGAAGAAATACCCTAGGCTCGTCCACAGTGTTGTAGATGGGGCTGACGGCCCTGGACACCTTCAGCCTTCAGTGGCAAACCCCAGCTTTCTGGGCAAGGTTAGGTCATAGGTGGCTGGAGCAGGGCTGGAGGAGACTGAACCCTCCCTTAGAGGAGCGAGGGGGAAGCCTACCTTCCAGTGTCCCTGTTTCCTCACAGCAGAGGCATGTAAGCCTGGCAGGCGTTAGCTCAATGACCTTCCTTTCCACTATTGAAGCAGGACCCAGATGGCATCCTATGAGACCCCTTTGGGGCATTGGAGCCTTTAAGGGTGTATCCTAAAAGCTGGTAGTTCTCCTGATCTCTATTGGGCTTTTTCTGCCTCTAGGTATCTTAAAAGCCATGCTCAGAAGATCTCGCTGAGGGGTTTGAGGATTCCTATCCGCCTATATAAATCTTTTCCATATATCTGGAGTTATTTGGAAAAAGACAAAACAATGTTATTAGCTGGATTTAATAAAGAAGGTAGTAGTTTGCAGGCGAAAAAGATTTGGTGTCTCCTGTTCATCAGCATTCAAAAGAAATGTAAATTTTTTTTAAGTAAAAAGCATGATATGGTAGACCCGTAGGAGTTCCAGGATATGACTACCCCCTTTTAATTTTTTTTTAAATTGACCTTAAAATGTTTGCTGAGTACACTTTAATAATACCTTAACTTTAAAGATTGTAAGCATGACAAAATACAGTAAATACTTTCGTTCCATATGCAGGAGTATTTTCAGTTTAGCCAGTTTAGAAAATCCAATAACAGAACAATGCATACAGACAATGAGCTATAACATGCTTAGTAGCCTCTCCTGTTCTGACAGAGGTTACTATAGATCTGGAATATGTATCCACTGTAATGTGGACATACGACTGTTTGCCAAATGAAGGTATATGAGTAACATCCATCTGCCAAAGTTGTCCTGGTAGGGGTCCTTGAGGGTTAACTCCAAATGAAGGGGCAGTATAGGACCCCTTGGACAGGATTTACCAATCTGCCGTGCTGCTTCCCGAGAAAGTTGAAACTGTTTACACAGGGCTGCAGTGTTCTGGTGATGGATAGTATGAGACTGACTTGCTCGGTCTGTCATGGTTGCTCCATATAATTTTCTTTTGGGTAGCTTGATCAACAAGGGCATTCCTAGGCTCTGGCCGGTTGGCTCAGTGGTAGAGCATTGGCCTGGTGTGCAGGATTCCTGGGTTCGATTCCCAGTCAGAGCACACAGAAGAAGCGTCCATCTACTTCTCCACCCCTCCCCCTCTCCTTCCTCTCTGTCTCTCTCTTCCCCTCCCGCAGCCAAGGCTCCACCGGAGCAAAGCCACCCCGGGCACTAAGGATGTCCCCATGGCCTCTGCCTCAGTCGCTAGAATGGCTCTGGTTGCAACAGAGCAACACCCCAGATGGGCAAAGCATTCCCCCTGGTAGGCATGCCAGGTGGATCGCGGTCAGGCGCATGCGGGAGTCTGTCTGACTGCCTCCCCATTTCCATCTTCAGAAAAATACAAAAAATAAATAAATAAAAGAAAAAATACAACAAAAAAAAAGAAAAGAGAAAAAAAATAAAAAAAATGGGCATTCCCTTGTGCTAAAGCTCCAGGGAGCATGGAGTGAGCTTGAGTACGTCCTATGAAACATGGAGCTCTATGTTGACATATAAGTCTTTGAAGAGGGAGGAACTGCTGAAATAGTTCATCAGCATTTGTCCCTAAGACAGCAGTCTTTATAGTGGAAACACCATAAGTAAATATTTGCTGTCTGTCTATAGATTAAGGGGGGAATATGGCAAATGCTGAAAAGCCATGATCTTTGTGCCCCTCCCCTCCCCAACACCCTCCCTCTCCTCCCCCCTCCCTGTAACCCCAACACTGTTGTCCATGTCTCTGAGTCTCATCTTTATGTCCCACCTATGTATGGAATCATACAGTTCTTAGTTTTTTGTGATTTACTTCTTTTGCTCAGTATAATGTTATCAAGGCCCATCCATGTTGTTGTAAAAGATCTTATGTCATCATTTCTTATGGCTGAGTAGTATTCCATAGTATATATCTACCAAAGCTTTTTAATCCACTTGTCCTCTGATGGACACTTGGGCTGTTTCCAGATCTTTGCTATTGTGAACAATGCTGCCATAAACATGGGGGTGCATTTCTTCTTTTCAAACAGTGCTATGGTGTTCTTGGGGTATATTCCTAACAGTGGTATAGCTGGGTCAAAAGGCAGTTCGATTTTTAATTTCTTTAAAAATCTCCATAATGTTTTCCACAGTGGCTGCACCAGTCTGCATTCCCACCAGCAGTGCAGGAGGGTTCCCTTTTCTCCACATCCTCGACAGCACTTATTCTGTGTTATTTTATTGATGAGTGCCATTCTGACTGATGTGAGGTGATATCTCATTGTGGTTTTAATTTGCATTTCTCTAATGATTAGTGATGTTGAACATTTTTTCATATGCCTATTGGCCATCTGTGTGTCCTCTTTGGAGAAGTGTCTATTCATTTCTTTTGCCCATTTTTGGATTGGATTGTTTGTCTTCCTGGTATTAAGTTTTACAAGTTCTTTATAAATTTTGGTTATTAACCCCTTATCAGACACAATGTCAAATATATTCTCCCATTGTGTAGTTTGTGTTTTTATTCTGTTCTTATTGTCTTTAGCTGTGCAGAAGCTTTTTAGTTTGATAAAGTCCCATTTGTTTATCTTGTCTTTTATTTCACTTGCCTGTGGAGACAAATCAGCAAATATATTGCTCTGAGAGATGTCCGAGAGCTTACTGCCTATGTTTTCTTCTAAAATGCTTATGGTTTCACAGCTTACATTTAAGTCTTTTATCCATTTTGAGTTTATTTTTGTGAGTGCTGTAAGTTGGTGGTCTAGTTTCATTTTTTTGCAGGTAGCTGTCCAATTTTCCCAACACCATTTGTTGAAGAGGCTGTCTTTACTCCATTGTATTTCCTTACCTCCTTTGTCAAATATCAGTTGTCCATAGAACTGTGCGTTTATTTCTGGGTTCTCTGTTCTGTTCCATTGATCTATGTGCCTGTTCTTATGCCAGTACCAGGCTGTTTTGAGTACAATGGCCTTATAATATAACTTGATATCTGGAAGTATGATACCTCCCACTTTATTCTTCCTTTTCAATATTGCTGAGGCTATTCGTGTTCTCTTTTGGTTCCATATAAATTTTTGGAATATGTGTTCTATATCTTTGAAGTAAGTCATTGGTATTTTAATTGGTATTGCATTGAATTTATAAATTGCTTTGGGTAATATAGACATTTTTTTTTGTATTTTCTGAAGCTGGAAATGGGGAGAGACAGTCAGACAGACTCCCGCATGCGCCCGACCAGGATCCACCCGGCACGCCCTCCAGGGGTGACGCTCTGCCCACCAGGGGGCGATGCTCTGCCCCTCTGGGGCATCGCTCTGCTGCGACCAGAGCCACTCTATTGCCTGGGGCAGAGGCCAGGGAGCCATCCCCAGCGCCCGGGGCCATCTCTGCTCCAATGGAGCCCTGGCTGCGGGAGGGGAAGAGAGAGACAGAGAGGAAGGAGAGGGGGGTGGAGAAGCAAATGGGCACTTCTCCTATGTGCCCTGGCCGGGAATCGAACCCAGGTCCCCTGCATACCAGGCCGATGCTCTACCGCTGAGCCAACCGGCCAGGACCAATATAGACATTTTAATGATGTTTATTCTTCCTAACCATGAGCACGGTATATGCCTCCACTTATTTGTATCTTCCCTGATTTCTTTTATCAATGCTTTGTAATTTTCCAAGTACAAGTCTTTAGTCTCCTTGGTTAGATTTATTACTAGGTACTTCATTTTTTTGGTTGCAATGGTAAAGGGGATTGATTCCTTGATTTCTCTTTCTGACAGTTCATTATTAGTGTATAAAAATGCCTCTGATTTCTGAGTATTGTATTTATATCCTGCCACCTTGCCGACTTCATTTATCAGGTCTAGTAGTTTTTGACTGAGACTTTAGGGTTTTCTATATACAATATCATATCATCTGCAAATAATGATAGTGTTACTTCTTCTTTTCCAGTTTCGATGCCTTTTATTTCTTTTTCTTGTCTGATTGCTGTGGCTAGGACTTCCAGAACTATGTTGAATAAGAGTGGTGAAAGGGGGTACCCCTGCCTTGTTCCTGATCTTAAGGGGATTGCTTTTAATTTTTGCTCATTAAGTATGATGTTGGCTGTGGTCTTGTCATAGATGGCCTTTATCATGTTGAGGTATGTTCCCTGTATTCCCACTTCGCTGAGAGTTTTGATCATGAATGGGTACTGGATTTTATCAAATGCTTTTTCTGCATCTATTGAAATTATCGTGTGGTTTTTCTTCTTTCTTTTATTTATGTGATGAATCACATTGATTGATTTGCAAATATTGTACCAGCCTTGCTTCCCCAGAATAAATCTCACTTGATCATGGTGTATGATTTTTTTCATATATTGGTGGATCCGGTTTGCTAATATTTTGTTGAGGATTTTTGCATCTAAGTTCATCAGGGATATTGACCTATAATTTTCTTTTTTTGTGTTGTCTTTGTCTGGTTTTGGAATCAGAATTATGCTCGCCTCATAAAAGGAGTTTGGAAGTCTTCCTTCCTCTTGAATTTTTTGAAATAGCTTGAGAAGGATAGGAGTTAGTTCTTCTTTGAACATTTGGTAGAATTCACTTGTGAAGCCATCAGGCCCAGGACTTTTCTTTTTTGGGAGTTTTTTGATAGCTGTTTCAATCTCATTTGTTGTAATTGGTCTGTTTAGGTTTTCTGGTTCTTCCAGATTGATTTCTGGAAGATTATATGATTCAAGGAATTTGTCCATTTCATCTAGGTTGTCTAGTTTTTTGGCGTATAGTTCTTCATAGTATTTTCTTACAATATTTTGTATTTCTGTTGTGTCAGTTGTTATTTCTCCATTCTCATTTTTAATTTTATTTATTTGAGTCCTCTCTCTTTTTTTCTTGGTGAGTCTCATTAAAGGTTCATCAATCTTGTTTACCTTTTCAAAGAACCATCTCCTGTTTTCATTGATCCTCTGTGCTGTGGTTTTTAATAAGAATCAAAGGAGGAAATAAAAAGCAAGCATCACCTATACTGACTTCCCTGCCTCAGAGCAGCCAGGCTGTGGTAGAGGGTGTGCATGTATTGCATCTGATCGACTACCCTCCATGGCACGTCAGGCAGCTCTCCTTCTGAGCAGTGAGATTTGATGGCCGTTTTGATGTCAAGCCCTTGGATTTGAAATCTCTTGTAAGCTGTACAAATTAGTCAGCTTTATTTTATATTGTACACATGTGGAGTTATGACCTCTTGATTTCAACGTTTAATTGGATGTAAAAATCATGCAAACAATGCTTCCCTGAATCAGAGGCTTGTGTGTCTCCACCTGAGCTCTGTGCTGCCTCACACACCAACTCTGCATTTACTAGTTCCTTCACCCAGGGAAGTCTCGGAGCATCCCTAAAATCCTCTTCATCATTCAGAGTGCTCCCTGGATTGGCCCCGTGGGCTTAGTTGACTTAGCAAACATTTTAGGCAGGGATGTGTGCCTAGATTTGAGGTGTGCTGAGATGCGGGGTGGGGTCTAGAGTGTGTATGTGAGGCAGAAGGGCAGGGGGAGGTGAGGGCATAGGGTCTGAGCTTGTGTTTTGCTGCTTTGGGTTTTGAGACATTTTTGAGCCCTAAAAGCTGGTGGGTCAGATATTGAGGGTCTTTAGTGGGGGTGGATTGGGGCAGGGGCAGGTTGTCCCAGTACCAGTGACAGTACTCCATCTCCAGGTATAAAGACCTGTAATCACAGTTCAGCACTGGATGGAGGTCACACTTGTGGGAGCAGGTGGGATGTTTGCATTCCCTTGGTGAGTGTGCTGTGGGCTGGATGGTGCACCAGTGGACCTGACTTCCCATTCCCAAAAAGTGGTAGCCCTCACCTTCTTCCTGGCCTGTTCTGTATGGCATAGACTCTTTTGTTCTTTTTTAAAAAAATTTTATTACATTTTTGAAATTTATTATGTAAACATGGATTCAAGTATCCCATTCAATATAACACACTCACCCTCCAATAACATGCTCCCATTAACACCCACTTTTCCCCCTCCTCCTAAATGCCCTCCCTCCTTTTTCTCTGGGATTTTCTGTCCTGTTAGCTGTATCCAAATATTTAATAACACATAGATACAGATAGAGTAGTGAAATTACATATATTATATATATATATTATATCTATTGTATCTATTTGTTTTAAACACACACACACAGTTTCACTAATTCCTTCATCTTCTGTGAACCTATCAACTCATCCCCTCTGCTGTCCCTCTGCTCCCTGTGACCCCATCTCTGCCTCTATTTCATTCCTCAGTTCACCATGTTCATTCGGTTATACATAATAAATGAGATAATATGATATTTGCCTTTCTCTGCCTGGTTTATTTCAGTTAGCATATTAATCTCCATGTCCATCCATGCCATCTTTTTCACAGCTGCATAGTATTCCATTGTATATATGTACCACAGCTTTTTTATCCATTCATCCACTGATGGACACTTGGACTGTTTCCAGATCTTGGCTATTGTAAACAATGCTGCAATAAACATGGGGGTGAATATCTTCTTTTGAATTAGTGTTTGGGGATTCTTAGGATATAGTTCTAAAGTGGGATAGCTGGGTCAAAAGGCAGTTCCATTTTTAATTTCTTGAGGAATCTCCATACTGCTTTCCACAGTGGCTGCATAAGTCTGTATTCCCACCAGCAGTGCAGGAGGGTTCCCTTTTCTCTACACCCTCGTCAGCAGCTGTTGTGTGTTGATTTAATGAGAGCCATTCTTACAGGTGTGAGGTAGTATCTCATTGTGGCTTTAATTTGCATTTCTCTGATGATTAGTGATGTTGAACATTTTTTCATATGCCTATTGGCCATCTGTATGTCCTCTTTGGAGAAATGTCTATTCAGATACTTTGCCCATTTTTTAATTGGGTTGTTTACCTTCCTGATGTTGAGTTTTAAAAGTTCTTTATAAATTTTGGTCATTAACACCTTACCAGGTATTGGCAAATATATATTTCCATTGTGTGGGTTGTCTTTTTTATTTTGTTAATAGTATTTTTTGCTGTGAAAGAACTTTTTAGTTTGGTATAGTCCTATTTGTCTATTTTGTCCTTTATTTCACTTGCCCATGGAGATATATTGGCAAAAATATTGGTATTTGATATATTGGAGAGTTTACTACCTATGTTTTCTTCCAAGTAGCATGTCATCAGCAAATAATGACAGTTTTACTTCTTCTTTTCCAATTTAGATGCCTTTTATTTCTTCTTCTTCTCTGATTGCTGTAGCTAGGACTTCCAGAACTATGTTGAATAAGAGTGGTGAAAGGGGGCACCACTGTCTTTTTCCTGATTTTAAGGGACTGCTTTTAATTTTTGCCCATTGAGTATGATGTTAGCTGTTGGGTTGTCATATATAGCTTTTATTACATTGAAGTATGTTCCCTGTATTTCCATTTTTCTTAGAGTTTTGATCAAAAATGGGTGCTGGATTTTATGAAATGCTTTTTCTGCATTTATTGATATAATCATGTGTTTTTTATGATGAATCACATTTATTGATTTGTGAATATTATACCAGCCTTGCCTCCCCAGAATAAATCTGCTGGATTATAATGTATGATTTTTTTAATGTATTGCTGGATCTGGTTTGCTAATATTTTATTGAGAATTTTAACATCTATGTTTATCAGAGATATTGACTTATATAGTGTTCTTTCTTTGTAGTGTCTTTATCAGGTTTTGGAATGAGGATAATACTTACCTCATAAAATGAGTTTGGAAGTTTTCATCCCCTCTTTAAAGTTTTGAAATAGCTTGAGAAGGATAGGTGTTAGTTCTTCTTTGAATATTTGGTAGAATTCACCTGTGAAGCCATCTGGCTCAGGGCTTTTCTTTGTTGGGAGTTTTTTTTTTTAATAAATAAATTTTTATTAATTTTAATGGGGTGACATCAATAAATCAGAGTACATATATTCAAAGAAAACATGTCCAGGTTATCTTGTCCATCAATTATGTTGCATACCCATCACCCAAAATTAGATTGTCCTCTATCACCTTCTATCTAGTTTTCTTTGTTCCCCTCCCCCTCCCTCTCCCTCTCTCCCTCCTACCTTCACCCCCCATAACCACCACACAATTGTCCATATCTCTTAGTATCATTTTTATGTCCCACCAATGTATGGAATCATGCAGTTCTTGTTTTTTTCTGATTTACTAATTTCACTCTGTATAATGTTATCAGGATCCCACCATTTTGTTGTAAATGATCCGACATCATCATTTCTTATGGTTGAGTAGCATACTATAGTGTATATGTTCCATATCTTCTTTATCCAGTCTTCTATTTTTTTTCAGGGATTAAAGCCTTTAAGCAAACTCTTGGCCAATACAATAACAATCCATAAAAGAGTAGTGTCCTTAACATGTTCACCAAGTCCAAGTTGGCACCAATACCATTCCAGATTCCTGAAAATGCAACCCAACCCCAGTTCAGTTTGTTAGGAGCTGTCACAAGGAGCAGGAGTCCAGGAAAAGTTCACATCCAGGAAAAGTCCTCATGGCACTGGAATTGTTGTCGCAATTCTATACTTTGCAGCTCATGTCCAAGACCCAATGACTGCTGCTTCTAGCTGGTAATTGATGGATACATGAATTTACCAAAACTTCCAAACTGCCCTTTTGCAGTTCTGCTTGGCTATCTGACCCCACCCTTACTGGACTATCGCCCTTGAAACAGAAAAGTTCTAGGAAGCTGGTCAGCCACCCTGAGGACAAGCATTCCAAGAAGCCGATATTGTAAAACTACAGAAGGGAGCATACCAGAATTGGTGACACAACACACACTTGCTCAAAGCTCTCCCTTAATCCTATAAAAAATTTGCCTCAGAATTTGTTTGGGTGCACTTCTCCTGGAGGAGTGCCCCAGCAGGTCTTTCTCCTCTAATAAAGCCTGCATACCTGGTGTTCGAGTGCCGTCTCATTCTTACAGTAATGACTCAGGTAGACTGGAAAAGCCATCTGCAGCATGTGTGGAGATGGAGCTTCTGTTCTCCTCTGCCAGGAGAGATGAGACCAGGGTGCTTTTCCTGGAGCTCTGCAACTGTGGCATGATAAGGAGAACCTTGGGATACACTAAGCTCGGTGGCAAAGGTAAATTAATACTAGAAGTTGATAAAAGGGGGAAAGAGAGCTCTAAATTAGGAGTAGGTCCCAGCCTGAAATATGAGTGGGGCATTGAGGTAGGAGGAATAAAGGAAACACTATATCCTAAACAAAGCAGCAGAAAATAGGACTATCAACACCGACAACAGAGATCTTCAAGGGAAGAATAAAAAACCTGACTATTCAGGCAAGTCATAGTTAAGTGGCCCTTGTGCAAATGAGATCAGTTTACCTGCTTCTTGGAAGAAATACCCTAGGCTCGTCCACAGTGTCATAGATGGGGCCAACAGCTCTGGGCACCTTCAGCCTTCAGTGGCAAACCCCAGCATTCTGGGCAAGGTTAGGTCATAGGTGGCTGGAACAGGGCTGGAAGAGACTGAACCCTCCCTTAGAGGAGTGAGGGGGAAGCCTACCTTCCAGTGTCCCTTTTTCCTTACAGCAAAGGCATGCAAGCCTGGCAGGCTTTAGCTCAATGAACTTCCTTTTCACTATTGAAGCAGGACCCAGATGGAATCCTATGAGACCTGTTTGGGGTGTTGGGGCATTTAAGGGCATATCCTAAAAGCTAGTAGTTCACTTGATCTCTATTTGGCCTTTTCTGCCTCTTGATTTGGCCTTTTCTGCCTCTTGGTACCTTAAAACGATGCTCAGAAGATCTCGCTGAGAGGTTTGAGGATCCCCATCTGCCTATATAAACCTTTTCTGTATATCTGGAGCTATTTGGAAAAAAACAAAACAGTGTTATTAGCTGGATCAAATAAAAGAAGGTAGAAGTTTGCAGGGGAAAAATATTTGGCATCTCTTGTTCATCAGCATTCAAAAGAAATTTAAAAATTTTTAAGTAAAAATCATGATATGGTAGACCAGTAGGAGTTCCAAGATATGAATCCCCCTTTAAATTTTTTTAATTTTTTTTCTGTATTTTTATTTTTTTATAAGTTTTTATTAATGTTAATGGGGTGACATTAATAAATCAGGGTACATATATTCAAAGAAAACATGTCCAGATTATCTTGTCATTCAATTATGTTGCATACCCATCACCCAAAGTCAGATAGTCCTCCCTCACCTTTTATCTAGTTTTTTGTGCCCCTTCCCCTCCCCCTCCACCTCTCCTCCTTCCCTCCCGCACCCCTCTCCCCCGGTAACCACCACACTCTTGTCCATGTCTCTTAGCCTCGTTTTTATGGCTCACCAATGTATGGAATCATGTAGTTCTTGGTTTTTTCTGATTTACTAATTTCACCCCGTATAATGTTATCAAGATCCCAACATTTTGTTGTAAATGATCCGATGTCATCATTTCTTATGCCTGAGTAGCATTCCATAGTGTATATGTGCCTCATCTTCTTTATCCAGTCATCTACTGAAGGGCTTATCGGTTGTTTCCATGTCCTGGCAACTGTGAACAATGCTGCAATGAACATGCGGCTACATGTGTCTTTACGTATCAGTGTTTCTGAGTTTTTGGGGTATATACCCAGTAGAGGGATTGCTGGGTCATAAGGGTCAGTTTTTTAAGGAACCACCATACTTTCTTCCATAATGGTTGCATAGTCCCACCAACAGTGAATGAGGGTTCCTTTTTCTCCACAGCCTCTCCAGCATTTGCTATTACCGGTCTTGTTAATAATAGCTAATCTAACAGGTGTGAGGTGGTATCTCATTGTAGTTTTGATTTGCATTTCTCTAATAACTAATGAAGATGAGCATCTCTTCAAATATCTGTTGGCCATTTGTATTTCTTCCTGGGAGAAGTGTCTGTTCATGTCCTCCTCCCATTTTTTCATTGGATTGTTTGTTTGTTTGTTGTTGAGTTTTATAAGTTCTTTGTAAATTTTGTATATTAGGCCCTTATCTGAGAAGTTGTTTGAAAATATCATTTCCCATTTAGTTGGCTGTCTGTTTATTTTGTTATCAGTTTCTCCTGCTGAGAAAAACCTTTTTAGTCTGATGTAGTCCCATTCATTAATTTTTGCCTTAACTTATTTTGCCTTTGGAGTCAAATTCATAAAATGCTCTTTAAAACCCAGGTCCATGAGTTTAGTACCTATGTCTTCTTCTATGTACTTTATTGTTTCAGGTCTTATATTTAGGTCTTTGATCCATTTTGAATTAATTTTCGTACAAGGGGACAAGCTGTAATCGAGTTTCATTCTTTTGCATGTGACTTTCCAGTTTTCCCAGCACCATTTGTTGAAGAGGCTTTCTTTTCTCTATTGTGTGTTGTTGGCCCCTTTATCAAAAATTATTTGACCATATATATTTGGTTTTATTTCTGGACTTTCTATTCTGTTTCATTGGTGTGAATGTCTATTTTTCTGCCAATACCATGCTGTTTTGATTGTCGTGGCCCTATAATATAGTTTGAAGTCAGCTATTGTAATGCCCCCAGCTTCATTATTTTTCTTTAGGACTACTTTGGCTAATTGGATTTTTTTATAGTTCCATATAAATCTGATGATTTTTTTGTTTCATTTCTTTAAAGAATGTCATAGGAATTTTGATGGAAATTGCATTAAATTTATATATTGCTTTGGGTAATATGGCCATCTTGATTATATTTATTCTTCCTATCCACGAACAAGGAATATTTTTCCATCTCATTGTATCATTTTCGATTTCCCTTAACAATGCTTTGTAGTGTTCATTATATAGGTCCTTTATATTCTTTGTTATGTTTATTCCTAGGTATTTTTTGTTGTTGTTGCAATCGTGAAGGGGATTATTTTTTTGAGTTCGTTTTCAAATGTTTTATTGTTGGCATATAGAAAGGCTATGGACTTTTATATGTTAATTTTGTATCTTGTGACCTTGCTGTATTGGTTTATTGTTTCTAGTAATCTTTTTGTGGAGTCTTTGGGGTTTTCGATGTATAGGATCATATCATCTGCAAAAAGTGGTATCTTTACTTCTTCTTTTCCAATATGGATGCCTTTTATTTCTTTGTCTTGTCTGATTGCTCTGGCCAGAACTTCTAGCACCATATTAAATAAGAGTGGAAAGAGTAGACAACCCTGTTTTGTTCCTGATTTAAGGTGGAAAATCCTCAGTTTTATGCCATTTAATAAGATGTTGGCTGATGGTTTATCATATATGGCCTTTATCATGTTGAGATATTTTCCTTCTATACCCATTTTGTTGAGTGTCTTAAACATAAAGTTGTGTTGTATTTTATCGAATGCCTTTTCTGCATCTATTGATAAGATCATGTGGTTTTTGTTCTTTGTTTTGTTGATATGGTGTTTTACGTTAACTGTTTTACATATGTTGAACCATCCTTGAGATTCTGGGATGAATCCCACTTGATCATGATGTATTATTTTTTTAATATGTTATTGTATTTGATTTGCCAATATTTTGTTTAGTATTTTAGCATCTGTATTCATTAGAGATATTGGTCTGTAGTTTTCTTTTTTTGTGCCATCCTTGCCTGGTTTTGGTATGAGGGTTATGTTGGCCTCATAAAATGTGTTTGGAAGTATTGCTTCTTCTTCAATTTTTTGGAAAACTTTCAGTAGAATAGGAACCAAGTCTTCTTTGAATGTTTGATAAAATTCACTGGTATAGCCGTCAGGGCCTGGACTTTTATTTTTGGGGAGGTTTTTAATGGTCTTTTCTATTTCTTCTCTACTAATAGGTCTGTTTAGGCTTTCTGCCTCTTCTTGACTCAGTCTAGGAAGGTTGTATTGTTCTAGGAATTTATCCATTTCTTCTAGGTTGTTGAATTTAGTGGCATAACGTTTTTCATACTATTCTACAATAATTCTTTGTATATCTACGGTGTCTGTGGTGATTTCTCCTCTTTCATTTTGGATTTTGTTTATATGAGTTCTTTCTCTTTTTTCCTTGGTAAGTCTTGCCTAGGGTTTGTCAATTTTGTTGATCTTTTCAAAGAACCAGCTCCTTGTTCTATTAATTTTTTTATAGTTTTTCTGTTCTCTATTTCATTTATTTCTGCTCTGATTTTTATTATCTCCTTTCTTCAGCTGGTTTTGGGTTGTCTTTGTTCTTCTTTTTCTAGTTCCTTAAGGTGTGAAGTTTAGTGGTTCACTTGGGCTCTCTCTTGTTTGTTCATATATGCCTGAAGTGATATGAACTTCCCTCTTATCACTGCTTTTGCTGCATCCCATAGATTCTGATATGTCTTATTGTCATTTTCAATTGTCTGTATATATCTTTTTATCTCTGCCCTTATTTCTTCTTTGACTCATTCACTTTTTAAAAGTATGTAGTTTAGTTTCCACATTTTTGTAGGTTTTTTTCCTCTTTTTTGCAGTTGAATTCTAGTTCCAAGGCTTCATGACTAGAAAATATGCTTGGTACAATTTCAATTTTTTTGAATTTGCTGATGTTATTTTTAATGGCCCAACATATGGTCAATTCTTGAGAATGTTCCATGTACACTAGAGAAAAATGTATACTATGTCACTTTGGGATGAAGTGTCCTGTAGATGTCTATCATATCCAGGTGCTCTAGTGTTTTGTTTAAGGCCACTATATCTTTATTGATTTTCTGTTTTGATGACAGATCTAGAGCCTTCAGAAGTGTATTGAGGTCTCCAAGTATGATTGTATTTTTGTCAGTTTTTGTTTTTAGGTCAATAAGTAGCTGTCTTATATATTTTGGTGCTTCTTGGTTTGGTGCATATATATTAAGGATTGTTATGTCTTCTTGATTCAGCATCCCCTTAATCATTATGAAATGACCATTTTTGTCTCTGAGTACTTTTGCTGTCTTGTATTCAGCATTATTAGATATGATTATTGTTATGCCTGCTTTATTTTTGGATGTTATTTGCTTGGAGTATTGTTTTCCAGCCTTTCACTTTGAATTTGTTTTTATCCTTGTTGCTTAGATGTGTTTCTTGTAGGCAGCATACAGTTGGATTTTCTTTTTTAATCTATTCTGCTACTCTGTCTTTTTATTGGTGAATTTAATCCATTTACTTTAAGTGTAATTATTGACACTTGTGGATTCTCTATTGCCATTTTATAAATTGCTTTCTCTTAGTTTTGTATCTTGTTTGATTCTTCTCTTTTGTTTTTCTATCATTTGTTGTTTTTTTTTGTTTGTATTCTATACTTTTTTCCTCCGTTGCTACCTTTTTTAAGTCATGTGCTTTTGTGGTGGTTTTTTCAAGGGTTGTTACCATTAATTAATGAAAAGGGTACCTACCATATTCATTGTGGTACCCTATCTTGTGAGTGTTTCTGCACTTCATCGTCTTTTGCTACTGTTAATCTCTGTCCTCTCCACTTTTTTTTTGCTTTTGTTGTCACAGTTTAAATTTGGTTTTATTGTGTTTGTGGTGGAGCTTTTACTTGTGATTTTGTTTTGTTTTGTTCTTTGGATCTGGTTGAAAAACCCCCTTTAGTGTTTCCTGGAGTGGGGGTTTTCTGATGATAAATTTCCTCTTCTTTTCTGTATTTGTGAATGTTTTTATTTCTCCTTCATACTTGAAGGATAACTTTGATGAGTATAGTATTCTTGGCAAAAGTTCCTCTCTTTCAGGACTTTAAATATTCGGGTCCACTCTCTTCTAGTTTGTAGAGTTTCTGCTCAAAAATCTGATGATAATCTAATAGGCCTTCCTTTATATGTTGTATTCTTCTTTTCCCTGGCTGCCTTGAGAATTTTTTTTTTTTTGTCGTTGGTTTGTGCCACTTTCATTATGATATGCCTTGGAGTAGGTCTGTTGTGATTAAGAAAACTCAGTGTTCTGTTTGCTTCTTGAATTTGAGGCTATTATTTGTTTGAATAAATTCTCCATTCCATTTTCTCTCTCTTCTTCCTCTCATATACCTATTATTCTTATGTTATTTTTTTTTTGATGGATTAAGACAATTCCTGTAGTGCTTTCTCATTTTTTTTAATTTTTGACTCTCTCTCTTCTTCTCTCTGTTGTGCCTCAAGTTGCTTGTCTTCTATGTCACTAATCCTACCTTCTATCTGGTCTGTTCTATTAGCTCAGCTTGTTACCTCGTTTTTCAGTTCATGAATTGAGTGTTTCATCTCTGTTTGATTTGTTTTTATAGTTTCAATTTTTTTGGTAATATATATTCTTTGTGTTCGTTGAGTTGTTTCTTGAGCTCCCTAAATTGCCTTCTGTGTTTTCTTGTTTATCTCTGAGTATTTTTAGAATTTCTATTTTAAATTCTGTGTCATTTAGCTCCAAGCTTTTCAATATATTCAATTTTTTCTCCATAGATTTTTCCACATCTATCTGTGTAACTTCTCTTTTTTTGTATCCATGATATTTGATTTCCTTTTTTTAATGGTATCTAGGGGTGTTCTTGTGGATAGCACTAATGAGAATTAATAAAATATAAAAAGTAGAAAAAAATGAAAAGATAAAAAAATTTGGAAAAAACCCTAATAATGATTTATTATTTCCTTCCCCTTTTCTTTCTTCTCTTCCCCTCCTCTACCCTCCTTCTTAGGAAAATATCGTGATAAACTGTGAATTATATTATGCTAAATGGAACAAAAACTGCGTATAATGGAGGGTCTGAGTTGGGGGGAACTGTTGAAGGGGAAAAAAAGGAAGTAGGTATCCACAAAATGCAAAAAAGGAAAAAATTTGGGTCAAGTATAAAATGATTTCCTTGTAAGTGATGGTCGACTAAGAGATATAATGAGAGGGATAAGAAAGAAACCAGAAAAAGGGGGGAAAAACACAACTGTTGTATTAAGTGGAGCAAAGACTGAATAGAATGGAGATCCTGGGTTGGGAGGAATGCTAATGAGTTAAAAAGCAAAGTAAAAAGTACCCAATATGCCACACAAAAAAAAAACTTGAGTCCCAAATTAAATAATTTGTTTGTGATTGAGGATTGAATGAGAGGAAAATTAAAAGGAGAAAAGAAGAAACTAATAGAAAGGCAGAAACAAGAAAAGGGGGAAATGGAAAGGAAGAAAAAAGAATAAAAAACAAAAAGAGAGAGAGAGAGTTTAGGGTTTTGGAGTGTAACCCTCATGGAGAGTAAGAAAGAAGAAAAGAAATAAAATGCAACACTTATGGGTAGTGTAGTTCAAGAAACGGAAAGAGTAAGACAGGCAGAGAATAAAAGGACCAAGGTGGAGGAAATAGAAATAATACTAATAAAGGCAAGAAGATGAAAGAAACAAAAAAAAATAGTGGAACAAATTATAAAGTCTGTGGATTTTTCTTGAATTTGATAGGTTAACTTTTTCCCTTTTCTTTCCTCTCCCTCTTCCTGGTCGGTGACTCTGTACCCCAGGCTCTGCCCCTGTGGCATACTTAGATAGGGATTTGCAGTTGATGAGACTCTACAGCAAAACATATATTTGGCTTCAGTCTCGTTGGTAGTCAGGCTTGTTAGCGTTTGCAGGTTCCAACAATGAGAGAGTCCGTTTTCCCGGAGCCTCTCTCCTAGTCTCTCCTTCCTGGATTAGCAGCCTGATGATCCAGCTATGAGGCTGCCGCTGCCTCTGCCTGGGGAGTAAGAGGCTTAGAGAGCTGGCAAATCCCCACTCTATCCCCATTTAATGCAGGGCTCTGGGTAACGCTCTGGCAGTCAGAGCAGCCAGAGTAATCAGGCGGGGCTGGGAGCCAATTGCTCTCAAGGTGACTTTCTCTGAGCTTCCAGGCCTGTACAGCACACCTAGCACTCTGTGGGACCACTGTCACCAGGCTTTCCACACTTTGTAGCCTGTTTTGGCTGGGAAGAAGATGCACTAGTCACTGACTGCAGTACAGGAGGTCTTAACACTGCCAAGTCCCTCTTTTGAGCATATATCCCTGAGTATGAAAGCTCTGCCAATCAGAAGTTGCCCCTACCCCTTTAGCAAGAGGCATTAAAAAATATCACGCCTCTTGTCTTGGATAGCTGAACTGAGAGAGATCTTGTCAATTAGAGGCCTTGTAGTTCAGTTGGGAGGTGAGCAGCCTGTAGGTTAAGCTTATTTCAGCGATTGGATCCGCGGAATTTCTCCAGAATGAACTGCAAGCTGCGCGTGTGCCCCTCCCCCAATGCTTGATTGTTAGCTTGAATGGCTGGGTGAGGTGCCCCACCTTCCCAGAGAGGCTTGAGTGCAGGGAAGTTCACCCAGGAGCACTCCCCATGTGCCGCTGGCAACCGCTGCTTGTGGTGCTGGCGATTACTCGCACACTGGAGGTTGTTCTTGGTGTGCGCAGGCTGTTGGGCTGTTTGCAATGTGGCATGCTGGAGGCTGGGCTGCTCGTGGCCCAATGCGCAGGAGGCTGGGCTGCCTGGGGCATGGGGCATGGGCGTTTGCTTGCGTGGGCTGATTCACCACAGGCACACTCTTTCCTCAGCTTGAACGAATGCCCATGCCGCAGCCTAGCTACCTCCACACCCCTAGCTCCTCCCGACTCTCAGTTCCAAGTGAAAGCAACCTTTGCTCAGGTTAGTGAGGAAGCAGAGAGTTTCTTTGTTTGACTTATTTCCCTCAGGGTTGATCATATATTTAGCCAATTTTTCGCTGGATCCTACCTTCGCTTTCAGGTGTGGAACTCTCAGATGCTCCAAGGATCGATTTTTCTGTCTCTGGTTGATGAACTTGTTGAAATTTTGGGGAGATTTTTCAGTCCGTGTCCTCACAGCGCCATTTCTATGACGTCACTCTTAAAATTTTTTTAAATTGACCTTAAAATATTTGCTGGGTACACTTTAATAATACCTTGACTTTAAAGATTGTAAGGAATACTCATAATTCAAAAGGTTTGACAAAATACAGTAAATGCTTTTGCTACATATGCAGGAGCATTGTCTGTTTTAACCAGTTTAGGAAATCCAATAATAGAAAAATGGATACAGACAATGAGCTATACCATGCTTAGCAGCCTTTCCTGTTTTGGCAGAGGTTACTATAAATCCAGAATAAGTATCCACTGTAAAGTGGACATAGGACTGTTTGCAAAATGAAGGTTTATGAGTAACATCCATTTGCCAAAGTTGTCCTGGTAGGGGTCCTTGAGGGTTAACTCCAAATGAAGGAACAGATTGTAGAATAGGACCCCTTGGACAGAATTTTCCAATCTGCTGTGCTGCTTCCCGAGAAAGTTGAAACTGTTTACACAGGGCTGCAGCGTTCTGGTAATGAATAGTATGAGACTGAATTGCTCAATCTATCATGGTTGCTTTAAATAATTTTCTTTTGGGTAGCTTGATTAACAAGGGCATTCCCTTGTGCTTTTAAAGCTCCAGGGAGCATGGAGTGAGCTCGAGTATGTCCTATAAAACATGGAGCTCTATGTTGACCTACAAGTCTTTGAAGAAGGAGGAACTGCTGAAATAGTTCATCAGCAGTTGTCCCTAAGACAGCAGTCTTTATAGTGGAAACACCATAAGTAAATATTAGCTGTCTGTATATAGATTAAAGGAAGAATATGACAAATGCTGAAAAGCCATGATAATGGCATATAATTCTAGTCTTTGAGCTGATTTTAAGTTGACAGTTTCAGTATAAAGTTGTCCATTAATTTGCAAAAGCAATTTGCCATTTAGTGGAAGTTTCCCAGAGCCATTGTTGTTGATCCTTTGAAAAAAGGAACAACAATAATTTTGAGGCTCAAAACCTATAAGCTGTAAGGGTTGCCTATGCCCTTTGATAATCAAGGATGCAACAAGATCAAAAAATGAAGTGTATTCCATGGGCTATTAGATGGTTTAATGTGCCCAAGCTGTAGCTGCTCTTGTAACAATCGAGCAGCTGCCCTATGTTTCTCCTGAGAAAGGGGCCATTGGTCTACCCATACAGGACTATCTGATTTCCAAGTAATTGGGTTTGCACAATGCATTATTGGGGTAGCAGGAGCTACCGAGGCCCCTATGCTAAATTTTGATATCCTAATCCACACCTTCTGGTATTGGGAGCCACTTCTATCGGGGTGAAAATTTCTCACTGTACTTTCCCTAGTCCCTTAGTGGGCAAAAATCCCTGATCAAGCATCTGAGTACTGACTAAACCATAAGGACTGCCAAGCAATGCTCCTGTATTTTTCAAAACATCTCTACCCCACAAATTAACTGGCCATTCAGGGAGCACATAAGGCTTTAAAAAAATCCAGAATGACCTTCTTAATCTTACCAATGTAAAAAACTAGAACTTTGTTGAGGGGATTTACTCTGCCCTATACCTTGTAATTCTGTGGCTGCTGCATGAGTGGGCCAGGAAGGAGACCAATGTAGCTTAGCAATAACAGATACATCAGCTCCAGTATCTAAAAGTCCTTTAAATTTATGCCCATGTATTGTTAGTTCCATTTCAGGGCATTCCTGACCTATTTTTTTAAATTCAATTGGCAAAATCAGAGGAGCCAAATCACCAATTTTCTTGGGGCTCCTTTTGCAGGATGTGGCCTGAGAAGCCAAATTAGCATTCTTAAACTATTCTTCTAACTGCCTGAATTAGCCGTGAGACAAATTCTATTTTTTTAATTAATTTTGATGGGATGACATTGATAAATCAGATTACAAATGTTCAGATAAAATATCACTAAGTTATTTTGACATTTGATTATGCTGCATTCCCATCACCCAAAGTCCAATTGTCTTGTTACCTTTAACTAGTTTTCTTAGAGCCCCTCTCCTCCCCCACCACCCTCCCTCTCCACCTCACTACCCCATAACCCCCACACTCTTGTCCAAGTCTCTGAGTCTCATTTTTATGTCCCACCCATGTATGGAATTATATAGTTCTTAGTTTTTTTCTGATTTACTTATTTTACTCAGTATAATGTTATCAAGGTCCATTCATGTTGTTGTAAAGGATCCGATGTCATTATTTCTTATGGCTGAGTAGCATTCCATAGTATATATGTCCCAAAGCCTATTAATCCACTCATCCAGTGATGGACACTTGGGCTGTTTCCAGATCTTTGCTATTGTAAACAATGCTGCCATAAACATGGGGGTGCATTTCTTCTTTTCAAACAGTGCTATGGTGTTCTTGGGGTATATTCCTAAAAGTGGGATAGCTGGGTCAAAAGGCAGTTCGATTTTCAGTTTTTTGAGGAATCTCCATACTGTTTTCCACAGTGGCTGCACCATTCTGCATTCCCACCAGCAGTGCAGGAGGGTTCCCGTTATTCCACATCCTCGCCAGCACTTATTCTCTGTTGTTTTGTTGATGAGCTCCATTCTGACTGGTGTGAGGTGATATCTCATTGTGGTTTTAATTTGCATTTCTCTAATGATTAGTGATGTTGATCATTTTTTCATATGCCTATTGGCCATCTATATGTCCTCTTTGGAGAAGTGTCTATTGATCTCTTTTGCCCATTTTTGGATTAAATTGTTAGTCTTCCTGGTATCGAGATTTACAAGTTCTTTATAAATTTTGGTTATTAACCCCTTATCAGACACAATGTCAAATATGTTCTCCCATTGTGTAGTTTGTCTTTTTATTCTGTTCTTATTGTCTTTAGCTGTGCAAAAGCTTTTTAGTTTGATATAGTCCCATTTGTTTATCCTGTCTTTTATTTCACTTCCCCGTGGAGATAAATCAGCAAATATATTGATCTGAGAGATGTGAAAGAGCTTACTGCCTATGTTTTTTTCTAAGATGCTTATGGTTTCACGGCCTACATTTACATCTTTTATCTATTTTGAGTTTATTTTTGTGAGTGCTGTAAGCTGGTGATCTAGTTTCATTTTTTTGCAGGTAGCTGTCCAATTTTCCCAACACCATTTGTTAAAGAGGCTGTCTTTACTCCATTGTATTTCCTTACCTCCTTTATCAAATATCAGTTGTCCATAGAACTGTGGGTTTATTTCTGGGTTCTCTGTTCTGTTCCATTGATCTATATGCCTGTTCTTATGCCAGTACCAGGCTGTTTTGAGTACAATGGCCTTGTAGTATAACTTGATATCAGGAAGTGTGATACCTCCCACTTTACTCTTCTTTTTTAAGATTTGTGAGGCTATTCGTGTTCTTTTTTGGTTCTGTATAAATTTTTGGGATATGTGGTCTATATCTTTGAAGCATGTTATTGGTATTTTAATTGGTATTGCATTGAATTTATAAATTGCTTTGGGTAATATAGACATTTTAATGATGCTTATTTTTTCTAACCATGAGCACAATATATGCTTCCACTTGTTTGTATCTTCCTTGATTTCTTTTATCAATGCTTTGTAATTTTCTGAGTACAAGTCTTTAGTCTCCTTGGTTAAGTTTACTCCTAGGTACTTTATTTTTTTTGGTTGTAATTATGAAGGGGATTGTTTCCTTAATTTCTCTTTCTGACTGTCCATTGTTGGCGTATAAAAATGCCTCTGATTTCTGAGTATTGATTTTATATCATGCCACTTTGCTGAATTCATTTATCAGGTCCAGTAGTGTTTTGACTGAGACTTTAGGGTTTTCTATATACAATATCATATCATCTGCAAATAATGATAGTTTTACTTCTTCTTTTCCAACTTGAATGCCTTTTATTTCTTCTTCTTGTCTGATTGCTGTTGCTAGGACTTCCAGGACTATGTTAAATAAGAGTGATAAAAGGGGCACCCCTGCCTTGTTCCTGATCTTAAGGGTATTGCTTTTAATTATTGCCCATTGAGTATGATGTTGGCTGTGGGTTTCTCATAGATGGTTTTTATCATGTTGAGGTATGTTCCCTGTATTCCCACTTTGCTGAGAGTTTTGATCATGAATGGGTGCTGGATTTTATCAAATGCTTTCTCTGCATCTATTGAAATTATCATATGGTTTTTCTCCTTTTTGTTTATGTGATGAATCACATTGATTGATTTACGAATATTGTACCAGCCTTGCCTCTCAAGAATAAATCCCACTTGATCATGGTGTATGATTTTTTCCATATATTGTTGGATTGGTTTGCTAATATTTTTTTGAGGATTTTAGCAACTATATTCATCACAGATATTGGCCTATAATTTTTTTTCTTTATGTTGTCTTTACCTGGTTTTAGAATCAGAATTATGCTCACCTCATAAAAGGAGCTTGGAAGTGTTCTTTCCTATTGAATTTTTTGAAATAGATGAGAAGGATAAGAGTTAGTTCTTCTTTGAATATTTGGTAGAATTCTGTTGTGAAGCCATCGGGCCCCGGACTTTTCTTTGTTGAGAGTTTTTTGATAACAGTTTCAATCTTATCAGTCTGTTTAGGTTTTCTGATTCTTCCAGATTGATTTATGGAAGATTGTATGTTTTAAGGAATTTGTCCATTTCATCTAGGTTGTCTAGTTTTTTGGCATACAGTTCTTCATAGTATTTTCTTACAATATTTTGTATTTCTGTTGTGTCAGTTTTTATTTCTCCTCCCTCATTTCTAATTTTATTTATTTGAGTCTTTTCTCTATTTTTCTTGGTGAGTCTAGTTAAAGGTTCATCAATCTTGTTTACCTTTTCAAAGAACCAGCTCCTAGTTTCATTGATCCTCTATATTATTTCTTTAGCCTCTATGTCAATTATTTCTGCTCTGACCTTTATTATTTCCTTCCTTCTACTACATTTGGGCTTTACTTGCTGTTCTTTTTCTAATTCTTTTAGATGCAGGGTTAAGTTGTTTATTTGAGCTTTTTCTAGCTTCTGAAAATGTGCCTGTACTGCTATGAACTTCCCTCTCAGTACTACTTTTGGTGTGTCCCATAAATTTTGAGTTGTTGTATGCTCATTGTCATTCATTGTTTTTATTTCTAGGAATGTTTTTATTTCTGCTTTGATCTCATTCTTAATCCATTTGTTATTTAACAACCTGCTATTTAGTTTCCATGTGTTTGAAAATTTTTGAGCTTTTCTGTTGTGATTCATTTCTAGTTTCATGCCGTTGTGATCGGAGAAAGTGCTAGATATGATTTCAATCTTCTTAAATGTTGAGAGCACTTTTGTGCCCTAACATGTGGTCTATCCTAGAGAATGTACCATGAGCACTTGAAAAGAATATATATTCTGCTGCTTTAGGGTGAAAGGTTCTGAAGATATCTATTAAATCGAGTTGATCTAGTGTTTCCAGTAAGTCTGCTGTTTCTTTGTTAATTATCTTTCTGGAGGATCTATCTAGAGATGTTAGTGGGGTATTGAAATCCCCTACTATTATAGTATTGCTGTTGATCTCGCCCTTTAAATCCATCAAAGTCTGCTTTATATATTTAGATGCTCCTATATTAGGTGCATAGATATTTATAATAGTTATATCTTCCTGTTGGATTACTCCCTTTATCATTATGTAGTGGCCTTCTTTATCTCTTACTATATCCTTTGTTTTAAAGTCCAATTTGTCTGATATAAGTATTGCTACCCCAGCTTTTTTTTCATTTCCATTTGCATGAAATGTTTTTTTTCCATCCTTTTACCTTCAATCTATGTGTATCTTTTGTTCTAAGGTGTGTCTCCTGTAAACAGCATATGTACTGGTCCTGTTTTCTTATCCACGCAGCTACCCTATGTCTTTGATTGGATCATTTAATCCATTTTCATTTAAGGTTATTATTGATATGTACTTGTTTATTGCCATTTTATTCTTTAAAGGTGTATTCCTTTTTTGCTATATTCTTTTCCCACTTTGATCTGTTTACAACAGGCCCCTTAACATTTCCTGCAGCACTGGTTTTATTGTAATAATTCCTTGAGTTGTTTTTTGTCTGGGAAGCTTTTTATTTCTCCTTCAATTTTAAATGATAGCCTTGTTGGAAAAAGTAGTCTTGGTTGTAGGTTCTTGTTCTGCATTACTTTGAATATTTCTTGCCATTCCCTTCTGGCTTCAAGTGTTTCTGTTGAGAAGTCAGATGTCATCCTCATGGGGGCTCCTTTGTAGGTGATAACTTTTTTTCTCTTGCAGCTTTTAATATTTTCTCTTTATCACTTAGCTTTGGTATTTTAATTATGATGTGTCTTGGTGTAGGTTTCTTTGGGTTTCTCTTTAATGGAGTCCTCTGTACTTCTTAGACTTGTGAGAGTTTCTCTTGCATCAATTTAGGGAAGTTTTCAGCTATGATATGATTGAACACAATCTCTATCCCTTGTTCTTATTCTTTTTCTTCAGGAACCCCTATGATGCGGATGTTATTTCTCTTCATGTTGTTACAGAGCTCTCTAATAGTTTCCTCAGACTTTTTGAGTCTCTTTTCTCTTTTCTTCTCTGCTTTCATGCCTTCTTTCCAGTTGTCCTCCAACTTGCTGATTCGATCCTCAGCTCTATCTATCCTGTTTTTAATTTTTTCCATTGTGGTCTTTATTTCTGATATTGTATTTATCATCTCCGACTGATTCTTTTTTATACTTGCTATTTCTTTATTTAGGTGTTAATAATGACCATCCATTGTTGTTCTAAGATCCCTTAGCATCCTTACAATCATTATTTTGAACTCCGTATCTGGAAGTTTGATTGTTTCCATATCACTCAGTTCATCTCCTGAAGGCGTCTCTTGTGGTTTCATTTGGATTGCACTTCTTTGTCTTCTCATTGTCTGGTTTTGGGTGTTTTAATTGTAGAGTTGATTGAGTCTAGGCTTGGTGTTGTCTGCCTCCAGTTTTCAGTTGTGTTATTTCTAGGTCTTCTTGGGTTGATATCAGCTGTTATCTGTAATCCACTTTCGGATTTGGGCAGCTTTGAAGTCTTGATTTGTTTGTTTTCTTAACAGGTGATAGTCTTGTTTACTGATCTCAACAGGAGGCCTCCTAGAAGCTGTATCCAGGAATGCGATGGGTGTAACCTGAGACTCTGAAGGACTCTAGCCAACTAATCTCTCAGGGGGCAGGGTGTTTTCTCAGCTTCAGTAGGGGGAGGTGTATCTCAGATCTCCATGGAGACCTGAGTTACTGCCCCTCCTCCCCACTTCTTGTTTTCAGCTGTGTCTTGTTGCACTGATTGGAGCTGGATAGATGTCCGGAGATCTCTGATCTGGAACCAATTCAGCTCTGTTTTGTGAAAGGTTCAGTCCCTCCCCCAACTATGGCCACCTCCAGCACAGATGAATCAGCTTTTTTAGGTCGTCTCCTTCATTCCTTATCCCCTCACAGTCTGTCCCTCTGTCTTCCCTTTCCAATTGGGAGATAAGCTGGTGTTTTCAACACACCTCACTCCCTGGTCAGCAGGCAAGTGGCTGTGAACAGAAGTTTCTGCTCTTTTCACTTGTGTGAGATCCCCTTTGGGCTCTCAGCCTCACCCCCCCCCCACCTCCGTTCCTGTAAGCAGAGGAGATTCAGGTGCTCCGTACCAGATCTATTGTGGCTTCTTCTTTGCTCCTTGGTTTTTGAGAGCTGTTCTTGCAGTTCAGAATTGGTTTTTCATGCTGATTTTTCCTAAATTGATTTGTATTCCAGTTTGGTGGTGAGAGCTGTGTGTCTGTGCATCCGCCTACTCCACTGCCAGCTTTATAGTCCAAGTTTTACAAATTCTTTATAAATTTTGGTTATTAACCCCTTATCAGACACATTGTCAAATATATTCTCCCATTGTGTAGTTTGTCTTTTTATTCTGTTCTTATTGTCTTTAGCTGTGCAAAAGCTTTTTAGTTTGATATAGTCCCATTTGTTTATCCTGTCTTTTATTTCACATGCCTGTGGAGACAAATTGGCAAATATATTGCTGTGAGTGATGTAAAGAGAGCTTACTGCCTATGTTTTCTTCTAAGATGCTTATGGTTTTACGTCTTACATTTAAGCCTTTTATCCTTTTTGCGTTTACTTTTGTGAGTGGAGTAAGTTGGTGGTCTAGTTTCATTTATTTGCAGGTAGCTGTCCAATTTTCCCAACATCATTGTTGAAGAAACTGTCTTTAATCCAATGTATGCTCTTACCTCCTTTGTCAAATATCATTTGTCCCTAAAAGTGTGGGTTTATTTCTGGGTTCTCAGTTCTGTTCCATTGATCATATGTTTGTTTTTATGCCAGTACCAGGCTGCTTTGAGTACAATGACCTTATAGTATAACTTGATATCCGTAAGTGTGATACCTCCCACTTTATTCTTCCTTTTCAAGATTGCTGAAGCTATTTGTGTTCTCTTTTGGTTCCATATAAATTTTTGGAATATGTGTTTTATATCTTTGAAGTAAGTCATTGGTATTTTAATCAGTATTGCATTGAATTTATAAATTGTTTGGGTAATATAGATATTTTAATGATGTTCATCCTTCCTAAGAATGAGCACGGTATATGCTTCCACTTGTTTGTATCTTCCTTGATTTTTTTTATCAATGTTTTATAATTTTCCGAGTAGAAGTCTTTAATCTCCCTGGTTAAATTTATTCCTACGTACTTTATTTTTTTGGTTGCAGTGGTAAAGGGGATTGATTCCTTAATTTCTCTTTCTGACAGTTCATTGTTAATGTATAAAAATCCCTCTGATTTCTGAGTATTACTTTTATATCCTGCCACCTTGATAAATTCATTTATCAGGTCTAGTAGTTTTTTGACTGAGACTTCAGGGTTTTTTATATACAATATCATATCATCTGCAAATAATTATAGTTTTACTTCTTTTCCAAATTGGATGCCTTTTATTTTTATTTATTTATTTTTTTGATTGCTGTGGCTAGGATTTCCAGAACTATGTTGAATAAGAGTGATAAAAGGGGGCACCCCTGCCTTGTTCCTGATCTTTACGGGATTGCTTTTAATTTTTGCCCATTGAGTATGATGTTGGCTATGGGTTTGTCATAGATGGCCTTTATCATGTTGAGGTATGTTTCCAGTATTCCCACTTTGCTTAGGGTTTTGATCATGAATGGGTGCTGGATTTTTTCAAATGCTTTTCCTGCATCTATTGAAATTATCATGTGGTTTTTCTCCTTCCTTTTGTTTATGTGATAAATCCCATTGATTGATTTGAGAATATTGTACCAGCCTTGCCTCCCAAGGATAAATCCCACTTGTTCATGGTGTATGATTTTTTTCATATATTACTGTATCCGATTTGCTAATATTTTGTTGAGGATTTTAGCATCTAAATTCATCAGAGACAATTTTCTTTCTTTGTGTTGTCTTTGCCTGGTTTTGGAACCAGAATTATGCTTGCCTCATAAAAGGAGCATGGAAGTCTTTCTTCCTCTTAAATTTTTTGAAATATCTTGAGAAGGATAGAAGTTAGTTCTTCTTTGAGTATTTGGTAGAATTTCCCTGTGAAGCCATCAGGCCCAGGACTTTTCCTTTTTTGGAGTTTTTTGATAACTGTTTCAATCTTATTTGTTGTAATCGGTCTGTTTAGGTTTTCTGATTCTTCCAGATTAATTTTTGGAAGATTATATGTTTCAAGGAATTTGTCCATTTCATCTAGGTTGTCTAGATTTTGGAGTACAGTTCTTCATAGTATTTTCTTACAATATTTTGTATTTTTATTGTGTCAGTTGTTATTTCTCCACTCTCGTTTCTAATTTTATTTATTTGAGTCCTCTCTCTCTTTTTCTTGGTGAGTCTGGTTAAAGGTTCACCAATCTTGTTTACCTTTTCAAAGAACCAGCTCCTGGTTTCATTGATCCTCTGTATTGTTTCTTTAGCCCCTATGTTATTTATTTCTGCTCTGATCTTTATTATTTTCTTCCTTCTACTAGCTCTGGGCTTTACTTGCTGTTCTTTTTCTAGTTCTTTTAGATGTAGGGTCAAGTTGTTTATTTGAGGTTTTTCTAGCTTCTTGGGGTATGCCTGTAATGCTATGAACATCCCTCTCAGGACTGCTTTTGCTGTGTCTCATAAATTTTTATTTGATGTATGCTCATTATCATTCATTTGTAGGAATTTTTAAATTTCTTCTTTGATTTCATTATTTACCCATTCGTTATTTAATAACATGCTATTTAGTTTCCAAGTATTTGAGTATTTTTCAGTTTTTCTGTTGTGATTGATTTCTAGTTTCATGCCATTGTGATCAGAGAAAGTGCTCGATATGATTTCAATCTTCTTAAATTTGTTGGGACTGCTTTTGTGCCCTAACATGTGGTCTATTCTAGAGAATGTACCATGAGCACTTGAAAAGAATATATATTCTGCTGCTTTAGGTTGAAAGCTTCTAAGGATATTTATTAAATCAAGTTGATCTTGTATGTCTTTTAAGTCTGCTCTTTCTTTGTTAATTTTCTTTCTTGAGGATCTATCTAGAGATGTTAGTGGGGTATTGAAATCCCCTACTATTATATTATTGCTGTTGATCTCACCCTTTAAATCTATCAAAGTCTGCTTTATATATTTAGATGCTGCTATATTAGGTGCATAGATATTTATAACGGTTATATCTTTCTATTGGATTGCTCTCTTTATCATTATGTAGTGACCTTCTTTATCTCTTGCTATAGTCTTTGTTTTAAAGTCCATTTTGTCTGATATAAGTATTGCTGCCCCAGCTTCTTTTTTCATTTTTTTTTTTTTTTTGCGTGAAATATTTTCTTTCATCCTTTTACCTTCAGTCTATGTGCATCTTTTATTTAAGGTACATCTCTTGTAGATGGCTGGTTTCTTATCCACTCAGCTACCCTATGTCTTTTGATTGGATCATTTAATCCATTTACATTTAAGGTTATTATTGATATGTAATTGTTTATTGCCATTTTATTCTTTAAAACTGTATTCCTCTTTTGCTATATTCTTTTTCTTTTTTGATCTGTTTACAACAGGCCCCTTGGTATTTTTTGCAGCCTGGTTTGGTTGTAGTGAATTCCTTGAGTGTTTTTTTTTCCTGAAAGCTTTTTATTTCTCCTTCAATTTTAAATGATAGCCTTGCTGGATAAAGTGGTTTTGGTTGTAGGCTCTTGTTCTGCATTACTTTGAATATTTCTTGCCATTCCCTTCTGGCCTCAAGTGTTTCTGTTGAGAAGTCAGAAGTCATCCTTATGGGGACTCCTTTGTAGGTTATAATCTTTTTTTCTCTAGCAGCTTTTAATATTTTCTCTTTATCACTTAGCTTTGGTATTTTAATTATGATGTGTCTTGGTATTGATTTCTTTGGGTTTCTCCTTAATTGGATTCTCTGTGCTTCTTGAACATGTGAGATGTTTTTCTGCCTTAATTGTGGGAAGTTTTCAGCTATGATATGCTTGAACAAAGTTTCTATCCCTTCTTCTTTCTCTTCTTCTTCAGGAACCCCTATGGTGCAGATGTTATTTCTCATAATGTTGTCACAGAGCTCTCTTAGATTTTCCTCAGACTTTTTGAGTCTTTTTTTTTTCTGCTCTGCTTCTATGCCTTTATTTATTTTGTCCTCTAACTCACTGATTTTTATTTTCAGCTTCATCCATCCTGATTTAAATTCCTTCCATTGTGTTCTTCATTTCTGAAATGGTATTTGTCATTTCTGAGTAATTCTTTTTTGTCATTTCAATGTCCTTTTTTATATTTGCTATCTCTTTATTTAGGTGTTCATAATGACCATCTGTTGTTGTTTTAATATCTTTGAGCATCCTAACAATCGTTATTTTAAACTCTGTATCTGGTAATCTGGTTATATCTGATTCATTCAGGTCTTTTTCTGGGGATTTCTCTTGATTCATTTGTGTTGCATTTCTCTGCCTTCTCATTTTGTCTGTTTAAAAGAAGGCTTTGGCCACTGGAGTCCACTGTGTGTGGCCTCTGTTTTCTAGGTATGGTCTGTCTGCAGGCCTACCACCCCTTCTGCTGTTGCTACCTTGGTTGTTTGGGTATGGGCGTTGCCGGTGTCTGCCCACTGGGGCTGTTGCTATGGTTTCCGCCTCTCCTTCATGGGAGTGGCTGTGAACACGTGCTTGGGTGTACAAGCCTTGGTGGCCTTGGCCTTTGCCCTGCCCCTGCAGTGGTGAGCACCTTTGTTCAGCTGCGGGTCTCCACCTGTTTCCGGGCTTTCGCCCCACCCTTGCAGGAGGAGCCCACTCGTGGGAGAGCTTCAAGCCTTGGCTCTACAGGCTGGGTGGGACTGCGTGCCCATGCTCTGTAGCGATACTCTTTCAGTTCTGGGTTTTTGCTCCACCCCCGTGGGAGGAGCCAGCTCCCAAGTCAGGCCACAAGCCTAGGTTCTCAGGAGGGGCAAGGTTTTGTTCTTGCACCCTTGCTCAAGGGTGGGTCTTCACTCTTTCCAGTGTTCCCACCCTTCCCCCCACAGGGTGGATTGCAGGCGACCCACAGCTGGGCTTGACCACTTTTGCATGCCACTTCTTCCCCAGCCATATAAGACTGAGCTCACACCTGGGCCCAGTGGTGGCCAGCCAACTTCTGCCCTTGCCAACCAAATGGTGCTTCTGCATCCTGTGGCTGCCTGCCCTCTGGTGAGCCCTCAGCCATGTGGGTGGTGGCGCTGCAGCTCAGACCCTAACACTCACTACTGTGGTGCCGAAAGCTCCCTCTTTCTAAGCAACTCTGCTCTGAGTGCTGCAGGAGAGCTTGTTTGGCTGGTGTCCTGCTTCCCTTTGCTGGTATTGCTGTTTCCAGGGGAAATATTCACTTCAGATTTGGGGAGTGTCTCATCCCAGGGGTTAGGGTGGCTGTCTCTCAAAATGTTTCTTCCTGTGCCTCCTAGATTACACTCTCTTCCTGCTACTTTAGTCCTCTCCTCTCTCCCTGTCCCCTGGATCCCTGGGTGAGTGGTTGTGAGAGAGGTGTTCTGCGCAGTCCCTTTAAGAAGAATCCTGTTTCTGAGATATCAGTCTCTTCTCACAAACAGTATCCTGTCTTGATTCCAGCTAAATACTGTCCACACGCCTCTTCTAGGCTCTGGGGCTGCAGGCTGGGGATTTGTTCTTGGGACTCAGGACCCTCCTCTCTCTGCTAAACTCACTTCCCACCACTTGAGTCTCTTCCGGCTGCCGTTTGCTCTGGGGAGCTGGGCAACACTCTCCGTGTTCCTGCTTTCTCTACCAGCCTCATTGTGGCTTCTTCAGTGTTCCTTGGTTAAAGAGTCCTATTAGTTTAGTCCAAAGTTGGTTTTTCCAGATGATAGTTCTTAAAATTAGTTTGTAATCCACTTTGGTTCTTGGAGGTGGAGGTTGGTACTTCTGCCTACTCCATCATCATCTTGTCTTTCCTGTTGGGAGTTTTTTTGATAACTATTTCAATCTTGTTATAATCAGTCCGTTTAGGTTTTCTGATTCTTCCAGATTGATTTTTGAAAGATTATATGTTTCAAGGAATTTGTCCATTTTACCTAGGTTGTCTAATTTTTTGGCATACAGTTCTTCGTAGTATTTTCTTACAATCCTTTGTATTTCTGCTCTGTCAGTTGTTACTTCTCCACTCTCATTTCTAATTTTATTTGAGTCCTCTCTCTTTTTTTCTTGGTGAGTCTGGTTAAAGGTTCATCAATCTTGTGTATCTTTTCAAAGAACCAGCTGTTAGTTGCATTGATCCTCTCTATTGTTTTTTTAGTCTTTATGTCATTTATTTTCACTCTGATCTTTATGATATCCTTTCTTCTACTTCCTCTGAGCTTTATTTATTGTTCTTTTTCTAGCTCATTTAGGTTCAGGGTTAGGTCATTTATTTGAACTTTGTCTTGCTTCCTAAGGTATGCCTATAATGCTATGAAATTCCCTCTTAGGACTGCTTTTGCTGTGTTTCATAGATTTTGTTTGGGTTGTTGTATGTTCATTTTTATTTGTTTCAAGAAAATTTGTGATTTCTTCCTTGATCTTATTGTTAACCCATTCATTATATAATAACATGCTATTTAGCTTCCAAGTGTTTAAATGTGTTTCAGTTTTTCTGTTGTAGTTGTTTTCTAGTTTCATACCATTGTGATCAGAGAAGATGCTTGATATGATTTCAATCTTTTTAAATTTATTGAGACTACTTTTGTGTTCTAACATGTGGTCTGTCCTAGAAAATGTACCATGAGCACTTGAAAATAATGTATATTTTGCTGTTTTGGGGTGATAGGTTCTAAAGATATCAATTAAATCTAGTTGATCTAGTGTGTCATTTAAGGCTGTTATTTCTTTGTTAATTTTCTGTCTAGAGGCTCTACCCATTGATGTTAGTGGGGTATTAAAATCTCCTACTATTGCCCTGGCCAGTTTACTGAGCAGTAGAGTGTTGGCCTGGTGTGTGGAAGTCCTGGATTTGATTCCCGGTCAGGGCACACAGGAGAATCACCCATCTGCTTCTCCACCCTTCCCCCTCTCCTTCCTCTCTGTCTCTCTCTTCCCCTCATGCATCCAAGGTTCCAATGGAGCAGAGTTGGCCCGGGCACTGAGGATGGCTCCATGGCCTTCACCTCAGGTGCTAGTATGGCTCTGGCCACAACAGAGCAATGCCCCAGATGGACAGAACATCATGCCCTGGTGGGCATGCTGGGTTGATCCTGATTGGGTGCATGTGGGAGTCTGTCTGTCTACTGCCCCACTCCGGCACCCCACTCTTACTTCAGAAAAATACACACATAAAAGGAAATAAAAAAATTAAAATCCCCTATTACAGCATTGCTGTCAATCTCACCTTTTATGACCATCAAAATCTGCTTTATATATTTAGGTGCTCCTATATTAGGTGCATAAATATTTACAATGGTTATATTATCCTGTTGCATTGCTCCCTTTATCATTATGTAGTGACCTTCTTTATCCCTTACTATAGTCTTTGTTTTAAAGGCTATTTTGTCAGGTATAAGTATTGCTACCCCAGCCTTTTTTTTTTCATTTCCATTTGCATGAAATACTTTTTTCCATCCCTTCCCTTTCCATCTATGTGTATCTTTTGTTCTGAGATAGGTCTCTTGCAGACAGTATATATATATGGGTTCTGTTTTCTTATCCATGCTGTTACTTTATGTCCTTTGATTGAAGTATTTAATCCATATACATTTAAGGTTATTATTGATATGTACCTATTTATTACCATTTTATTCTTTAAACCTATAATCCTCTTTTTTCAATTTTGTTTTTCCTTTGCTCTTTTAATAGCAGGCCTCTTAACATTTTCTGCAATACTTTGGTTGTAATGAATTCCTTGAGTCTTTATTTTATTTTATTTTTTGTCTGGGAAGCTTTATTTCTCCTTTAATTTTAAATGCTAACCTTGCTGAATAAAGTAGTCTTGGTTGTAGGTTCTTGTTTTGCATCACTTTGAATATTTCTTGCCATTCCCTTCTGGCCTCAAGTGTTTCTGATGAGAAGTCAGATGTCATCATTATGGAGGCTCCTCTGTAAGTAATTAACTTCTTTTCTCTTGCAATTTGCAATTTTTAGTATTCTTTTTTTTCTCTCTCAACTTTGGCATTTAATTATGATGTGTCTTGGTGTAGGCCTCCTTGGGTTCATCTTTAATGGGACTCTGTGCCTCTTGAACTTGTGTGACTTTTTCCTTCATCAGTTTAGGGAAATTATCAGCTATGACTTTTTTAAGCAGGTTCTTTACCCTTGTTCGTTCTCTTTTCCTTCAGGAACCCCCATGATGTGGATGTTGTTTCTTTTCATGTTGTTGCAGAGGTGTCTAACATTTTTTCAGTCTTTCTGAGCCTCTTATCTTTTTTCTCCTTGCTTTAGTGCTTATGTTTATTTTGTCCTCTAACTACTAATTCAGTCCTCTGCTTCATCCAGCCTGCTGTTGATTTCTTCTAGTGCAGTCTTCATTTCTGATGTTGTATTTGTCATTTCTGACTGGTTCTTTTTTATGATTTCAATGTCCTTTTTGATGCTTGCTATCTCTTTAAGTTCTCATTGTGACCATCCATTTTTGCTCTAAGATTATTGAGCAGCCTAAAACTCATTCTTTTAAACTGTTCATCTGATAGTTTGGCTACTTCCAGTACATTTAATTTTTTTTTCTGGTCATTCTTCTTAGTGATTCATTTGGGCCATATTTCTTTGTCTGCCCATTTTGTCTGTGTATTAGATAGTGCTTCTGACTTCAAAATTTGTTATGGTGTCTTTATGAGGAAGATGGGCTCAGTGGTACTGACCTCTAGGTAACCTTATTTCCTTGCTCTAGGAATGTTTGTCAAAGGTAGTATTTCTTGAGGGTTTTATATGAGTATTGAATGCACTTGGTCCTTTCATTCATGGATGTGGTTATCCCTTCAGGCTGGCCAGCTCTAAGGTCAACCTTGATCATGTGTATTAGATACTGTGCAGTGTCTGTCCTGTTGGGCATATTTATTCTCTGCAGTGTCTGGTGCCTGCTGAACTCCTCCTTTTGGGCATACAGCTTGTATAATTAGCTGAATCTAGCATTGGTGTTGTCTTCCACCCACTCCTGGTTGTGTTAGTTCTAGGTCTTCTTGGGTTGGTGTTGTTTGTAACCTCCCTTGTGCCACCTGTCTGGAGCTACTGCTCTGTTTGCTGTTTGTACCTGGATTTTCTGTGCCTGGATAGTGTGTGAGGGGCCAACTGTGTATATAAGGATTAGCTTCCTTCTGCTTAGAAATGACTGTAGTTTCATAAAAGCCACAAACTTCATAAGATTTGCCTCCACTTTTCAGCTGCTCCACCTCCTCTTCCCACAATCTTCTGTAGAAAGACTGTGATGTGGACTCAGACTAGCCTCACCCTGCCAACCCCTCTTCATGTTGCATGCTTAATGGGTTAGGGAAGCTGATGTTGGGAATACAACATTAGTGGGACCCCCTACTTCAGGGGTCTCTTAGTCAGGAGCTCAGTATGGGGAAAGTGGCCCCTACTCCAGAGCCTAATCCCTTAAACAGTGTTGGATATTCCAATTCTATTTCTCCCTAGTGTGGTAAGCAGCAGGTTCAGATTGGGTGGGGCCAACAGTGCCCTCTGCAGAAGTTCTTCCAGCTGGTGAACCCCTGTTCTCAGGGAGAAAGACTAAGAGAGTCCTCCCCTGGGGCTGACTTTGCCTCCCCCCCAGAATGTGGCTAAGCCCCTTGACCGGACCCAATAATAGGTTTGCAGGGACCCACACTTTGAATGTCCATGCTGCAAGTCTCTCTCCCTCCCCCCTGTGGAACCTAGCCCAGTGGGAAAGGATATCCAGCACCCAGGCCAGCTGACTGTGATGCTCTACCCTGTCCAATGTGCGTAAGCCACTGTGCCAGTGCTGATCACAGAGAGTGGAATTTGCCTCAGTTGGGCCTGGTGTCTGATGAGCTCTCCCTTAGGACATGCCACTGCAAGGGTCATTGGGTCTGGAACCAGTGCTTTCCACAGCTGGCCACTGGATGTGCTGGCACTGGCCCTCCCTGGAGTGAACCTGGTGCAGATCAGTGGGGGACACTGCCCATGACTGGCGCTCAGCAACCTTCTTGGAGCTACAAGCAATCCAGAGTTTGTGACTTCCTTTCCTGGATCCAGGTGCACATGCATATACCAAGTCACACACCTAGGCTGGTTTTTACCCACTCTGGGCCTGGGGGAAGGTCCACAAGAGGCCAAACTTTCCTGAGGCCCACCTCCTACAGCCTCTGTGTGCTGGCTGCTTGTTGGGCTCAGCCACTGAAAAAAATTTCTGGTGGAGTCTAGAGCCTGGGACAGTTCAGGGCTTAGGAAGGGTGGTATGTGTGGCTTCCGCCCCTTGGCCCTAGGTGTCAATCTGTCCAGACTTTTTTCACAGAGTTCAGTAGGTTGTGGCTCCAAGGAGTCCAGTGGGTGTGGACTCTGTGATCCAGAGCTATTGTCTGCCCACAGTGTAGACCAGTTCTGGTCAACCTGGTCCCTACCACCCACTAGTGGGTGTTCCAGCTTTCATGGTGGGCAGTAGTGGAGCAACCAAAGTATAAATAAAAAGATAGATTTAACTATAGTAAGTTGTTTCATAAAGTTTTATTCTGCAAAACTTAGCGAAAATCCGACATAAAGTAATTATTATTATATGCTTTAACTTGCTGTAACTCTGCTTTATAAATTTTATAAAGTTACTTCCCTACTTTATAAATCACCATTACTGTGCAACTGGTGGGCGGTTAGAAAATTTTACTACTAACAGAGATACATTAGTGGGCGGTAGGTATAAAAAGGTTGACTACCCCTGGTATAGACAGTTTACTGAGTCTTCCTTGAGTCAAAAGCACCTGTCATAGATTTAGGAGCATGTGGGGAAGGTACAGGGAGCTCCGGCCTCAATGCCAGAAAACTGAGTCACTGATGCACCCCCTGCTTCCTGGCTATCTTCTCAGAATAGCCCAGTCTCCATAGGGTGGTGCAGGAGAGACTCTTGGAGGTGGTGCAGTTGCTTTTCCCCAAACTGATGCCCCATGGAGAGGACTGCTCCACCCAAGAGAGATGGCAACTGCAGTATTGGAGAATGACCTAGCACAGGTGTGCTGGTGGCCGCCCCACACAGTATCTCTCCCTGGGCCTCCAACTTCATAGTCCTCACACAATTCCAGTCCTCTCAGCCCTCCCTCCACCAGAGCCTTGGGTAAGTAGCTGTAAATGAGACTTTCTGTGCTGGCCCTTTAAGACAAAGCCTGCGTTTCCAAGAGCTCTATCTCTTCCTTGGATATGAAACCTTTGCTCTTTTCACTGCCAAATGCTGTGTGGGTTCCTCTTCTAGACTCTGAGGATCTAGGCTAGGGCTCTGGGCCTAGGGCTGAGGACCCACACCCCTCAGGATGACCCTCCCCACAGTGAAAGTCCCTTTAGACCCTTAGCCACCGCTCATTCCTGGGAGTGAGGCAGTCCCCTCTTCATCTCCACTCTTCCTACCAGTCTCAGTGTGGTTTCTTCTGTGATCCTTGGTTATGGACTCCTCTTTGTTTAGTCCAAAGTTGGTTTTTCAAGATGATTGTTCTTGAATTAAGTTGTAATACAATTTGGTCCTAGGAGGTGACAGGTGGTGGAACATCCACCTACTTTGTCACCATTTTGGAATCTCCATGGGCTCTTTCTTGTATTTAAATTGTCATTTGTGGCAAGCACCCAAAGCTCTCATTAGCATATTCATCCCATGCACAGATGCTGATGTACTATTGGCACCTTCTCAGCATCCAGGGAAAGTGGGGGACATTGGGGCTGTGTCTCAGTCAGCTATCACCATAATAAACCCTCTCCAAACTCAGTGCTTGGCAACAACAAAGGCTCTCAGGCTCAGGCCTCTTCAGGTTGAACGTGGTTCAGCTCATACAAGGCCGCATGTGCTAGGTGGGGAGGGAGCACTCCAGGCCATGGGCTGAATTCAGGTCTATTCCATGTGTACTTCTCCTAGGGCCCAGGCTCAAGGAGCATCTACCAGCCCGTTCATTACCAGATACATGAGCCAAACTAAACCACATCTGTTTATTTAGAGCCTCTGATTGAGGTTAGTCACTCCTGCTAACCTTCCCTTGGGAAAAATCCCAAACCAATGGGGCAGGGAAGTATATTCTGTTTACAGTGGGACAGAGAAAAATTCATGGCTGAATTATAATAAGCTGAAACTCAAGACAAGCATCACAGGGTTTAGAGGGTAGATGTTTGGCCCAGGTATTAGCAAATGATTTTCTTAGACTGGTAAGCTGAATAACGACCTCTCAAAGCTGTCCTGGTCCTAAACCCTGGACTTTGTAATATGCTACATTACTTGTAAGGAGATTATGCACATGTGACTAAGTTAAGAGTCTAGGGATGGGGAAACACTATCTTGGATTATCTTGGTAGGCCTGATATAAAGGCCTTTATAAGAGGGAGTCAGGAGGAGTTAGGGAGAAGGCCATGTGATGATGGAAACAGCTAGAGAGAGAAGTGACTATGCCACTGGCTTTGAAGATGAAGGAAGCGGCCACTAGCCGAAGAATGCAGGCTGACTCGAGAAGTTGGCAAGCAAACTGATTCTCTCCTGGAGCCTCCAGGAAGAGCCAGTCCTGCTGATACTTTGATTTTAGCTCTGTACAGAGCATTACTTCTGACCCTTTCATTTCAAAATCTGTTAAGAGAATAAATTTGTGTTGTTTAGACCATGAGTTTGTGGTAATTTTTAAAGCATTTTTATTTTAGTATATTTTAAGAGACTCCAAAGCTTAAAGATTACAAAAAATTCCTGAAGATTGAGATACTGTGACAACTTGATGGCATATTTTAGGATAAGTGCAGGGTAGGGCTTTGGTTTTTTTCCATGTCATACCACACAGGTGCACTGTCCTGCTCTTGTCTCCATCTTGCCTCTTCCTGATGCAAATATAGAATAATGTATTCTTTCAAGGAATGGTGGCAATCAGCTCTCTTCTGTTCATGATGGGTGATTGGCCATATTTTTTCTTTTCATTGGTGGCATGAATTAAAAACTTTATTAGCTTATTATTCTATTAGCATCCCTACTTTCCAATTATATGCACACCTGGAGGTAATGTTGACTGCACTGGATCCTTTCAATGGGGAATAGGGATACAGTGAGGAGGACTGTTTGGGGCTATGACTCAAGAGCTGAATGCTTGGGGAAGGGTGTTCCACTTGATCACCACCACGTATGCTAAGGAATTAGGACCTGAGCCAGACATTGTGCAGTTTAACTTACTTCCTTTCTTCCAATACCAGATGACATTATCTGACCTAGTTTTGAAAAGCTAACTAATTGGTGACTGTGTGAAGAAGTCCAGAAGACCAAGGAGGATGCTGGCATACTTATCTGGTCAGGAGGTGATGAGAACTTCACTAGGGCAGTGATATCAGGAAACATGAGTTTGATTTTCTGCCAGCTGAGTTTGAGGCATGTGGAGGACACTGCCCCTGTCCCTCTGTTAAAGGGGGCCTCGTTACCCTGACTAGCCTGGGTGTAGGTTGCCAAAAGGAGCTTCATTGCTCAAGGAGTCATAGAAACCTGGGAAGAAGTGGTTACCAGCAGGAGAGAGTGATGGGCAGAGAAGGCAATCTGAAAGTTTCTGTTGGATTTAGCAACACAGGGGTTATTGGTGAGTTCGGCAAAAGGAGTATGAGAAGGGGCAAGGCATGGATCTTGTGGGCATAAAGACTGCCTGGGAGGCAATGAGAAGGAACTAAAGCTGGGTCTTGAAGGAAAGATAAGAAGTGGAGCATGGGAGTAGCTTCCAGGAATGGGGGGATGATGTGAGTGAAGGAACCCATGTTGGAGAAGTCACCTGGTTTGACTGGGGGGTGGGTGAGGGGTGAGGAGGTGCCAGGCATGGCTGTCTTAAATGCTAGGCTCTGGAGTTAGAGCAAAATCAACCAGGCTGTGTCTATGCAGTTGGCTGAGTTTCTCTGGGTTCAGGGTACCACCCACCAGTGAGGACTGGGTATTTTGTCCCTAGATTGTGGACCTTGCTGCCCACATGGGTGTTATGACCATGGTCCAAGGACCTTCTCCTTGTTTATAAATGCAGATGTAATGAATTTTTGGAGTGAGCCCATTAAGTCATTTTAATGCCTAGATCAGTTTATTATTATATCTAGTAAGCTTATTTCTAATACTTTTACTTTTATTTTAATGTTACTAAAATAATTTTCAAAGAATTTAATTCTGTTGTATATAAATTGTACAGGAAGAATTTAATACATCTCTCAAATTGTATTTATTATAACATCTGACATGTGAGTTTTCTTTTGTGGCTATTGTTTCTATCAAATCCAATTTTCCTGGACAAATATTTGCAGATCTAAGTTTTATCAAGACAATTATATATGTAATCTCTAACAAATCGTACAGTGTGAAATTCTAATCGTTATCAGTTCTATTTTGAGGAGGTTATTTCTTCTAATAAAATTTATTAAGACCAGGGTCAAAGGTCGATAGTTTATATGTATTTTATCACTAATTTATTACAAAATTATGAGAAGACTCTGTGAGATGAGATGATTCTGGCTTGCTCTTGTGTCCAGATGATTGAATTGTGAGTCTGAGTCTCCTGTTTCTGATTACTCTGTGTGCTGTGTATAAATTGCCTTCTCTGGTGGCAGCCCAAGGTGAAGTCAGGATCTCCTCAGGGACAGTGTCAGCAGTGGGTCTTCCTGCCTCAGCTCCATTGTCCTCCCCAGAACACTCACTCTGTGCAGTCACTGGGCTACCCCTTTCAGACGTTATTACAGGAATCAGAGGAGGACAAAGACGCCCAGACAACTTGATGAAGGAAGTAGGATTAATTTAGACGGTGGAGCCACGTGAACCCAAAAGAGGAAACAAAACACGAGCTCCCTGAAGTTAGATTTCTTACATCTTCTATACCTTTACAGCTTTAGCTTTCACGTGACAAATGCCTGGTTTCTGTGACTTCTCTGTTTGCAGGCCTACATGACTTTCGTGTCTCTGGGAGGGGAGAGGGAAGAGGAGGCCGGAGGGTCTGTCCTTGACTTATTACTTATTCTTTTCTCTGGAGCTGCGAGTTCATTTCAAGGAACTGATAACAAGCAAGGTCCACAGCTGTGGGTTGTTATTTTTTAAACTTTTCTATCTGCCCTTGCTCCCTCAGTCCTGAAGATGAAGCCACAGGCTGGAGCATAAGACCCCAGACATTGCAGGCCCCCTCTCCTCTGTATTCTTCTGATTTCTCCTCCTTCACTTTCTTACCTCATTTTACAGGGGTGGAAACTGCAGCTTAGAGAAAAGAAGGGGCATAACTGGGATTTGAACTTCGATTTGTCTAAATCCAAAGTCCACAGACCATTGCATCACATTGAATGTGTTCCATGGAGTTTGTGTGCTCAGTAGATAGCCACTCACTGCCAGATGCTATTTGGGGGGCAGAGTTGTTGGTTATCCTCATAGAATTTCTAGCCCAGACCCTCCCTAGCTATACATTCCCTAAATGGGGAAAGAAAGGCTCAGGGGAGAGAAGGACTACTTGGGGCTCTGTAGTTACTGATAGTACAGTTGGCAAGAACCTAGGTTCCCAGCCCCCTTGTGCCAGCCTCTGGTGGTGATCACCACTCAGTTTAGCTCAGCTCCTGAACAAGTATCTTCAAATCTTCTCTGGCTCAGCAAGGGGCCAATCTGATGGGGAAGCTAGGCCATGTGAGTTGCTGGAAACTGGGGATTCTTGGATTTCTTTTATTTTAGGGAAATTGGGAGAAAATGCCCCAGTGTTGGAGACTGTTACATCACTGGCTAGAAATGACCATGTCTGGCTGTTGCCATCTGCCCATCCTCGTGCCTCGTGTCTCTTGCAGGGTTTAAATGCCCCATCAGAAGGAACTGAGTGAGACCTCCAGGCTGCTGTCCCCTTCTGGGGGATGCTGAGCAGGGAGCAGAGGAGAAGGCTCCTCTTTTGTTTGTGGGCCTGGAACACACATCAGTTACCTTTATCCATGTGAACCATGCGCTGAGGTATGTCAGGTCCTGAAATGACTGAGAAGATGGCTTTTTCTTTGTGTTGCTATGACGTATTTACCTTTTTCTGATTATATAAGGAATGACTCTTCATTGTGCAGCAGTTTTCCTTTAAAGGGGTTATTTCATAACAACCATCGTAATAGTGTAAGAAATAGAGAGAGCTCTTGTTTTTTCCTTTCTTTCTTGGTAGTCCACATTTGCACAAAGAATGGAAAGTATGGGGCTCAGAGCATGAGAAATAACCACACACTTCACCTCATTAGATGGGGAGAAGCCGACCCGTGGGTAACAGGCTGAGTGGCCTTTCTTCATATGAAATCCTGGGCATCGGTGCTGGTAGTACTGACCCTCAAGTCCCACCGTCCCCCCAACCCCTGAGCTGTGACAAATTGTCACAGTTACACATGCAAGCTAAGAGGACGTTCAAAGCTCTGCATCTTGGAGAGTTTCCACTAATGCTAGGGAAGAAAGTCTGTTGTGAGAGGGAAAGTGACTGGTGGCTACTGGGAAAACCTGCAGAGTCCGCTGGAGGGTCCTTGCTTTTGCTGATCTTCCTCTATATCCAGTAGTCTGGCTGGGGGCCACCTTGGTGCTGGGTTAATCATTAGGTGATGATTTTGTTTGTTGAAGCTGGAGATATATCTTCTGTTTATACTATTCCCTCCAAAATGAGGTCACACGGCCAGGACCCTGTGCTGATAGAGTATTTTTAGCAGATTGGGCAAAGGCAAGCCAAATAGGGTCTCTTTGCCAGTATTGTCTCTGGGGACCATGTGGACTTCTTGGCTTAGCTTCTCTGGTGGCCAGTTGTCTCAGGAGTGTGCCTGTGAGGGCAGGGCCTGTACGACCACCCGCCGCCAGTGTTGAGGCAGCCTCTGCATCCCTGGGGACCCTAGCCTCTCTTAGTAGCCAGGATGCAGACCAAGTCTGACATTCTGACCCACCAGTGAGTCTTCCTTTGCTTGACTCCATTAGCAGCTGACCTATCAGCTTTGTGAGATAAAAACTCTAAAGCCTACCTGGCCTCTGCGGTCTCATCGAAACAGTTGGTCTGCATTCATCTCGCGGGTAGCTTTGGGTGGAGAAGGAAGAAATGGTGGTTGCATGTTCCAGAAGCATTTTGTGAAGGGACTATTTATCCTAGGCACAGTGTATTTGGCCCAACACCTCGCAGACATTCGGTAACTCCAGTTTGTTTATGCTCCTTCCCGCCCCTCCCCCTCCATCTGCTAGGAGAGTTTGTGCCTTGCCGCCACCCTACGGAATGTGGGAGCATCTGTCTCTCTAATGATCAGCTGGGGCAATCTCGTCTGTTCAATATGGCTAAATGAAGAAAACATTTAATTTCGACAATACAGGGCACTCCAAAGCCAGATTTGACAACTGTTCCATTGAGCATTAGTATTTCACAATTTCCCCAGATAACAAAAAGAAATAGTTCTTACTCCCAGAGGAATATATTTACAAGATGGGATGTTGATAACTAGGCCACTAGAATGACAAATGGCTCTGAAATATACTATGTATTGACTTTTGATGAACATGACTGCCTTCCGTGAGAGGCAATTCTTTCCAAGTGCCTTGTTCTCAGCCTGGAGGGCCTGCACAAGTCTTAGTCCTGCTTCCTGGGCCTTCTTGTGGTCTGAGGAGACAGAGCTTTTGGGTGAGGACTCTGCGACAGGCACAAGTGGCAGGTTGGAGCTCCAAGGGAGGGAGAGCCCCAAGGGTCGGAATACTTGGACCAAAAAAAGCTTCATGTGGAGGTGGGGTGGACATAGGGAGGTAAAGGAGGAGAAAGGCCTTGGTAAGCGGGGCGTTGGGGGGAACACAGAGAGAGTGTGATAGAAGTGAGGAGAAGTCAGGTGGGAACAGTGGAGGGGGCTGCTCTGTGGGCGGGGAGAGGGCTGCGGATGAGTTCTCATGGCTGTGGCCTTATGACCTTGGCTGAGATAGATTGATTAACTGTCATGCATGGAAGCAGAAGGAGGATGTGCCTCCTGCCTTGGCCTTGTGGCTGTGGAGGGTGAGTCTCAGAGGCAAGACGAACAGCAAGACTACCACTATAGAGGCTTATTGTGGACTGGGCCTTAGGCTCAGTGCCTTGGGATGTTTTTGTGGACAGAACAGAAACCTGGAACAGGGAGGCGCTGGGCTCCTCAGAGCCCTCTGAACTGAGGTTTTTGCTCCCATCCTAGAGACTCATTTTCCAGCCTCATGGGCCATGAGCCAAACCTGTGGTCTAGAGAGGCTTGGCTGCCTTTGCCTTGGTGCTCCTGCTAGTGCTGCCCCCCACCCCCAGCCCTTCCGGGGCACCCATTGGAGGGAGGGGAATCTGGGTGGACTCAGAGCTTCTCCTTTCCACCTCATGAAATGGCAGACATTTCAGAGCTGAGGACCATGAGAAATGGGCACAGAAAGCACGCTATGAATCTTCAGAAAAGCACCTTCCACCAACATTTGCTTTAATCCTCCAGTACTCTGGGTTTTAATGAATAATTAATTGGGGGAGCAAGCACCTGCCCTGGATATTCTAGGTAATTAGTAGATCAGGTGCCTCCCAGAAAAGAGGATTTCTTGGGGTCCCTCTGGGTCCCTTCCTGGAGCTACTTTGTGAAAAATTCACCTGGCCTCAACTTGCGGTATGGTTCAAAGTATGACTATCTCTGCTCACCCTGCCTGATACAGCTTCAGCCCCCTTTCGTCAGCTCACCCCTGGTGAGTGAGTCCCACCAGGTCCGGATTGGGAATCCCCAGAGAGAAGAGGGTTTTGTGGCCTGTTTCCCTTTGTAGAACACATTTAAGTTACGGAGGTGAATTAAATTAACTTTGTTACAAGATTTTCATCATGTTTCTTGAGCTGTTATAATACCAGGCTTAAGTGTTTCTGCCCTCAATCCCACGGCAGTCATGTCTAAGGATCTGGCTGATTTAGGGATAAGGCCATGTTTCTCCTTTGATGCTTCACCTAGCCACAGGCTGAGGCCAGCAGTGGGATGGTGGGAAGAGAGAGCTGGCTTGTCAAATACACTCCCTGAGGCTGGTTCCCAGCTCTGTCCACTCACTGATAAAATGGTTCCGCTTTATCCCCTCCGCAGGAGATGGAGGAGGCTTTGGAAAGGGCACAATGTACACACACTGTTAGGTATCAGGGCATGTGGGTGGGCCTCGGTTCTTCGCTTTCAGCTTATGGCTGTTATTTTACGGTACAGCTGGACACTCAAGCAGGTTATGCACTGCTCAAAGGTGTCGACTGAAGGAGCAAATGGGAGCTGACATCCTGGTGCGCGGAAATACCAACCTGTTGGCCCAGGACTGACTCATACAAAAGAACAGGCTGGTCGTGGCATTGGTCAGGCTGGCCTCAGAGCAGGGCCTGGTCACTCAGAGCCCACGCCTTGTGAATTTCTCCAGGAAAGAGCACCCATGCCTTAGCTCATGTACTCTGGTTTCTTGTTTGCCATTTCCCCCAGTCTCCCCACTGCCCCTGGTTCTCAGGGCAACTCCTCAGAGTTTCATGTGTCATTGCATTCCTCAAGAGGCCTAGAGCCCAACTGATGGCCTCTGCCAGGGGAGTACTGACTGATCAAAGTCAGCTCCTCTGACCATTAGCTACTCACAACCAACCCACTCCAGAAAGACTCCTCCACCTCTGAGCTCCACCTCCTCCTGCCCCAAGGCCTGATCCTAGCACCAGGTTTTTTGAGAGGCTGGGGCTGCTCCTCTCCTGCATGTGCTCTTGACTGTGGCCCCTAATTTTGCATCTCCATCTCTGACTACTGCAAGAGAGCCACTCTTGAAAACTCACTCATAGTCTTACCTTCCTTTCTCCCTGCCCCTTTCTGCCTTTGCACTTCATGTTCCTTTTTCAGAAGGCTGGATTAACTCACGATGTTGGGTTTGTCTGTTTTTAAGCAGAAGCTCTTTTGGCTGACTCTGCTGCTTTCAGCCAGGGCAAAGGCCTGTCCACCTAGCCAGTCTGCTTGACATGCTGAGCAGGTCATGGGGAGAAGATGAGAACTCCCAGTTGGCAATTTAGAAACTTCTTTTTGCCTTCTGTGCATAAATTTTCCCCAGAAATTCCACAGGAGTCTGGGAGCAGTTGCTGGGAGACAGGATTTAGGGGTTCAATACCGAGTACCTTAGCCATTTAACTGCTCTTGGGACTCCCTACCCATTAACCACAAATACCCCATCCAAAGCCATTCTCTGGCTTTAGTTGACTACCAGCCCCACTCCTGGCTTCCCCCAGGACCCTGGCAAGAAGAGGGAGGAGACAGTTAAGGACATACAGAAGTTTTCCAGTGGCTCCTTAAATGCTAATAAAAACAAAAAGAAAATTAACCCAGATTCATTCTTTAATCAGTAGGTCATCTTATAGTCTGATTATATAATCTATCTGGGTTTACATTCTCTCTTAACCTGCTCTTTTAAATTGGTGGTAATGAAGCTTAAGAGTCTCATATTGGATTCATACATTTGGCTGAGGTGGGTGAGTTGAGGCATTTTGTTGTAAGCATAACTCTGGAAGAACCAGATGTCTCTGGGCAAATGAGGGGTTGTTGCTAACAGTGGTTGCCTTGTGTTGTGGGACTTGCAATTAGGATTGATCAACATTGTAATAAAGAGTTGCTAAATTACCAGGTGCCACAGCTTTGATAGAATCATTGGTTTGGGGTTCTCTGAGGGTAGTTCTTTAGTTTCCCCGGGCCTGCCACAGCTAACTGGAGACAGTTGGTAAGGGAAAAATTATGTTGTTTATAGAATAATGTGTATGTGTGTGTGTGTGGGGGGGGAATTTAGTGCACTGGCCTACTCTTGCCCCAGAGTTCTAGGATATGCTTTCTCTGTTCCCACTGCTGCAGGTAGCAGTAGCCCCAGTCCCCAGGACCCCTGTGGGAGGAAGTCTACATTAGGTATTATAAACAATGGGAAGCAATAGCATGACCGGGTGCAGTCAAACCATGGCCTATCAGCAGGTGCTTTACAGTCAAGGAGAAGTTCCTCATCTGTCCTCACAATGCCCCTGGTGGCCTGGAGGAGTTATTGGAGCATTTCCTTCAAGCCCTTCAGGAAGCCTAGGAATGGGGCTTTTTTATCGGCTCCATGTTCTCATAGCTGGACTAGACAGTTTAACAGTTGACAACAATCTGCCGTTATTATTTTCAATGGCAGATTTTGTCATTTTATCACCTAAATGTCTTTTGGTTTCTCTCCTCTTCTTCTTGGTGAGAACAGAACCCAGCTCTTGCATACTGTCGATGTCTGTTTGCAGTCCCAGTGTTCCTCCCATGCTGATTCTAGACCATTGAGCTTGGAATTGGTGTTTCACTTGGCCACTGCTTGCAAGTTGTTGGGTTTTGGGGACTATTTATTTTTTTCTGCCTGCGGGAAAATGTCCCTATATTTGGAAAGCAGTTTTCCCCAGATTCAGGGGCCTAAACTGATTTTATGTTTCAAATATCAAATGTGTTCTTTTATTTTTTTTGCTTTATAAGTTTCTAGTTTTCTTTTAGAAGAAATATATGACCAGCACTCTGCACGTGTCTGTCTGAAAGAAGGCAGGGTCATGTAGGTTCATGAACAATCATTTACAATCTCCACTGGATGAAAAGGAGAGAGAACACAGGCTACACACATGCTCAAGGCCTGCTTGCTCGCTGATGTGCTCTTTAGAATGATATAAACATTGTACACTTTGAAGCTATGACCTTTAGATCTCACCCTTTGAAACAAGGAATGACAAGACAGGCCTGTAGTACAAAGCCCCTGTGACTGTTTCAAGGGTAATGCGGTTACCTAAATGGAGTGGAGTCCTTAATATTAATTTTCTTCCCTTTATTTCTGAGGTGTTATAAAACTTGTTTTGCCTAATATATTAGCATTGGTTTGTAGACTTTGAAAACTAATCCCACTTTAAAGAAGGACTTGAAATGTGAAATACGAGGCCTGGATAGCAGTGCCTTGAAGTCATTGACTGTCCCTTCAGTATTAATTGCAGGTATAGCCTTCACGGGGAACTTGTTTGTCATTAATGTGAAGGGGAGGCAAAAGGAAAAGCTCCTGGAACCCCTGCTGGGTAAGCTTGTCGCTCAAAACTTTGTTCTAGAATTGATCTGACTTCAGAAATGTGTTGTACCTATTGACAAAATGACAGTTGGTAGCTTTAACAAAGCTGGTAAGTGGCAGTGTTAGCAAATAGAGTGGGAGTTGGTTTGTGGATGACTCTGTGAGGCAGTTTTGGCCCTGAGCAGTTTTTTTTTGTGGATGAGTCTGATAAGCCTGAGGGGTCAAAGGGCAGGATATCCTGGAATCTATGTTGAAGTCCAGGGTCCTGCGAAGGATATGGCTTATTTGCAACATAGCCTGGTTGCCACTGCCTTAGCCTACTTGAGGAAGGTGCCATTTATGTTTGTTCAGGTCTCTGGCTAAAGGAACACTTATCTATAGCATGTCTATACTATACATGGATTTAAAATTTTTAACCATTCTGCCAAGAGCCCCCACAGTTGTCTTCTTATGTGTTTATTGACTTGTATGCTCTCGATTCCCTCGTGGGGCTGGTGACTTTTCACTTTTTGCTCTTATTCAGCAGTTTTGCCTGTTAAATTCTAATCTGGGTTTAAAACATTTTCCAATAAAGCCAAAGCCTGAGGATCATCCAGTTGAAAGGGCAGCTAGACCAGCAGAGGCCCTTGGGCTATGTGCCCCGGAGGCTCTGCACCGCGGAGCGACTGGCCTCAACCCGGACACCTGGTGGGTCCTGGAAGAATGGGCCAGAAGAGAGCATCTCTTCTTGGACTGAGCTTTTATTTCTTACCTCAGTCACCCTGGTAAGAATTTCTATAGAATGCTACCTTCCTGGTACTGAGGGGGGAAGAGGGCCCCATTCTCATTGCTGAGAACAAACAGCCTTGACCCCACAGCTGGTAAAATTTCCCTGCCTCCAATTCCCAGCTTGTCCTGTTGTCAGCCCAGGGAATTTTCTGGGTCAATGAAGTCCAGGTATGAGAATAGCCAATTCACTTTACTCTTCAACAAATTCAATTTAACAAACACTTATTGAGTGCCAGCTCTGCAAAATTACCATGGAAACCCAAGTGGAATCTTTAAAATCCTCTGGGGGCACTGCTCAGAGTGGCCATACCCATCGGCACTTCAGTGAGCAGGAAGGGTACATCTTGGTCCACCCATGCCTGGTTATAGGCCTGCATTCAGCCCAAACAACAGAAAGGGATACAGATGGAGGAACACATGTAAAGTCGATAATATAGTGTTTTGTCCCTCGCTGTGTAACATGGGGCTTCCAGGGAAGAGGGGTGAGGAGCCAGGACTTTGATTTCTGTTGGGGCAAAGAGCTGAGTTCAGTTACAGCTGCCTCTGCTCAGTAGTGTCAATTACCCACACACTCCACACCAGGGCAGGACCTGAAAGGGATGTCTTGGTGCCTGGTGACAGCCTTCTTGACAATGCCTTATAGCACAGCAGGGACCATGGGCTTCAGAAGAGCAAAGCCTCGATTATGTGAGGCACTCATCATGCAGCAGGAGCAAGGCTTGTTCCTGACAAAGGGCTCACAATCATAGCATTGTGTTCCCAACAGGAGTCTTGGAGGAACATTGAGACACTGTGCCATTTGTTCTTAAGAAGATAGTAGTTCCAACTGTGCTCAGGAAAGTTCCAACTTAGAAAAGGGGAAGATAGGGCTTTGACATCTAAGATCATTGTAATGATTACAAATCTGCACACTGCAAGTGACAAAAAAGGGAAAAAAAGAAATAAAGAACAGGAAATCAAACTGGCTTAAACCATAAAAAAAAATTCCACTGGTTCAGCTAACAGAAAAGTCCAGGTGAAAGTTTAGGTGAGGATTGATCCAGGAACTAAGCGATGTCACCAAGGACACAGCTTCTTTCCGCTGCACTGTGCCTTGTAGATGGCTGTCAGCAGTTCCCTGGGCTGCATCTTTCTCCTCCATGTTTAAATGTTTCTGCCTCAACTTCCCACAGTCCCTGACATTCACCCTGGTTGCACTGGCATGGCTTGCATGATTGCTCTGGAGCTAATCACAAGAAGGAGCTCACAAGATCTACTCTTGGGGTGCACAGGTAGCTTTGGGGGGAACCAAATGGAAATGAGGAGCTGTTGAGGGGACATGAAGGCAAGCAACAAATGTTTACTACAGTTTCATGAAGGACATCACTTGAGTTTACCCTTGTCTTTGCCTGCTAGTATCTGTTTACAGATAGTTAAAACAACACTGAGATTCATAAATGTCAACAGCTACCATTAATTTGGGAATTTACCATTACAGGGGGTCCTCAGTTTACAACAGCCTTGACATATGACATTTTGAGTTTACGATGCTCACTCCCATAAAAAATTTAAAAAATTGAGACGTGAGTGTTTTGGCTTATGCTGTTAGTGTTGTACTTACAGATTACGTGGCCGAACTAGTTTGGTTGTGCACTACAGAAGAATACGCAGTAACTCGTATCCTAGAGTATATAAAGGGATCAGCCCCTATGACCCAGTATCTTCAGCACCTTCTGCAGGTTCTCCTGCCTCTCCAGCTTTCTCCTCCCAATAGATCCCTCCCTTCCACCTTGCAATGCCCCTTCCAGTGTGCAAGTCAATCACAGGAATAAAGGTAAGGAATTTTTTTACACTCATTTTTTCTATTACTACATTACAATGTACAGTACAGTATATTTATATCCTTTCCTTTTTCTGTGGCTTAGTTGTGTTTTATGTTGTAGATTATGATTTTACAACTGTGTTAGGAGAGGTAAGTGACTTAGTCTGGGCTGTGTTTCGACTTACACCAAAATTCGGGTAATGTTACTGTCATACGAACAGAACTATGTCGTAACCTGAGGACCCCTTGTAGACTGAAAAGACTTTAATATGCCAAATACTTTAGGTGAGTTGCATTATTTAATCCTCACACAAACCGCTGAGATTGTGATCATGCATTACCATCGATCTTTGCACATGTGGGGAAACCAAGGCACAGTGAAGTGAAGTGACTTGCCCAAGTTCACGAAGGCAGTTAAGTCATAGAAACAGCATTTGAACTCAAGTCTGTGACTCTGAAATTAGGATGCCAAAAGTATTATGTTCTGAATATTGCAGGGTAAAGATTTCTCACCAACAAAGGGTTTGAGTCTTTTTCTGGACACTCTGGACTTTGTATAGAAGTATTCTCTAGATTCCTGGGTTCCAGACCTGTTCTTGCCACTAAGCTGCACTAAGACCTGGAGTTTCGGTGTCCTCTGAACCTCAGTCACCCTACTTATAAAAATGAGGTCTCAGATTCCATGGTTTCTCTGGTCATTTTCAACTTAGATGGCCTAGAACTGCCTGCATCTGAGCAAGACATGAATTATTTTGCTTTTGGGAGGCAGAGGGATTCTTTCCCCACCTGGTATACTTCTTCATAAGAGAGATAATTTCTTTGCCACCTAAATAAAAGAAGTATTCAAATATTTTCTTTGCTAATTTCAGAGACTCTAGTAGCGGCAAACAAACCGTGTCCAGGAATAAACTTCCAGTGGGATAATGGCAGGTCTACCTGAGCAGCATCAACTTGCAGCCTGTGGGGACTTTGATCTCCACTGAGCACGCTCCTCTCATCATTTAGGCAGGCACTCCATCTGGACACCCCGTCCCCCATTCTAGTGCATGCATTATTCCTCCAGGACACTGCAGAGCCCACACAGGCCTCTGAGTCACAGGGTCAGAGTGGAAGAACTACACTCCTGTCTTACTCCCTCTGCCCCCAGAGGAGGGAACAATTTAATTTTCAGTATCTTGCTGAGCCTTTCATTTGGTTTTGCCATCATGATGTCCTTTCCACGTCTGTCTCCTCAGGGCTACCTCTGAGGCCGGAGGGACTCTCGTCCTCCAGGCAGAAAATGTGCCCATACAGATGGGTCTTCTGTCCTGTAAGTGCCAGCTTGGGACTGCTGCAGAATGCCCGCTTGATAGCAGCAACATCTGAGATTCCATCTACCTGCCATCACTGTAGGCTTCTCTCTCATCAACTTTAAAAAGAGCTTTTGTTTCCTCATACATCATGGCCCTTTTCTTTTTGGGCACATTGATTTTTCTTCTCTTGGGTGGTTGGTGGCTGTGTTCAATCAGTGTCTGTGGTCTGTCAGGCTCCGTGGAGCTGGGTTTCTGACAGTGGCGGGTATGCCAGCCCTCATGACTGTATACTCAGCACAACCCATGGGCAGGCCTGTTGGTTCCTTGGCATTACCTGAGCCATGCACCAGGATGATTGACTGTATTTGTGTTCAGATTAATGAGCTGCATTGTCACCATGTGGACTCACCAGAGGTGAGATGGGGCAGGTGTTCATGGCGCTGATGTAGTGACCCTCATGCAAGAAGGCTATGTGACCAATATGCCACATTCACACTCCCCTTCTGCAGGGATCAGAAACAAGCCCATGCAATGTAGTTTGTCATGAAATGCAGCTGTTTGTCCCAGAGAGGTGATGGCTCTAGGAGGCAGAAATTGATGGAGTCTTCCAAAGATGTCAGAAGCCAAGTCTGACTTGTGAAATGTGGAGCTGAATGACTTCTTAAAGATATAAACATCTCCTAAACCACACATTACCTCCACCCTCTGTCACAAGGGTGGGGAGAGAGGCCATACTGACACATGGTGCCATTCTGGGTTAGCTTTTTAAAAAATGGCCTGTGGACAAAAAAAGTGCCTGAAGCCACCATGCAGAGTGGGGCTGTGGATGCTTGAGTTTCACTGTGACAGCCTGAGCCTAGCGTTCCCTCCTGGAGAGGAAGGGCTCTGGTGTCTTTGGGTTATCTGGGCCCTGTTGCCTATTATATAATATGGTGAGTGCTATGCATGCCCCATCCTCACTCCTTTTCCCGCCAGTGCCCATCCCCTGGCTGCTGTGCATTATGACCTTTCTAGGAACTGTCCTCTGCCAAATGGTAGCCACCTTGCCCAGGAAGTTTTGCCACCTCCCCCTCTCCTGGGGCCAGTAATGGACAGACAAGAAAATGCAGAAAACCAGCCCACTTGCCTCACGGTGGGACCAACCTGTGGGGGCAATTGTGCTCAGAGCATGTCACTGTATCAGAATGAAGCCAGTCTCCAGCTGTAGCCACGTCCTCTCTTGCCCTCCCTCTCCCTGTTCTCACCCTCAGTCCTCCCAATCATATTTGGTGAGTCTAACAAGTACTTCTGAGAATATTTGCACGTAGAACTCATATCCTTGTCTTTGCTTTTACGGAATCTGACATGGTCACCACCGACTAGGGTTGTATCACCAGCATGGGATGAATAGAGTGTGAGCTTCCATTCATTCCAAGAATACCAGTCCCTTTCCTTCCTTGTCTCTCCAACCCATTCTCTCTTTTTGCTTCTCTGCTGTTTCATCTGCCTGCACAATCACTTGCCTATCCACCCACTCACCTATCCATCCTCCCTCTGCCTGCCTGTTGACACATGTTCATTCATCTGGAAATGGACCCTCAAACCCTCCTCTGTGGTGGAAATACCAGGATTCATCTTCTGCCAAGATGCAGAAGTGGGAGACTGCATGGGATCCACTATCTCTTTGAGACAGGGCTTTCTTTCTATGCCTCTAGAGAATGGGGAAGGCTGAGAAACAGAAAAGTGGGTGCCACTTCTTCCGACCATAAAGAACACCCATCCAGAAGTGGAACTGGCTTTGTGGATTCAGCACGACTTGCTTTTAGTACCTTCTCTGCCATTTCATGAGCGTGTTTTCCTAGAGGCTCACTGCCTGTCCCTGGGTCACTGGCAGGAGCAGGGTGTAGGGGAAACTGAGGTGAATTATGTCCAGCTGCTGCATGAGTGCTGTATTGATTACAGAAAGCCAATCAAATTAACTGTCGGAAGAGAATGCAGATGGCACCATGTGGAATGGATTTGCTATATCCCCTAAATGCATTATTCAATCAGTGGGACTGGCTTGGAGGGGAGGAGTGGGGTGCATTGACACACTGTCTGGGCCAGGCTGAGGATATGAGTTTGAGTGTCATGAGTATTTTAATATCAAGATTGAGGCATTAACACAGTGGATCTTGGTGGCCTTATGGACTAATGCAGGTGAGGGGTGGACGGCAAGCATGTTCACAGGAGAGAAGGCCTGCCCACCCTTGCACTGAGCAAGCAGAGTGAAGCAGCTCTCGTCCATCTTTTTTTTTTTTTAATAATTTTATTTTTTTAATGGGGTGACATCAATAAATCAGGATACATATATTCAAAGATAACAAGTCCAGGTTATCTTGTCGTTCAATTATGTTGCATACCCACCACCCAAAGTCAGATTGTCCTCTGTCACCTTCTATCTTGTTTTTTTTGTGCCCCTCCCCACCCCCTTTCCCTCTCCCATTCCCCCTTCCCCCCCGTAACCACCACACTCTTATAAATGTCTCTTAGTTTCACTATTATGTCCCACCTACGTATGGAATAATACAGTTCCTGTTTTTTTCTGATTTACTTATTTCGCTTCATATCATGTTATCAAGATCCCATCATTTTGCTGTAAATGTTCCGATGTCATCATTTCTTATGGCTGAGTAGTATTCCATAGTGTATATGTGCCACATCTTCTTTATCCAGTCATCTATTGATGGGCTTTTTGGTTGTTTCCATGTCCTGGCCACTGTGAACAATGCTGCAATAAACATGGAGCTGCATGTGTCTTTACGTATCAATGTTTCTGAGTTTTTGGGATATATACCCAGTAGAGGGATTGCTGGGTCATAAGGTAGTTCTATTTTCAGTTTTTTGAGGAACCACCATACTTTCTTCCATCATGGTTGTACTACTTTACATTCCCACCAACAGTGTATGAGGGGTCCTTTTTCTCCACAGCCTCTCCAACATTTGCTATTACCTGTCTTGCTAATGACAGCTAATCGAACACGTGTGAGGTGGTATCTCATTGCCGTTTTGATTTGCATTTCTCTAATAACTAAAGAAGATGAACATCTTTTCATATATCTGTTGGCCATTTGTATTTCTTCCTGGGAGAAGTGTCTATTCATATCCTCTTCCCATTTTTTTATTGGATTGTTTGTTTGTTTGTTGTTGAGTTTTATGAGTTCTTTGTATATTTTGGATATTAGGCCCTTATCTGAGCTGTTGTTTGAAAATATCATTTCCCATTTAGTTGGCTGTCTGTTTATTTTGTTATCAGTTTCTCTTGCTGAGCAAAAACTCCTTAGTCTGATGTAGTCCCATTCATTAATTTTTGCCTTCACTTCTCTTGCCTGTGGAGTCAAATTCATAAAATGCTCTTTAAAACCCAGGTCCATGAGTTGAGTACCTATGTCTTCTTCTATGTACTTAATTGTTTCAGGTCTTATGTTTAGATCTTTGATCCATTTTGAGTTAATTTTTGTACAGGGGGAGAGACTGTAGTCCAGTTTCATTCTTTTGCATGTGGCTTTCCAGTTTTCCCAGCACCATTTATTGAAGAGGCTTTCTTTTCTCCATTGTGTGTTGTTGGCCCCTTTATCAAAAATTATTTGACTATATATATGTGGTTTTATTTCTGGACTTTCTATTCTGTTCCATTGGTCTGAGTGTCTATTTTTCTGCCAATACCATGCTGTTTTGATTATCGTGGCCCTATAATATAGTTTGAAGTCAGGTATTGTAATGCCCCCAGCTTCATTCTTTTTCTTTAGGATTGCTTTGGCTATTCGGGGTTTTTTATAGTTCCATATAAATCTGATGATTTTTTGCTCTATTTCTTTAAAAAACGTCACTGGAAGTTTGATGGGAATTGCATTAAATTTGTATATTGCTTTGGATAATATAGCCATCTTGATTATATTTATTCTTCCTAGCCAAGAACAAGGTATATTCTTCCATCTCATTATATCTTTTTCGATTTCCCTTAACAATGGTTTATAGTTTTCATTATATAAGTCCTTTACATTCTTTGTTATGTTTATTCCTAAGTATTTTATTTTTTTTTGTTGCAATCGTGAAGGGGATTATTCTTTTGAGTTCCTTCTCAGTTGTTTCATTGTTGGCATATAGAAAGGCTATTGACTTCTGTATGTTAATTTTGTATCCTGCGACCTTACTGTATTGGCTTATTGTTTCTAGTAGTCTTTTTGTGGATTCTTTGGGGTTTTCGATGTATAGGATCATATCATCTGCAAAAAGTGATACCTTTACTTCTTCTTTTCCGATATGGATGCCTTTTATTTCTTTGTTTTGTCTGATTGCTCTGGCTAGAACCTCTAGTACCACATTAAATAAGAGTGGAGAGAGTGGACAACCCTGTCTTGTTCCTGATTTAAGGGGGAAAGCCTTCAGTTTAGTGCCATTTAATATGATGTTAGCTGATGGTTTATCATATATGGCCTTTATCATGTTGAGATATTTTCCTTCTATACCCATTTTGTTGAGAGTCTTAAACATAAAATTGTGTTGTATTTTATCGAAAGCCTTTTCTGCGTCTATTGATAAGATCATGTGGTTTTTGTTCTTTGTTTTGTTGATATGGTGTATTACGTTAACCGTTTTACGTATGTTGAACCATCCTTGAGATTCTGGGATGAATCCCACTTGATCATGATGTATTATTTTTTTAATATATTGTTGTATTCGATTTGCTAGTATTTTGTTTAGTATTTTAGTATCTGTATTCATTAGAGATATTGCTCTGTAGTTTTCTTTTTTTGTGCCATCCTTGCCTGGTTTTGGTATGAGGGTTATGTTGGCCTCATAAAATGTGTTTGGAAGTATTGCTTCTTCTTCAATTTTTTGGAAGACTTTGAGTAGAATAGGAACCAAGTCTTCTTTGAATGTTTGATAAAATTCACTGGTATAACCGTCAGGGCCTGGACTTTTATTTTGGGGGAGGTTTTTAATGGTCTTTTCTATTTCTTCTCTACTGATAGGTCTGTTTAGGCTTTCTGCTTCTTCTTGACTCAGTCTAGGAAGGTTGTATTGTTCGAGGAATTTATCCATTTCTTCTAGGTTGTTGAATTTAGTGGCATAAAGTTTTACATAGTATTCTACAATAATTCTTTGTATATCTATGGTGTCCGAGGTGATTTCTCCTCTTTCATTTTGGATTTTGTTTATATGAGTTCTTTCTCTTTTTTCCTTGGTAAGTCTTTCCAAGGGTTTGTCAATTTTCTTGATCTTTTCAAAGAACCAGCTCCTTGCTCTATTAATTTTTTCTATAGTTTTTCTGTTCTCTAATTCATTTATTTCTGCTCTGATTTTTATTATCTCCTTTCTTTGGCTGGTTTTGGGTTGTCTTTGTTCTTCTTTCTCTAGTTCCTTAAGGTTGGAAGTTAAGTGGTTCACTTGGGCTCTCTCTTGTTTGTTCATATATGCCTGAAGTGATATGAACTTCCCTCTTATCACTGCTTTTGCTGCATCCCATAGATTCTGATATGTCGTATTGTCATTTTCATTAGTCTGTATATATCTTTTGATCTCTGCACTTATTTCTTCTTTGACCCATTCATTTTTTAAAAGTATGTTGTTTAGTTTTCACATTTTTGTGGGATTTTTTTCCTCTTTTTTGCAGTTGAATTCTAGTTTCAAGGCTTTATGATCAGAAAATATGCTTGGTACAACTTCAATTTTTCTGAATTTGCTGATGTTGTTTTTGTGGCCCAACATATGGTCAATTCTTGAGAATGATCCATGTACACTGGAGAAAAATGTATACTCAGTCACTTTGGGATGAAATGTCCTGTAGATGTCTATCATATCCAGGTGCTCTAGTGTTTTGTTTAAGGCCACTATGTCTTTGTTGATTCTCTGTTTGGATGACCGATCTAGAGCCGTCAGCGGTGAGGGCAAAGCTTCCTCCATGGTGGCTAAAGGCAATTGATCAGTGAACTCCAACCCAGTGAGATCCATGGCAGCAACTTCTCTTTGCACTGGGGCTGCTGCAGCTCCCAACCAAGCCTCCTGCCCAAAGTGTTGGACAGAGCTGGGCAGGAGTGAGGAGGGAGCATGGGTAAGATCTGATATGGGGCCCAGCTGAGGCTCTGTCAGCTCAATTAAAAATAACTTCATTTTCAGAAGTCTTAGGCTGGGGGTAGCATCCATGATTCTTGTAGAAGACCATGCTTGCAACTCTCAGATACCTTTGGCTGCCCACGTCGTGATTACTTGCTCCTTTCATCAAGAATCCTTTCTTTCATCTCCCACCTGAGAACTGTTTCTTTTCTCAAACAAGTGCATTGCCTTTTCTAAAAGAAAGGAGGTAGCAGGTAGAGCATAGTGCTGAGATGGCATGAGGGCCCAGCATGCTCTTTGGAGAAGCAAATAAGTTCTTTGAGTCAGAACAGCTTTCCTGTCTACCGCCATGGCTAAGGAGAGTGGGGTGAGGCAGGCAGAGGAGGGAACTGGAAGCCTGTTCAAGCCCACAGATAGTTGTATGATCCATCCTTAGGTGCTAGGGTCACAATCATGGCCTTTATGAGGCCTGCCCAGGCCATAGGAGGGGAGGAAAGAGGCTCAGACCACATCCCCATCCCACACCTTTACAGGGTGAGACCAGGGTCTGCAATGTGCAAATGTTCTTTGTCTTAAAGGAAAACACGCACAAACAGGCAGACTTCAGTAAATTCACAGTTTAGAGTACTAAACTCTTTAGAGAGAAAACTCCAAGGAAATCAAATTAGCAAGCGTTTAATACAATAAGTCTGTGTTCCAGGACTGTGTATTGTGGAGAGAGAGAGGGAGTGAGAGAGAGAGAGGAGAGAGACATTGGGAGGTAGAAGCTCAACGACTCTTGGTCTGACGTGGCAGATGCCTGAAGGCAGCCTGGCCAGGATGCTGATGGAATACTTCTTCTCCATGAACCAGGGGCAGGTTGGGCACATCCTGCAGCTGGCTGGTTACCTCAAGCTCTGAGAACTGTAGACATTGCCTAGGAAGTTACAAGGGTGTCCTCAACTCCCCCTTTTCATGTACAGTAAGATCCCTGTGTCTACTATAGACATATCTTTAGATTGGGGTGCCGACTTTTCCCAGAATCAATTTCTCACCTTGGTGGATCCATGATTGTCACTGACAAGGCTGGAGTTCCTCAGAAATCTGTCTCTTGCTGGTCCATGGGAGCCAAGCCACAAGTTGGAAACCAGCAAGTGGCAGATGCAGTTGAGGGTCTGGTGAGTGAAACTGGGAGGACTAGGGACGTTAGCTTTGCTTCCCTAGCTTGTCCTATGTCTGTCCCCTCCCTGCTTCTCCATGTGCACAGGCCTGGAATCTCTTGTCTGGACTCTGATGCTGTGGTTGGCTCCAGTGAGTGATGAGAATGGTCACAAGTAATGTCTGAATGATAAACAACTAAAGCATCAATGTTTCACATAATTTACTTTTTCTGTATTAGCAGATACAAGGTTGTTGCTTTGAATGTCACTTTGCTTTTGCTGTTGTGTGATGGATGATGAGAGATGCCATTACCAAAAGGCTTGGGAAAAATTGCACGTGACCCAGGGCCTATCCTACCTACTGGAGGGGGCAGGTATGGGAACACTGCTGGAATTAAAAAATAACTGGTACCCAGGACTTTAACACAACCTGCTAAGAGGCCTTCTTTGCCTGTGGTCTTTCTTTCTCCAATTTATCTTCCACACTGTGGACAGAAAGATTTTTCTAGAATACAACTGAGCAGGTCCTCCATGATTCCTTTCCCCCAAAGGACAAAGCTTGCACCCCCTGGAAGCCTCCCTGGCATGGCCTACAAGGCCCTGCATGAGGGGTTCCTTGTCCTCCAACGCCCAGGCCCATTCCAGTCTATCTGCTTGTTGCCTGATAGCAGTAACACCAGAGACGATGCAGGGTGGGTAACAAACAGTTCCACACTGGTTGTCTTTCTCTGCATTTCCAACAGCAGAGACTAAAGGCCTGTCTCAGAAAGCCAGCAGTGGAGAGAGGCATGCTAGCTCTGGCAGGTCTGCCATGGGCTAGCTTTTTTTCTGTCTCCTCTCCAGCAAGTTGGAACACTAGAGCAGATCACAGAAACAGTTCTCACATGCTTAGGACCTTCCCAACTGTGGGGTAGCAAAAATAAAGTGCACCTGTGGTGAAAAGGAGGATATGTCTTTAGCTTGTAGAGACCCCAGTTGGCCTGTGACAAAATAGACCTACCCAAGCAGCTTGTTTTTCTCTTGCTATAGTTGCAAAGAAATCTTCAGATCCTTGTTACTAGACTATGACTCAGGGGCAGGAAGGAAGCAGCGGAGATGAAAAATGCAGAATTTGGGGGGGGGGGCATGTATTTTGATGAAAGAAGAAACAAAAAGAGAAGAAAGAATAAAAAACTGGTCAGGAGGTTCAGGGGTCTGGCAACATTTTTGAAGTTCAAGGATGAAAGGGAAAAGTCCTCTGTGTAAGCCTGCAGTTAGGAAAACTAGGTTACCCACCATGGGACACTGTTGGAATCTAATAATTTTATAGCCAACCAAGCTGGTTTTTTATGTGTGAATAAAGATAACAGAATGACCAATTCTGATATGCAAAGGTTTGGAAAGATATACCAACTATATATACTTCCTAAGAAAAAATACCTTAAGGAGGTATGTCATTTATCCATGCATTCATTGGTCAATTCAACAAATATTTGAGAACTTTTTATGTGCTTAGGTAGGGGCTGGAACTTGATCTGTCCAGGAAAAAAATGAAATCAAGAACTTGAGCATGGAGAAGCTGTGTGCAGCGTGAAGGGCCACATGGTGAGCCTGGACCCGTGACACACTGAGAAGTCCAAGCAGATATCATCAGTCTGGTTGTAAGCCATCTAGGTTAGGCTGTTATTCCAAGCCAGCTCAGATGGCCTCCCCCTTCAGGTGTACCTGATTGCTGGTGGGGGTGGGGAGCAATGGAACCCCTGGACAGTGGGCAGCGCAGGTCTGGGTGGACTCTCACTGCTGCCCGAGGGCTGGGCATGTAGAAAAGGGAAGAGCATCATCGTGGGGAAGCACTGGCTCCAGAGCTGGGCAGGCAGCAGGGTGAGTGGCTGACCTACAGCAGGAGAGAAGGGAAACCCTGGAGGCAGGCCGTGCATGGGGGACTGAGCAGTGCTGGTGAGAGTAGTTCTGGTGGGGTGTGGGTAGGGGACAGAGCCTGCATATGGGTGGGCCTTCTAGAAGTTTCTAGCCTTGATCCTGGACTGAACTAGGTATGTGAAGGGACATTAAAGAAGCTGTGGAGAGACAGGCCCCAGAGATATGTAGGGAACAATAGAGATAGCACACCCAAAGGCCTCTGGTGCTGCCTGACGTGTCTTCTGTCTGGAGCCCTAGGGTCCGCTGACTATGGAGTTAACCCCCCCCCCCCAGAAAGGTGGCCCACAGTGTAGTTCTAGCAATGGTCAGAACACAGGCCCAGGTTGTAGCCTCTGCCACAAGGGTCCTCTCCTTTTTACACTAGTCAACAGGTTCAGGAGGCCCTGGTTGGGGGTGGGGGGATTCACAAACTACCAGACAGACTTCCTGCTCCTCTGGCAATTGGCTCTGGGTTTACCTGGGAGTCCCACCATTGGGTCTGACCCAGTGGGAAGCAGATGGGTTGGCTGTGCAACAAATCACTGGGCGCCACCCCCAGCAGGTGTCGAGGGGTGCTTCTTAGATAATGCCAGAACTGGGGCCTTTCCTGCCCTCTGGCAAAAGGGGTAGGGGAGAGCTTTAGAGAATCATAGAATGAGGGAGCAGAAGGGACAGTGATTTAAAAGGTAATTAGAAAGTGCTCTATTTTTTCCTGAGAGTAAATCTCTGACTAGACTTGAAGGAAAGCAGGGCACCTGCTTTTTCTCTGGGGGAGCTTTTCCCTGCACCTGAGAGATGCTTTGCACTCAACGGGCCTCCCGCTGCCCGCTGACCTTCCTTCCCCTGATTTATCCCTCTTCTTTTTTTCTTTATTGCTACTCTCAAGAGGTAGTATAAAAATAACTGTGACCCCATAATCCCTTGGCCTTCTATCATAGCCAAACTAAATCTCCAGTCTATTGACTTTTTTTCTTCTTCTCTGCACATATGTAAACTCCCAGTCTATCAACTCTCTGGGAAACCTCCTTTCCACTTTCTAGATGCTGAGTAGAGATGGTACCTGGAGTCAGAGTGTGTGTTTTAGCTTGCTGTGCGTCCTTGTGGTGTCCCTAGACCTCTCTGGTTTCCTGCTATGTTCTCATCTCCAGCCTGCTCTCTCGCCCATGCTGGGTGCAGCAGTACTGATGAAAACAGTGCTATGAATCTTTTCCTGAGTGTGGGCCACTTGCTTTGTGCCCATCCGTGCCTTCAGGTTATGGCTCATCCAGTTCAGCCCAGACCCACATGTGAATGGGCTATTGTTGGAGGTTCAAAGACAGAGAACTTGATCTTAACTTCCCTAAGAGAGCTCTCCAGTGTGGGCCCCTGGGTCCAGTGATTAAAGTATGCTCATTCTCAATTATGCCTGTTGTTTCTTCAGCCCTGTGTTGTTTATAGAGAGGAAAACTGGGTCAGCTCTCTAGCCTGCCAACCTTGTCCCCTTACCCCCAGACAGCCTGGAGTCCCAAAGCTGATCCTAGTCAGAGCAGCCCTCTAGCTCTAAAGTGTCCTAGTCAGGCCAGAGTCTGCATGGCTGTTCCCAAGTTCTTATCTCTTTTTACCTCTGGGATATGTCCAAGGCATTAACATCTTTTTATGGTCATAGTTCTCACTCTTTCTTTCTTTCTTTCTTTCTTTCTTTCTTTCTTTCTTTCTTTCTTTCTTTCTTTGGGGGGGGGGATTGAGGGTGTTTCATTTTTCATTTTCTGCCTTTCAGTTCTACTGTGTTCTATAATTGCTCCAGAAGCCAGACAGATGGGCTGGTTTCTTCAGCCAAAATAAAATTTAAAAATCATCTCAAAGTAAATGGGAGGCTCAGATGTTTCAGTTAACTTGCATGCCTCTCCTTGATGGCTAGTTTGTCATCACAAGACCTTCCTGTTTTTAATAAGCCATCTGGGCTTGGCCATGCCTCCCTCCAGAAGGTGTCTGACAGCTTTGCTGGACTTGGTAAAGGACAGTATTGGCCAGAAATGACCAGCTGGAATGTGCGTTCCCTTGACATGTGTAGAAGTGGGGGTGACTCAGTAAGACGGGCCATCATTTTGTCCCACTACTGTCGTGTGGCTGTGGGACCTGTGGTCTTGGAGGGCAGTGAGCTGCCCAGGGTCACATGGCCAGGAACAAAGCTGGGTCTCCCGACTCTTGGTTTAGCTCTCTTTCTTTAGTATCATGGAGCCTGTTACAGAGGAGGGGCTTAAGAAGATCTCGTGGAAAGAATGAATGAACGATCTTGTGTAAGGGGAATATGGAGAGTCTTGGTGAGGGGGGCATGATTGAAAGACTTGAACTCTTACTCTCTCCACTTTGAAATTATCCAGCCACTGCCTTAGAAATAAGAAATGGATAAGTTTCTGTCCTTCCATACGACTTCCATATCTGGTTGGTCTTCAGTCTCGTTACCCAGGGCCTCAGTCTGTTCATATAAGGAGAATCATGTGCTAAAAAGGACTGCTTCAGTCAGGCTAACCTCATACTAATTCCACTCAGGTTTTTACTATACAAGTCAGTTTACTGGTTTTAAGAGGACAAGGGGTCTACTAGATGACCAGGTCATCAATCATGTTGTTCTACCAGAGGCTGGTAGAGGCCATGGAACTGCCCTGACCATCAGAAGGTTGTTGGTGGGCACAAAATAAGAGCCAAGAGTGTTGGGTGTTGTTAGGGATGCTCCCTCTGTCTCTGAGGTTCCGTCTTCTAATGCCTGGGGCCAAGTCTTCTCAGAATCTGGCACCTACTCCTCTGTTCTGGGGAGTGGGACAGGAAAAGGAACAGCATTCTCTCTGCATCTTCTTTCTTTCTGAATCATAGAATCCCAAAATTTTTTTTTCCTTTTTTCCTCTCCCATCAGTAGGGTGTGTTGGTGGTGGATGAATTTACCATTTAGTCTATAGGCGGTAGAATATTGAAGTGAGAGAAATGAATGTTACTCAGAGATTTTGGGCTTGAAGTTGGATGCAGTAACTAGTTCTGAATTTGAGCTGTTTTCTTTTGAGAAGGGATGAGATGGTAATATAATGTTAGATAGAGACATTGTAAAAAAAAGTGTATGTGATGACATCTCCACAATTAACTTACTGGTCATTTACTGGGTGCCAGGTGCTATGCTAAAACTTCACATGGATTATTTATTTAATCCTTCCAGCAAGGCTTAATAGGGATATTATCCCTTTTTATGAAGGAGGAAACAGACACAGGAAGTTTAAGTAGCTCTCAAGGTCAAGCATTGGTCAAATCAGGATTCAAGCACTGGCAATCTGGCTGCAAAGCCCTAAGCTTCCTCCCTTCCTCCCTTCTTTCCTTCCTTGCTTCCTTCCAATATACATGGTTTAAAACTAAAGAATCTTACCTGGCACTCCATCCACTTCGTTTTTAATTTTCAGTAGTCCAGTCATTTGCAGACCATTCTGTTTCTAAATCTCTTCCGACCATGGTGTAACTCCCAAGAAGAAACTGACCACATTAAAGGAAGTTGTATGTTGTACAGGCTGATTCCACTTCTCTTTAACAAAAAAGTTTTTCTTCAAGGACCTAGGAGTCATATCATATTTTCAATTCCATCTTTTTAGTCCTATTCCTCAATGTCTACAGGCATCTCATTAGGGAGGGACATGGAGTCTTGCATCCAGTAATAAAGATGGGAGTATCTTCCTAACCCCAGCACCCAGTTTCCAAGTCATGAGGTAGTATGGGTCCAGGAAGGTTTTCTGGGGCTGCTGATCCGACCTAGGGTACAGAGATTCCCAGGCCTCCTAGCTGCTTCCATGAACTCTCCTCCTGAGATCCCTGAGCAGCGAAGCCATTTGGCTAGGCACATTGTTTGTGGAACGCTCATCTTCTGCTAAGTGTCAGTGAGGAACCCTCTTATGCACTTCTCCATCTCAAGTGGCCTCTCCCAGGCTTGGGTAACACAAGTCTGTTGAGTGGATGTCAGGTAGAGCTCTGTTCAAGAGGCTGGAACATCATCTCCTCTGCAGGTCCTTTCCCTGCTCTGGGTCTGGCTGTGGACAGAATATTCCAGAACTGGGGCAGCTGTTACCCTCCCCTTATTCACTTTCCACCTCCCCATTCTTTCTTCATGTGCACAAAAGACCAGCAACAACTTGTCTGTAAGTTACTGATGCTTCTCTCCTTCTAGCCCTTCCCTGCCAGTCCCATAGTTCCTGATAGGGGGTTGGGGAGTGTGGTGGACTCCCCCACACCAGTAACTGCCTCCCCGGCTTCTTGGTTCCCCTAATGCTGTCTTGTAATCCTCTGACCTTTTCATCCTCTGTCTGTTACCAGTCTTCCGTCTCATGGTGCTTTGCTCCAATGGCCTTTTTCAGCTGTATGAAAAAGCATGGTGTTTGGTCCCTACAAAATGCCCCTTTAAAATTAGTGTACAATGAATCCAGGGTCCAGATCTGGGGAGAAGTTTATTTCCTGCTTTGTAATTGTCTTTTTGGCCTTAGCAACAAAGATATTGGCTGGGTCTTCACCTTTGTGGTCCTAATGAGACCTCCTTGTCCTACTTTGACCTCTTAGGGCAGCCTCTCCTGGTTCCTCTTTTTTTTTTTTTTTGTATTTTTCCGAAGCTGGAAATGGGGATAGACAGTCAGACAGACTCCCGCATGTGCCCGACCGGGATCCACCCAGCACGCCCACCAGGGGGCGACGCTCTGCCCACCAGGGGGCGATGCTCTGCCCCTCCGGGGCCTCGCTCTGTCACGACCAGAGCCACTCTAGCGCCTGGGGCAGAGGCCAAGGAGCCATCCCCAGCGCCCAGGCCATCCTTGCTCCAATGGAGCCTTGGCTGCGGGAGGGGAAGAGAGAGACAGAGAGGAAGGAGAGGGGGGTGGGGTGGAGAAGCAGATGGGTGCTTCTCCTGTGTGCCCTGGCTGGGAATCAAACCCGGGACTTCTGCATGCCAGGCTGATGCTCTACCACTGAGCCAACCGGCCAGGGCTCTCCTGGTTCCTCTTGAAGAGGTCATCCATGGGATTGTCCCTTCATAGCCAGACTTGGTGATTGATCCTCAGGTCTGTCTGGGGGGCACCTGGGTGAAATGCTGATGATTTTCTCCTGCAGAGGATGGGATACATTTGCTACCTAGAGTCCCAGCAAGGTAGCTGCTTATACAGTGGAAGAGGAGGTCACGGTGGCTGTATTTTCTTTTAAGTTTGAACTAATGTTCTGATCTGTCTGCTACAATTTCTTAAGCCTCTGGAAGTAGCCATTTCTATTTCAGCTTCCACAAGGGTCAAGCTAAACCTCCTGATAGTCTTTAAAATGCCTTTTGCTGTTGCCAAGTTTGTTGCCTGTTAGAGCTTTTCCATTTTATTTTCTGTCCTGCTACTTCTAGAAACTGATGGCTCTCTGGGTCTTGCCATGTCTTTGTCTGGAACCTCGTTAGCTCTGGGTGTTGGATGTGGTTTGTATAATGTGAAGACATGATTGAGAATCAAGTGATGGTTCCCTACCTGCCACCAGGCTTTCAAATAGTGAATACAGAAACATGCCACTGGCTCCAATCTACAGCTTAGTAATAATTCAAACTTTAACATAGGAGGCTTCAACCTCAGAAAAATGAAACTGCTTGTATATGAAGCAGTGCTTTATCTTGCATGTGAACTGGTGATATGCCTCTTTAAATTTTATTCAGCAAAGAATTGTTCAAACTTGCTTTATTTTCAATATTTAAAGTCTGATTAGTTTTGCAAATTGAATTCCTTCATTTGTTTTGAAGCTAAAGGTGTATTATTCAGCTGGGATCCTCTTCCTGCCCATGGAGCTCTGTTCGGAGCTGACTGCCCTGCCTCTCTTGAATCTATTTCTTCATTATTTTTAGCACACACAACACTAAAATATTTTAAATCCTCCTGCTGAAAGAAAGGCCCCTAGAGCTACAACAACACCCAGCTGCTGCTTCTTTTGGCTCATTCACGGGGATAAAGGAAATTGGGATGATTTCTGTAGCAGCAGCATTTCTTAGGGGAAAGTGAGGTCTGCTGGGCCATGGTAACTTGGAGCTCCCCACAAAGGACGTGGATGAGAGGCTGCCCTTTCCTGTGGCTCGGGGAACCACCAGCTTCAGGACCAATGCTGTAGAAAGAATGTTTTCAGGCATTGTCAGCTGTGCTGTGCTCAGGGGTGGATGCCAAGGACACCCAGTGGCTAGCAAAGTTGAGCACTCTACAGCTCCTACTGTAGATCCATAGGCATCTCAGTCAGGTCCTGGGAGTGGCATGGGTGAAAGAGCCTGGTTTCTCTCTCTGATGTGAGAATGAGGTGTGTTTGGGCATGGGGATACTGGCTATCAGTTCCATATGGGGGAGATGACATTAGCCACCCCTTGATATTTTCTCAGCTGTTAGTGAGAAGAACCAGTCAACATTCTGGAGCAGAGAAAACAACAAGGATGGTCTGATGGTAACATTGTTTGTAGCTGGCTCAGTCTGCATTCTGGGCTTTATAACAGGGGTCGGGAACCTATGGCTCGCAAGCCAGATGTGGTTCTTTTGATGTCTGCATCTGGCTCACAGACAAATCTTTAATAAAAAATAATAATAACATTAACAATATAAAACATTCTCATGTATTATAATCCATTCATTCCTACTGCTCATGTTCATGGTTGCAGGTGGCTGGAGCCAATCACAGCTGTCCTCTGGGACAACACCAAATTTTTATTGGATAATGTGGAACATACACGATTTGCTGTATGGCTCTCACAGAACTACATTTTAATATATGTGGCGTTCATGGTTCTCTCAGCCAAAAAGCTTCCTGACCCCTGCTTTAGAACAAGGACCAAGGGAAACAGATGATGGGGAGGAGAGACATTGTGCTTTAAAGTTTTATCTCAGAAATAACATAAGATTCCTAATCTAGACCCTATCTTGTTTTTCCCAAACTGGTCTCCTCAGTATCAACAAATAGAGGTCCATCTAACACCCAGTACAAGGTAAACTGCCCCTCCCCTTTCACATGATTGACTGCAGTTTTAGAGTCATGAACCCGGCTGTCTCACACACCAAGACACCTACTCTCAAGTATTAGGAAGGATGCTATTAATTGCATTGATGTAACGCATCAATAACGCATCACCCTTTTCCAATCTTCACACCTATCATAGTTTTTATTATTACTATTCACACTCCCATGAGCACCAGTGTGTGGCCCAGGCCACTATTCCCAGAGTTGAGAAGACTCCAACTGGTAGCCCCAGGCTGTTAGTCAGGATTTGGTAAAAGCCACGAGTGAGGCAGAGGCAGAACTCTGAAGATTGATTGATTCTATGAATAACAATTTAAACACATCACATATCTGTTGGAAAGATATTCCTCTCCTAAACAAAATAAATCACAGACCTGAGAAGTGGGTGGCTCACAGAGAACACATCTCTGAATGGAATAATCACTTACTGATGGACGAACACTACATCTTAGCAATAGTCCACTTCCCCTCCACAGTTCGGACCTAACCACCTTCCAACTTGCATCTAAGTTTTCATCTCTACATCCAGTTTGAGCTTTTTTCTGGCAAAGTCAACCTGGCGAAACTTACTGCACTGTGACATACCGTCTAAAGATGGTGTTCTAAATTTTACATGAAAATGGAAAGGACCTAGAATACCTAAAACAATTTAAAAAGAGAAGGATAATGTTGGAGGAATTACACTGCCTGATTGTTAGACTTACTATAAAACTCTAGTAATCAGATGGTGTATTGGCGTAAATACAAACAGAAATCAATCAAACAGAATAGCATCCAGAAATAGACCCTCACATATGTGGTCAATTGATTTTTAACAAAGATGCCAAGGTACTTTGATGGAGAAATGACAGTGTTTTCAAAAAATGATATTGGAACAGCTGGGTATTCATATGGAAAAAAAGTGGTCCTCAACATTTACCTCATGCTATACACAAAAATTAACTCAAAATGGATCATAAATCTAAATGTAAATGCTAAAACTATAAAACCTCTAGAAAAATATAGGTAAAAAAATCTTCATGACCTTGGGATAGGCAAAAAGTTATAGGACACAAAAAGCACAAACTAGAAAAGATAAAATTAATAAATTTAATTTCATTAAAATTAAAATAGCCTTTTTTTAAAAAGACACTCCTAATGAAATGAAAAGTCAAGCTACAGACTGAGAGAAAATATTTTTTTTGTATTTTTTCTGAAGTTAGATGCAGGGAAGCATTCAGACAAACTCCCAAATGTGCCCAACCAGGATACACCTGCCATGCCCACCATGGGGCAATACTTTGCCCATATGGGGTGTCACTCCATTGGGGCCAGAGCCATTCTAGCACCTGAAGCAGAGGCCATGGAGCCATCCTCAGTGCCCAGGGCAACTTTGCTCCAATGGAGCCTTGGCTGCAGGAGAGGAAGAGAGACAGAGAGGAAGGAGAGGGGGAAAGGTGCAGAAGCAGACGGGCACTTCTCCTGTGTGCCTTGACTAGGAATTGAACCTGGGATTTCTACACGAGAGAAAATATTTTCAATATGTATTTATGACAAAGATCTTTTATCCAGGATGTATAAAGAACACTTACAAGTCAATAATACAAAGACAAACAACCTAATTTTAAAAAGGGCAACTGATTTGAACACACTTCACACATACAAAACTATATGAGTGGCCAATAAACACATGAAAACACCACCAGGAAACAGCAGGAAACACCAGGAAACACACTTTAGAATGGCTACGATGAAATGAATACCTTATTGGTGAGGATAGGGAGCCGCAGGAGCCCTGATACCTTGCTGGTGAGAATGTACAATGGCACAGACACTTTGTAAAATAGTTTGACAGTCTTTTTTTTTTTTTTTTTTTGTAAAGTTAAAAATACACTTACAATAAGATCCAGCAATTCTACTCCTAAATATTTACCCACATGAAATGAAAACATGTTCTATACATCCTAAAACTCATACATGGAAGTTCATAGTGCTTAATTCATAACAGTTAAATGCAAGAAACAATCAAAATGTTCATCAGCGGATGAACAGATAAATTGTGGTACAGTGGTCCCTCATTTATCACAGGGGTTAAGTTCCAGAACCCCCTGTGATAATGAAAATCTGCAAAATTGTGACCTTATATTTATTTTATTATTTATATATATTTTAAGGGTTTATAAACCCTCCCCACACACTTATAAACCTTTCCCACATTGTTACTAACCTTTCCCACACTTATTTTGCTGCAAAATAATTTAAATAATAAATATATAAAAATACCTATATACTGCAAAATTCCATGATATAGTTAGAAATCTGCGATACAAAATTAGATATATACAATTTAAAAATCCATGGTACAGTGAGACCGCAAAAAGTGAACTGTGATATGGTGAGGGACAACCGGATACCACACAATGGAACAGTACTCAGCAATAAAAAGAATGACTGACTGCTACATGCAGTGACACGGATGATGCTCAAAAATGTTACATATACTGAAAAAAGCCAAGATACTAAAGAATACATGTTATATGATTTTATATAATTGAAACTCTAAAGAAGACAAATCTAATCTGTGGTTACAGAAGGCGGATCTGTGTTTGCCTGGAGCTGGTGGGACTGACTGATGGGCACTGGGGAACTTTTCACTCTCATGAGAGCTTTCTATATTTTGATTGTAGTTGGTTGTTACATGAGTGTACATATCTGTCAAAATCCGTCAAAATATTTATTTAAAATGGGCATTTTTTATTGTATATAAGGTGTACTTTCAGTAAAGTTAGTTAAAAAGTATAGTACAAAGCACATTTATTTAAAAAAAAAATCAGCCTCTGTCATCCTAATGGAACAATATTATTGTCCTGAAAATAAAACGTGTTTTTCCACACAGGCATCTTGGGAACTTCTGGAGTCAGGGCCCTATCAGGGGTGCTGCCATAGTGAGCCCCTAGGGCTCGCTCTCTAGGTGGGAGTTCTAGAAAACCATTTATAGGCCAGAAGCAGCCAACCTGCCTGGCTGAGGACACACTCTGACTTTCAAGGACCAGCTAGAGGATTTGCCAAAAAGCCAACTGGCCAAGGGACAAATACTTAGCCTGAATGAAATACTGGTTTGGAAGATCTTATTCCAATTCAATAATTTAAGAAATTCTCTGTCTAAAGTTTCCCTTTTTAAAAAAAGTGGAACTGGATTTTGTGATCCATGAAAGTTAATATTTGAGGTGATTTTCCATGTGACTGTCAGTCAGCCTTGTGAGAGTAGAGGCTCTCGTTTCTGTTTACTACTGTCTTCCAGTGCTTAATAGAGTGCCTCATGCCTTGTGGGTCCTTTACAAATATTCTTTGAATGATTGCATGAACATATAAAGTCAGGATTCAAGCAATGAATAAGTTTATCCAATGTATTAGTCAAGATGTTATGCTGCCTATGTAACAAACAGTCCCTAAAGCTTTGTATGACTAAATGACAGAAGTTTATTTTTCACACAGAACTAGTCTCATGGTCCAGCAGACTGCAGGGGACCGGGAAAGAGTTTATCATGTCTCCAGAAAAGGAGGCAACAACGTGAGATTTGGTGAACACATAGCATAGCATTGCTTCAGCCATGTTAAGTCTGGAATAGGTTGAGTTGATAGTTAGGGGCAAGTCTTTGCTAATGGCCTGCAGTGTTTTGGAAGAATGAGCCTTGCGTGAAGGGAACACAAGTCTTCCTGACAGTCTCTATTAGACCCCGCCAGGCTCACTTGTGTTTCTATATTTAGATTGTGCACTTCCTTCCATCCAGGAGGTGCTCCATTTTCTTGTTGAATGGGTTAAAATTCTTATCGATTCTTAGGTACTCAGGTAAGAGTTACTTCTTCCAGTACCAGTCCATGGTCATCGTTAAGTTCACATGCATTTGCATGCTTAACTGCACTTCATCCAGCACTCGCTTACACACAGTCCCATGGCTTCTAATGACATAATGACTCCTCGTGTCTAAGAATCGTTTCCTCAAGTTCATAAGCTCTTAGAAGGTTGGCATGGTGCTTTCTTTTGCTCTCTTTTCCAGAGAAGTAAGGACAGGGTAGATGCTCAATAATTCATGTTTTCCACAGACATTGGTTGAACAAACCAATGGGAAGCATCCACTGGGTGGTGCTGAGCCCCAGGGAGCAGAGCAGCCCAGGTGTAACAGGTGTGGGCTGCCTCCCTGCTGTGATTCCCAAATGGTTGGGAACAATTTCACGAAGCCATCCACAGTGATGGGGGTGGGAGGCATCTATTTACCTGCAGCACACCTCCCAGTTCCCATTGAGCAAAACCAAAGCAGATGAGCCCTGAAAACTAGAGTCCTGTGGGCTGTGGCTCCTTGTCCTCCAAGAGCTCTGGTCGTAGGTCTCCTTGTCCTCCAAGAGCTCTGGTCGTAGGTCCCTTCATTACCAGCCTAAGTGAGGCTGATCTGCTCCCTTTCCCTAAGTCTAAGCTGGAGCATAATGAATAAAAGGCTCAATCACGCTGTATCAAGATATGCCTTTTTGTCTGTGCAAATGTTCTTGGATGTGTAATGTGAACATGCTGCACTCATTTGGAGCCATTGTTCTCTCTAAATGAGAAAATGCAAATGAGGCACTCAGTGTACCAAGCCATAACTTGCTGCATAAAATTCTTAACATCAACATGAAGCTACTTAGCATAATTTTCCTGTTAATAAACTGCCAATTTAGTCATTTAGGTTTTAGGTTCTAAAGAATGCATCAGCATCAGCTGGATCCCCCCACCCTCCGTATATGCCTGAGTTTATTATTTCGATGTTTATGTTAAAATATAGGAAATTGGAGTTTATGAAATTATTTGGAGATCTTCTACCCTAATTTGTGTGCTTTCATAATTCAAGGAGTCTTTTCTCATTTGAAAAGCAAAACAATTTTTCTCAGCATTTTCTTCTATTCAGGACAAAATTTTCATATTTAAAATGTGGCACATTTAGAGGAGCTGACTGAGTAAAGTCTGTGCTGAAGGTAGTGGTGTGATTCAAATAATTCAACAACTGGTTCTCTACCCAAATACCGTTTTAGGTACCAAAAAACGATATACTGGCCCTGGCTGGTTGGCTCAGTGGTAGAGCGTCGGCCTGGCATGCGGAAGTCCCAGGTTCGATTCCGGGCCAGGGCACACAGGAGAGGCGCCCATCTGCCTCTCCACCCATCCCCCTCTCCTTCCTCTCTGTCTCTCTCTTCCCCTCCCGCAGTCAAGGCTCCATTGGAGCAAAGTTGGCCCGGGTGCTGGGGATGGCTTCTTGGCCTCTGCCTCAGGCGCTAGAGTGGCTCTGGTCGTGACAGAGCGACGCCCCAGATGGGCAGAGCATCGCCCCCCGGTGGGCTTGCTGGGTGGATCCTGGTCGGGTGCATGTGGGAGTCTGTCTGACTGCCTCCCATTTCCAGCTTCAGAAAAATACAAAAAACAAAAACAAAAACAAAAAGATATACCAAAAGATGATTTATCATTTTATGCATTTAATGCTTACTGTATTTCCCCATGTATAAGACACTTCCATGTATAAGACGCACCTTAATTTTGGGGCCCAAAACTTAAAAATATATATATATATATTACATAAAGTTATTGAACTCAAGTTTTATTCTTCATAAAATTCATACAACTCCTCATCACTGTCAAAACTTAAAATATATATATATATTACATAAAGTTATTTAACTCATGTTTTATTCTTCATAAAATTTATACAACTCCTCATCACTGTCTGATGATGAATTACTCACTGTCTTCAACAATGAGCGCAAAAGCAAGTGTGAAAATGTGGGAAATGCAAGTAAAAAAATCTACAGCCACTATATAAGATGCACCCAGTTTTTAGATCCCTACTTTTTCAAAAAAGGGTACATCTTATACATGGGTAAATATGGTAAATAAGAACAATAAAAGAGTTATACAAAACTAGATTATGTTATAAGAAAAAATTTTAAAATATTAATGAAAAAATATAAATAATACTTGACAATAAACAATAAAACTGTTATTTAAGACATTTCCACATTGCTTCTTGATTGGCGTCCTCACTAGCAATTTTTTTCACCTACATACAAAATGAACACTACTAGAGTGCTTAGAATACACTGTTGCACAGATGACGTTAAAAAAGAGTAAGGAATGTAAATTTGTGATTTCCACATTGGGCGGCTGCCCAGGCACCCACCTTAGAGAGAACCCTGATTACAAGTGACATTTTAACAATGGTTTGCCAAACTCAACAAAAAAATTAGGTATCTGTTCTGCCAAACCAATGTGAATCAGCTGAATCTCAACACTGGCTGAAGACATCAAATCAGGGGCTGTGCCTTCCCTGGTCCTACATAAAGACCCTGTAGGAGACAGGAAACTTGAAGGAAGCCTTGGAGGTGGCCAGGCTTCCCAGTCGGTGTGTCAGTCTCATTTCTCCCATGCCCTTTAACTTCCTGGCCACAGTTCAGCCCTGCCAATTTCCTCGCTGGCCATTTATCTCTTTATTCAAGTAATATTCACTGTGTGCCTACTATGTGCCCATCATGGAGATGATGTTGTGGTAATACATACCCTAACAGGAAAGACAGATATTAGTTAATGAATCGTACAACCACAAATTAAAATGCAAAGCAGGGGAGCAATGGTGTTTGGGGGGAGCAAAGCAGGGATTTAAGTTCCTGCCTGCAGGAGCACACAGACAAGACTCATGTAATCACAGCAGAAGTTTTATGAAATTTAAATTAACTGTCAGGTTTTTCTGCATCTTTAGGTTGCTGTGAAGTATAGGCATGGACTAACTAGAGGCTATCATATTTTTGTTACTGTTCCAGACAGTGCCAGACACTGTTCCAGGCACAGCAGATATGCAGAGCACTTGACATCCAGTGAGATGGCTGGAGGGCAGCCCAGACATTTAGAGTATGGCTTTGGGATGGGGGAGGGGACCATGAGTGAGGATCTGGTCTGTACCACCGCTCAGGCATACATCTTGGCCCTACTGTTTGTAAAATGAGTAACTGAGCCATAGAGTTTTTGGAAGGATTAAATGAGATGGTGGAGTGCAGACACATGGAAGAGGCTTGATAAATCTTGGTTATTTTATATTTGCAGATAGGACACAAGCTGTGTCTGGTATTTTTGTAGTTCTCCTGTGTCTAGGCTGGGTCTGAGCTGGAGGGAGGTCCTTGTGGACCTTATCATTATTATGTGATTCAAACCCGAAGTTCGGCAGGGCCCCTGGTGCTGTTTCTAGCTTCTCATATCTTCTGTGGGTAAGCAAATGCCCCATTACCCATGAAAACGCTGACAGTGGTTCTCTCGGGGCCTCCAGGAGTCTCAAGGCAAGGTTGGTCAGTGTCCAGGCATCCTCTCTGGGCTGGTGTGTGGGGTAACAGGTGCCCATGGACACACACTATCAACCACAATCGAGTAGGAAGGATGGAAAGGGCTTCGCCCTTGCTGCTTCCCCGATTTCACTGTTGGAAGAAAACAAGCTCACCCATCACTCCTACTTTGGTTGTTTCTCTTCTCTGAAGCCCTCAGATCTTGCTCAGGCATGGAGATCAAGGACTTGACTCCCTGTTCCCCCAGCTCGGACCAGCAGCTTGGTTAATCTAGCCAGATGAAAGCTGCCTGGTGGGGAGTGGACTCCCTCAAACAGGGGACAGCCTGGAAGATGAAAGGATCCCTCGAAATGGTCTGGTGGTTAGCTTGGGCTTATGGTTCCTTGATTCAGTGCATCTGTCCTGCCTTCCTGAGAATTCTGCGGGCCTTTGTTGTCTCTTTTTTAGTCCAGGGTGTCCATGTCCCCATCTCTGTGCTTGGTTTTTACAGTGCAGGGTAGCCCTGGTAGGCTCTGGACCTGTGGGGAGGAGGAGCTGATGGGCTTCGGACGGCAGAGGCCAGGCGAGGGAGAGGGGTCCTGAACCATTTCCCTCACTTTGCTTGGCTTTTTCTATGGGGTTGTCCAAAGCAAGCATTGGAATGATTATGCCAACCCATAATTTATTCTTTGTTCATTCTAATCATCAAGTTTCAATTATCACATAAATTTAAAAATATAAGCTAAAATAAGTATAACTTTTAGTTTCAGTTTTCAAGATAAAGACTCGATAAAAGTTTTAGTCACTGTATTTGCCCCTGTTTTGAACGGGTCCACAGGGCCTTTGTCTCTGCTACTTCTTGTTTTGGGAGAGAAATGATCTCCTCATGAATTTCTTTAAACCATTGATTAAAATACTGTTGTTAAGAGTAGGACATAATTCTAGTTTTCCAGCAAGTCTGAGAATCAGGTTCTTATATGCTGACCTGTCTTGAGCATATATTGTCCTTGTGGGTGGCTGTCCCATGTTGAGATGGAAGCCTGGCTGTGCATCTCTTTCTTTCTTTCTCTTTACTGATGATTAGGCATCTGGACGGGCTGACGGTTGACATTTGAGGCAGACATGAGCAGCACCTTCCTGAACATCAGGCTGGAGTACTGATCCCTCCTCCCAAACCCCTCCTTGTCACATGTCAGCCTCAGTTCTGACTCAGACCCTGGATGCAAATCTTGCTGGGTTGCACAGGAGAAAAAGAGACATCCCCAGACTCTGTGGCTTGTTGCCTAAACTCAATGTCTTTCTCGTCTTCCTGTGGAGCAAGCCCCAGGGAGAGCACATTCTTCAATGATTTACCGAGATGTGTCAAAGCCCCTTCATCGTCAAGACAATAAAAACAAAATTGATGGCCCACATAAAAGTGACTAGATAGCCATCACTCAGATGGCTCCCTTTGATCTGGCTGGGGGCATGGGCATTTGGGGTGAGGCTGCTGTATCTGGAACCTATTTACAGGGGGGTCTCTGGCCCTTCAGGGGGCCTGAGACGGGGCTTCTGGGCAGTGATGGAGGAGCAGAACAAAGGGACAGCACGATTAGGGCAAGTCAGTGTCCCAAAAGGATGGACATAGGAGCTTCTGGCTGCTCTGAAATGCTCCTGAGTGGCCCAGGCTGAGGCTCAGTGATGCCAACTGTGACTGATGACTGCATCACTATATTTCATGGGGGGAAATAAACATCTTTGAAAATGCCCTTCCTGTGCTAAGGCAGGAAAAATATGCTGAGAAATATATACTGAAGGAGCCAGTGTGTTTAGAGTAAGTGCAACCAGTCACAGAGCTCACAGAGCTCATATCTCAAGCAGACATCACATGTGAAGTTTGCATGGAGGGGAGAGAGTGTGGTTTACATGACCAAAGTGCCAGCGGGCCTCTCAATACAAGGGCTGGTTCCAGCAAATGAACGGGCTCTTGTTGGTGGGGGGCATTTGGTCCAATCACTGTAACAACACTCATTTTCACCTCTGTCATCTCAGCTTTTCTGACAGTGGTCAGATTGGGTTTGACACGGGATAGATTTCCTTCCCTCCTGCTTGTGACAGCTGTGCTTCACTTCGACACAGGCCATGAGTCTGCAATTTTGTGTAGAGAGTGATTTCTAAGTTATATCCCTTTCTAATGCTCTGGGGAAGTTTTTTATGGATTGAGATTATGGATAATAATAGGTAATATTTATTGAGTGCCTAACTGTATGCCAGAAACCAGCAGGGATTGGATATAGTGGTGAATACAACGATCAAGGAATTGGTTTTCTAGTGGAAGAGAGAAACTTCACCAGCTTTCTTTCCCCCCAGAAATTAAGGGTGGCTCCAGTTTTCCCCTAGTCGCAGGAAGATCCAGACCAAGGCTACCCCTCCCCCTGAGTTTGGGCCATATTGACTGGTCTGTTCTTGAATTTTGAAAGAAAATAATAATAGATGAGAACAATGTCAGGACACAGAGCTATGTGCTTGGGAAACACTGGTCTCTCCGCCATCATCCTGGGATCTCTCCTACCTGCCGGGTGCAGGGAGCTGGTGGCTGTGAGGTATGTCACTGAAATGGAGCAGGGCAGTGCCCAGGCTGGGAGGGCAGTGGTCTGGCCCATGGGTCCAGTTCAATATCTCAGGGTCCAGCAGGGAGGTGGCTGGTAGGTAATTGGGGCACATATCCAAGAACATGGCCCTCTGTAGCCCCACCCACTATAAGTGGAGCAGAGACTTCCCTACAAGTGGAGTGTCAGAGCAGGGCATTGAGGAGATGAAAAGGGCATTGCCAGACAACCTCCTGGGCAAGGTCTATGGCCTGAATCCATGAAGCAAACCGCTTCATTTTAGAGAAGAGGGAGGTAACCCTCACATCTTTAATGGGCTGAATTTCTGCATTCCTCCTTCTCTCTCTCTTTCTACCAACTTCCTTTCCTCTTTTCTTTCTACCCCACAGCTATTTCCTGACAATATCACACACCAGACTGTAGGCATTCGGGATATACATTCCCAGCATTCAAGGAATTATACTAGTTCTAACATTCCAAACAAACACACCTTATGGGAGCACAGGCAGGGGAAAACAATGCCCTAAGCAGGGACCCCTCCCCAGTGGCTGGGCTTACAGTGATGCCTGAAGCCTGGGCTCAAGGAAAGGGCTGTGTGGTCAAGGTTCCCAGGAAAAAGTGAGATAGGCACATTTATTTATTTATTTTTAATAATTTTATTTTATGAATGGGGCGACATCAATAAATCAGAATACATATATTCAAAGATAACATGTCCAGGTTATCGTGTCATTCAATTATGTTGCATACCCATCACCCAAAGTCAGATTGTCCTCTGTCACCTTCTATCTAGTTTCCTTTGTGCCTCTCCCCCTCCCCCTTTCCTTCTCCCTCTCCCTCTCCCCCCTACCCCCGTAACCACCACACTCTTATCAATGTCTCTTACTCTCACTTTTATGTCCCACCTACGTATGGAATAATACAGTTCCTGGTTTTTTCTGATTTACTTATTTCACTTTGTATAATGTTATCAAGATCCCACCATTTTGCTGTAAATGTTCCGATGTCATCATTTCTTATGGCTGAGTAGTATTCCATAGTGTATATGTGCCACATCTTCTTTATCCAGTCATCTATTGATGGGCTTTTTGGTTGTTTCCATGTCCTGGCCACTGTGAACAATGCTGCAATAAACATGAGGCTCCATGTGTCTTTATGTATCAATGTTTTTGAGTTTTGAGGGTATTACCCAGTAGAGGGATTGCTGGGTCATAAGGTAGTTCTATTTTCAGTTTTTTGAGGAACCACCATACTTTCTTCCATAATGCTTGTACTACTTTACATTCCCACCAACAGTGTATGAGGGTTCCTTTTTCTCCACAGCCTCTCCAACATTTGCTATTACCTGTCTTGTTAATAATAGCTAATCTAACAGGTATGAGGTGGTATCTCATTGCAGTTTTGATTTGCATTTCTCTAATAACTAAAGAAGATGAACATCTTTTCATATATCTGTTGGCCATTTGTATTTCTTCCTGGGAGAAGTGTCTGTTCATGTCCTCTTCCCATTTTTTTATTGGATTGTTTGTTTGTTTGTTGTTGAGTTTTATGAGTTCTTTGTATATTTTGGATATTAGGCCCTTATCCGAGCTGCTGTTTGAAAATATCATTTCCCATTTAGTTGGCTGTCTGTTTATTTTGTTGACAGTTTCTATTGCTGAGCAAAAACTTCTTAGTCTAATGTAGTCCCATTCATTAATTTTTGCCTTCACTTCTCTTGCCTTTGGAGTCAAATTCATAAAATGCTCTTTAAAACCCAGGTCCATGAGTTTAGTACCTATGTCTTCTTCTATGTACTTTATTGTTTCAGGTCTTATGTTTAGATCTTTGATCCATTTTGAGTTAATTTTAGTACAGGGGGACAAAGTGTAGTCCAGTTTCATTCTTTTGCATGTTGCTTTCCAGTTTTCCAAGCACCATTTATTGAAGAGGCTTTCTTTTCTCCATTGTGTGTTGTTGGCCCCTTTATCAAAAATTATTTGACTATATATATGTGGTTTTATTTCTGGGTTTTCTATTCTGTTCCATTGGTCTGAGTGTCTATTTTTCTGCCAATACCATGCTGTTTTGATTGCTGTGGCCCTATAATACAGTTTGAAGTCAGGTATTGTAATGCCCCAGCTTCATTCTTTTTCTTTAGGATTGCTTTGGCTATTCGGGGTTTTTTATAGTTCCATATAAATCTGATGATTTTTTGCTCCATTTCTTTAAAAAATGTCATTGGAAAATTGATGGGAATTGCATTAAATTTGTATATTGCTTTGGGTAATAAGGCTATCTTGATTATATTTATTCTTCCTAACCAAGAACAAGGAATATTCTTCCATCTCATTATATCTTTTTCGATTTCCCTTAACAATGGTTTATAGTTTTCATTATATAAGTCCTTTACATTCTTTGTTATGTTTATTCCTAAGTATTTTATTTTATTTTGTTGCAATCATGAAGGGGATTATTCTTTTGAGCTCCTTCTCAGTTGTTTCATTGTTGGCATATAGAAAGGCTATTGACTTCTGTATGTTAATTTTGTATCCTGTGACCTTACTGTATTGGCTTATTGTTTCTAGTAGTCTTTTTGTGGATTCTTTGGGGTTTTCAATGTATAGGATCATATCATCTGCAAAAAGTGATTCCTTTACTTCTTCTTTTCCGATATGGGTGCCTTTTATTTCTTTGTCTTGTCTGATTGCTCTGGCTAGAACCTCTAGTACCACATTAAATAAGAGTGGAGAGAGTGGGCAACCCTGTCTTGTTCCTGACTTAAGTGGGAAAGCCTTCAGTTTTGTGCCATTTAATATGATGTTAGCTGATGGTATATCATACCATCAGCCTTTATCATGTTGAGATATTTTCCTTCTATACCCATTTTGTTGAGAGTCTTAAACATAAAATTGTGTTGTATTTTATCAAAAGCCTTTTCTGCGTCTATTGATAAGATCTTGTGGTTTTTGTTCTTTGTTTTGTTGATATGGTGTATTACGTTAATTGTTTTACGTATGTTGAACCATCCTTGAGATTCTGGAATGAATCCCACTTGTTCGTCATGTATTATTTTTTTAATATGATGGTGTATTCAAATTGCTAGTATTTTGTTTAGTATTTTAGCATCTGTATTCATTAGAGATATTGCTCTGTAGTTTTCTTTTTTTGTGCTATCCTTGCCTGGTTTTGGTATGAGGGTTATGTTGGCCTCATAAAATGTGTTTGGAAGTATTGCTTCTTCTTCAATTTTTTGGAAGACTTTAAGTAGAATAGGAACCAAGTCTTCTTTGAATGTTTGATAAATTTGCTGGTATAGCCGTCTGGGCCTGGACTTTTATTTTTGGGAGGTTTTTAATGGTTTTTTCTATTTCTTCTTTACTAATAGGTCTGTTTAGGCTTTCTGCTTCTTCTTGACTCAGTCTAGGAAGGTTGTATTGTTCTAGGAATTTATCCATTTCTTCTAGGTTGTTGAATTTAGTGGCATAACGTTTTTCATACTATTCTACAATAATTCTTTGTATATCTACAGTGTCCGTGGTGATTTCTCCTCTTTTATTTTGGATTTTGTTTATGTGAGTTCTTTCTCTATTTTCCTTGGTAAGTTTTGCCAAGGGTTTGTCAATTTTGTTGATCTTTTCAAAGAACCAGTTCCTTGTTCTATTAATTTTTTCTATAGTTTTTCTGTTCTCTATTTCATTTATTTCTGCTCTGATTTTTATTATCTCCTTTCTTCAGCTGGTTTTGGGTTGTCTTTGTTCTTCTTTTTCTAGTTCCTTAAGGTGTGAATTTTAGTGGTTCACTTACGCTCTCTCTTGTTTGTTCATATATGCCTGAAGTGATATGAACTTCCCTCTTATCACTGCTTTTGCTGCATCCCATAGATTCTGATGTGTTGTATTGTCGTTTTCATTTGTCTGTATATATCTTTTGATCTCTGCACTTATTTATTCTTTGTCCCATTCATTTTTTAAAAGTATGTTGTTTAGTTTCCACATTTTTGTGGAATTTTTTTTCCTCTTCTTTCTGTTGAATTCTAGTTTCAAGGCTTTATGATCAGAAAATATGCTTGGGAGATGATGTCAGAGTAATGGCGGGGTAGGAAGCGATACCGATAAATCTCCCCCAAAACTCAACAAGATCTTCAGCCAGAAACAGAAAAACCTATACTTGGAGCTTCCAGATGCTTCGCAATACACCCAAAGGTATGATTGAGTGAAAAATTGGCTAAATATATAACCAAACCCCGAAGGAAATAGGGAGTAAGAAATGCTTCGCCTTCCTCACTAACCTAAACAGGGCGGCTTTCTCTGGTAACTGTGAATATAGAAACTGAGGTGGGCAAAGGGGGTGAATACAAACGGCCGAACCAGGCTGTGGCACGGAGATCCAAGCCGAGGAAAATCTGATCCTGTGGCAACCCGGGCAATACAAGCTAACACTCGCGCCAAACCCAAACAAAGAAAGACAAGCGGCGCGGCCATTTTACCCGGTCTCCTGGTTGGTGCGCAGTTAGTGGGCGAGAGATTTCTTCCTAGGCCCCGGGAGTCAGTGCCCGTGTTGCCCCACGGAGAGGCAGGGTCAGAGGCCTTTCTGTGGGTCGAGGGCAGAGTCTCTGGGCAGCCCCAGCGCCCTGGGAAAGCCACGCACGGGAGGGAGTGAGAACTAATTCCAATGGTGGAGATTTTCCTTGCCGAGGGTGTTTCACTCAGAGGGAAAATTGCTGGCCTCATATCCTGGTTTGCGCGCGCAGATAAGGAGTGAGCGATTCCTCCGAGTGCCTCGGCAGTGCGCTCCCGTGTCATCGCACAGAGGAGCAGAGTCAGGGGCCTTTGTGTGGGCCAAAGCGGAATCTCGGGCTGCCCCAGCGCCTTGTAAAAGCCGCGCACGGGGACGGAGCGAGACTCAATTCCAACGCTGCAACTTTTCCCTGCGGTCGGGGGTTTCACTCAGAGCGTGAGACTGCTGGCCGGATATCCTGGTCTGCGCGCGCAGCCAGTGAGTGAGAGTTTTCTCCAAGCGCCCCGGAAGTGGGCGCCCGCCTGTGTTACCGGACAGAGTGGCAGAGCCAGAGGTCTGTGAGTGGGTGGAAAGCCCGCCTGATTATGCTAGCAGCTCTGACTGACTGAGCCTTACCCAGAGCCCTGTGCTGAGTGGAAATAGAGTGGGGAGTTGCCAGCTCTTTGAGCCTCTTACTATCCAGGCAGAGGCAGCAGCAACCCCATAGCTGGATTATCAGGCTACTAATTGAGGAAGGAAAGACTAGGAGAAAGGCTCCAGGAACACGGACTCTCTCACTGTCGGAGCCTATAAATGCTAATAGCCTTGACTGCCAACGAGACTAAAGCACAATACATGACATTGCCATAGAGACTTATCAACTGCAAACCTCCACCTGAGCGTGGCAAAGGGGCAAAACCCGGGGTACAGAGTCACCAACCAGGAAGAGGGAGAGAAAAGAAAAAGCAAGAAGATAACCTCTCAAAATCAAGAATAATCTGCAGACTTTATAACCTATCCCATTTTATTATATTTGTTCGTTTGTTTCTCTTACCTTCATTCTTGATACTTTTTTTTTTCCTCCTCCAATTTGGCCGATTAACTCTCTACCGGTCTTACTCTCTCCTCTCCTTGAACTACACTACCCATAAGTGTTACATCTCCCATTATCTTTTCTCTTCTCTTCCTTTCTCTCTATGAGGGTTGCACTCCAAAACCCTTAACTCTCTCTCTCTCTCTCTCTCCTTTCTTTTTTCTTCTTTTAGTGGTTCCCTCTTTTTTTTCTCTCTCTCTCTCTCTTTCTTTTCTCCCTCTATATTAGTTTCTTCCTTTCTCCTTTACATCTCCTCTCATTCAAACCTCAATAACAAACAAATTATCTTATCTGGGACTCAAACTTATGTTTGTGGCATTTTGGGGGGTTTTTACTTCACCTTTTTAACTCACTAGCAGTGCTCCCATCCCTGGCTCTCCATATTATCTAGTTCTTGTTCCACTAAATACAATAGTAATTTTTTAATTTGTCCCCCCATTTTTCCTTTTCCTCTTAATCCTCTCATCATAACTCTTAGACAACCAACACCTAAAAGCAAATCATTTTATTCTTGACCCAAACTTTTTCCTTATTTGCTTTTTGTGGGTCCATACGCTCTTTTTTTTCTTTTTTCTTTCTTTCTTTCTTTTTTTTTTTTTTTGCCCCTTTATTACTTTTCCCCAATTCAGGCCCTCCATCACAGGCATTGTTTGTTATAATTCACAGTCCACCACAAGATTTTATCAAGAAAGAGGGGAGAGGAGAGGAGAGGAAAAAAGGAGGGGGGGAATAATTTCCTTTTTTTTTTTTTTTTTAAATTTTTATTTTATTTTATTTTTCTTTATTTCATTATTAATTTTTTTTAAAAAAAAAAAAAAAATATTTTCGATTTTTTTTTATTATTTTTTAAAACTTTTTATTCTTTATAAAATCTCATTAATACTATCAACAAAACCACCCTCAGATGCCATTAAGGAAGAGAAAATCGAATATCATGGATACAAAAGAAAGAGAGGTAACACAGCTAGATGAGGAAAAATCTATGGAGAAAAAATTTAATATATTGGAAACCTTGGAGCTAAATGACAGAGAATTCAAGATAGAAATCCTAAAAATCCTCCGAGATATACAAGAAAACACAGAAAGGCAATTTAGGGAGCTCAGAAAACAACTCTATGAACACAAAGAATATATGTCCAAGGAAATTGAAACTATAAAAACAAATCAAACAGAGATGAAAAACTCAATTCACGAGCTGAAAAACGAAGTAACAAGCTTAGCTAATAGAACAGGTCAGATAGAAGAGAGGCTTAGTGAAATAGAAGACAAGCAACTTGAGGCACAACAGAGAGAAGAAGAAAGAGACTCAAAAATTAAAAAAAATGAGATAGCCCTACAAGAATTATCTGACTCCATCAAAAAGAATAACATAAGAATAATAGGTATATCAGAGGGAGAAGAGAGAGAAAATGGAATGGAGAACATACTCAAACAAATAATAGATGAGAACTTCCCAAGCCTGTGGAAAGAACTAAAGCCTCAAGTTCAAGAAGCAAACAGAACTCCAAGTTTTCTTAACCCCAACAAACCTACTCCAAGGCATATCATAATGAAATTGACACAAACCAACAGCAAAGAAAAAATTCTCAAGGCAGCCAGGGAAAAGAAGAATACAACATATAAAGGAAGGCCCATTAGATTATCATCAGATTTCTCAGCAGAAACTCTACAAGCTAGAAGAGAGTGGACCCCAATATTTAAAGTCCTGAAAGAGAGGAACTTTCAGCCACGAATACTATACCCATCAAAGCTATCCTTCAAATATGAAGGAGAAATAAAAACATTCACAGATACAGAAAAGATGAGGGAATTTATCATCAGAAAACCCCCACTCCAGGAATTACTAAAGGGGGTTCTCCAATCAGATACAAAGAACAAAAAAAAAACAGAGCCACAAGTAAAAGCTCCAAGAAGAACACAATAAAACCAAATTTAAACTGTGACAACAACAAAAAGAAAGAGGGGGAGAAGATGGAGATTAACAGTAGCAAAGGACGATGGAGTGCAAAAGTACTCACAAAATAGTTCGCTACAATGAACAGGGTAGGGACCCTTTTCATTATTCAAAGGTAACCACCATTGAAAAAACCACCACAGAAGCACATGAGATAAAAAAGATAGCAACAGTGGAAAGATGTATGGAATACAACCAAATAAAAACAAAAGATAGAAAAACAAAAGAGAAGGATCAAACAAGACACAAAACTAACAGAAAGCAATGTATAAAATGGCAATAGTGAACTCACAAGTATCAATAATTACACTAAATGTAAACGGATTAAACTCACCAATAAAAAGGCACAGAGTAGCAGAATGGATTAAAAAAGAAAATCCAACTGTATGCTGCCTACAGGAAACTCATCTAAGTAACAAGGATAAAAACAAATTCAAAGTGAAAGGCTGGAAAACAATACTCCAAGCAAATAACATCCAAAAAAAAGCAGGTGTAGCAATACTCATATCGGATAATGCTGACTACAAGACAGGAAAAGTACTCAGAGACAAAAATGGCCATTTCATAATGGCTAAGGGGACACTGAATCAAGAACACATAACAATTCTTAATATATATGCACCAAACCAAGGAGCACCAAAATATATAAGACAGCTACTTATTGACCTTAAAACAAAAACTGACAAAAATACAATCATACTTGGAGACCTCAATACACCACTGACGGCTCTAGATCGGTCATCCAAACAGAGAATCAACAAAGACATAGTGGCCTTAAACAAAACACTAGAGCACCTGGATATGATAGACATCTACAGGACATTTCATCCCAAAGTGACTGAGTATACATTTTTCTCCAGTGTACATGGATCATTCTCAAGAATTGACCATATGTTGGGCCACAAAAACAACATCAGCAAATTCAGAAAAATTGAAGTTCTACCAAGCATATTTTCTGATCATAAAGCCTTGAAACTAGAATTCAACTGCAAAAAAGAGGAAAAAAATCCCACAAAAATGTGGAAACTAAACAACATACTTTTAAAAAATGAATGGGTCAAAGAAGAAATAAGTGCAGAGATCAAAAGATATATACAGACTAATGAAAATGACAATACGACATATCAGAATCTATGGGATGCAGCGAAAGCAGTGATAAGAGGGAAGTTCATATCACTTCAGGTATATATGAACAAACAAGAGAGAGCCCAAGTGAACCACTTAACTTCACACCTTAAGGAACTAGAAAAAGAAGAACAAAGACAACCCAAAACCAGCCGAAGAAAGGAGAAAATAAAAAATCAGAGCAGAAATAAATGAATTAGAGAACAGAAAAGCTATAGAAAAAATTAATAGAACAAGGAGCTGGTTCTTTGAAAAGATCAACAAAATTGACAAACCCTTGGCAAGACTTACCAAGGAAAAAAGAGAAAGAACTCATATAAACAAAATCCAAAATGAAAGAGGAGAAATCACCACGGACACCGTAGATATACAAAGAATTATTGTAGAATACTATGAAAAACTTTATGCTACTAAATTCAACAACCTAGAAGAAATGGATAAATTCCTAGAAAAATACAACCTTCCTAGACTGAGTCAAGAAGAAGCAGAAAGCCTAAACAGACCTATCAGTAGAGAAGAAATAGAAAAAACCATTAAAAATCTTCCCAAAAATAAAAGTCCAGGCCCTGACGGCTATACCAGCGAATTTTATCAAACATTCAAAGAAGACTTGGTTCCTATTCTACTCAAAGTCTTCCAAAAAATTGAAGAAGAAGCAATACTTCCAAACACATTTTACGAAGCCAACATAACCCTCATACCAAAACCAGGCAAGGATGGCACAAAAAAAGAAAACTACAGACCAATATCTCTAATGAATACAGATGCTAAAATACTAAACAAAATACTAGCAAATCGAATACAACAACATATTAAAAAAATAATACATCATGATCAAGTGGGATTCATCCCAGAATCTCAAGGATGGTTCAACATACGTAAAACGGTTAATGTAATACACCATATCAACAAAACAAAGAACAAAAACCACATGATCTTATCAATAGACGCAGAAAAGGCTTTCGATAAAATACAACACAATTTTATGTTTAAGACTCTCAACAAAATGGGTATAGAAGAAAAATATCTCAACATGATAAAGGCCATATATGATAAACCATCAGCTAACATCATATTAAATGGCACTAAACTGAAGGCTTTCCCCCTTAAATCAGGAACAAGACAGGGTTGTCCACTCTCTCCCTCTTATTTAATGTGGTACTAGAGGTTCTAGCCAGAGCAATCAGACAAGACAAAGAAATAAAAGGCATCCATATCGGAAAAGAAGAAGTAAAGGTATCACTTTTTGCAGATGATATGATACTATACATCGAAAACCCCAAAGAATCCACAAAAAGACTACTAGAAACAATAAGCCAATACAGTAAGGTCACAGGATACAAAATTAACATACAGAAGTCAATAGCCTTTCTATATGCCAACAATGAAACAACTGAGAAGGAACTCAAAAGAATAATCCCCTTCACGATTGCAACAAAAAAAATAAAATACTTAGGAATAAACATAACAAAGAATGTAAAGGACTTATATAATGAAAACTATAAACCATTGTTAAGGGAAATCGAAAAAGATATAATTAGATGGAAGAATATACCTTGTTCTTGGCTAGGAAGAATAAATATAATCAAGATGGCTATATTACCCAAAGCAATATACAAATTTAATGCAATTCCCATCAAACTTCCAATGACATTTTTTAAAGAAATAGAGCAAAAAATCATCAGATTTATATGGAACTATAAAAAACCCCGAATAGCCAAAGCAATCCTAAAGAAAAAGAATGAAGCTGGGGGCATTTCAATACCGGACTTCAAACTCTATTATAGGGCTACGACAATCAAAACAGCATGATATTGGCAGAAAAATAGACACTCAGACCAATGGAACAGAATAGAAAGTCCAGAAATAAAACCACATATATATAGTCAAATAATTTTTGATAAAGGGGCCAACAACACACAATGGAGTAAAGAAAGCCTCTTCAATAAATGGTGCTGGGAAAACTGGAAAGCCACATGCAAAAGAATGAAACTGGACTACAGTCTCTCCCCGTGTACAAAAATTAACTCAAAATGGATCAAAGATCTAAACATAAGACCTGAAACAATTAAGTACATAGAAGAAGACATAGGTACTCAACTCAGGGACCTAGGTTTTAAAGAGCATTTTATGAATTTGACTCCACAGGCAAGAGAAGTGAAGGCAAAAATTAATGAATGGGACTACATCAGACTAAGAAGTTTTTGCTCAGCAAGAGAATCTGATAACAAAATAAACAGAAGGCCAACTAAATGGGAAATGATTTTTTCAAACGACAGCTCAGATAAGGGCCTAATATCCAAAATATACAAAGAACTCATAAAACTCAACAACAAACAAACAAACAATCCAATAAAAAAATGCGAAGAGGATATGAATAGACACTTCTCCCGGGAAGAAATACAAATGGCCAACAGATATATGAAAAGATGCTCATCTTCTTTAGCTATTAGAGAAATGCAAATCAAAACGGCAATGAGATACCACCTCACACCTGTTCGATTAGCTGTTATTAGCAAGTCAGGTAACAGCAAATGTTGGAGAGGCTGTGGAGAAAAAGGAACCCTCATACACTGTTGGTGGGAATGTAAAGTAGTACAACCATTATGGAAGAAAGTATGGTGGTTCCTCAAAAAACTGAAAATAGAACTACCTTATGACCCAGCAATCCCTCTACTGGGTATATATCCCAAAAACGCAGAAACATTGATACGTAAAGACACATGCAGCCCCATGTTTATTGCAGCATTGTTCACAGTGGCCAGGACATGGAAACAACCAAAAAGCCCATCAATAGATGACTGGATAAAGAAGATGTGGCACATATACACTATGGAATACTACTCAGCCATAAGAAATGATGACATCGGAACATTTACAGCAAAATGGTGGGATCTTGATAACATGATACGAAGCGAAATAAGTAAATCAGAAAAAAAACAGGAACTGTATTATTCCATACGTAGGTGGGACATAATAGTGAAACTAAGAGACATTTATAAGAGTGTGGTGGTTACGGGGGGGAGGGGGGAATGGGAGAGGGATAGGGGGTGGGGAGGGGCACAAAGAAAACAAGATAGAAGGTGACAGAGGACAATCTGACTTTGGGTGGTGGGTATGCAACATAATTGAACGACAAGATAACCTGGACTTGTTATCTTTGAATATATGTATCCTGATTTATTGATGTCACCCCATTAAAAAATAAAATTATATAAAGAGAAAAAAAAAAAAAAAAAAAGAAAATATGCTTGGTACAACTTTGATTTTTCTGAATTTGCTGATGTTGTTTTTGTGGCCCAACATATGGTCAATTCTTGAGATTGATCCATGTACACTGGAGAAAAATGTATACTCAGTCACTTTGGGATGAAATGCCCTATAGCTGTCTATCATATCCAGGTGCTCTAGTGTTTTGTTTAAGGCCACTATATCTTTGTTGATTCTCTGTTTGGATGACTGATCTAGAGCCGTCAGTGGTGTATTGAGGTCTCCAAGTATGATTGTATTTTTGTCAGTTTTTGTTTTAAGGTCAATAAGTAGCTGTCTTATATATTTTGGTGCTCCTTGGTTTGGTGCATATATATTAAGAATTGTTATGTGTTCTTGATTCAGTGTCCCCTTAGCCATTATGAAATGGCCATTTTTGTCTCTGAGTACTTTTCCTGTCTTGTAGTCAGCATTATCAGATATGAGTATTGCTACGCCTGCTTTTTTTTGGATGGTATTTGCTTGGAGTATTGTTTTCTAGCCTTCCACTTTGAATTTGTTTTTATCTTTGTTACTTAGATGAGTTTCTTGTAGGCAGCATACAGTTGAATTTTCTTTTTTAATCCATTCTGCTACTCAGTGCCTTTTTATTGGTGAATTTAATCCATTTACATTTAGTGTAATTATTGACACTTGTGAGTTCCCTATTGCCATTTTATAGATTGCTTTCTGTTAGTTTTGTGTCTTGTTTGATCCTACTCTTTCATTTTTCTATCTTTTGTTTTTATTTGGTTGTATTCCATAAATCTTACCTCTGTTGCTATCTTTTTTAAATCATGTGCTTCTGTGGTGGTTTTTTCAATGGTGGTTACCTTTAAGTAATGAAAAGGGTTCCTACCCTGTTCATTGTAGTGCATTATTTTGTGAGTGCTTTTGCTCTCCATTGTCCTTTGCTACTGTTAATCTCCATCCTCTCCCCCCCTTTCTTTTTGTTGTTGTCACAGTTTAAATTTGGTTTTATTGTGTTCTACTTGGAGCTTTTACTTGTGGCTTTGTTTTTGTTGTTGTTGTTGTTGTTGTTTTGTTCTTTGTATCTGATTGGAGAACCCCCTTTAGTAATTCCTGGAGTGGAGGTTTTTTGATGATAAATTCCCTCATCTTTTCTGTATCTGTGAATGTTTTTATTTCTACTTCATATTTGAAGGATAGCTTTGATGGGTATAGTATTCGTGGCTGAAAGTTCCTCTCTTTCAGGACTTTAAATATTGGGGTCCACTCTGTTTTAGCTTGCAGAGTTTCTGTTGAGAAATCGGATGATAATCTAATGGGCCTTCCTTTATATGTTGTATTCTTCTTTTCCCTGGCTGCCTTGAGAATTTTTTCTTTGTCGTCGCTTTGTGCCAATTTCATTATGATGTGCCTTGGAGTAGATTTGTTAGGGTTAAGAAAACTCAGAGTTCTGTTTGCTTCTTGAATTTGAGGCTTTAGTTCTTTTCACAGGCTTGGGAAGTTCTCATCTATTATTTTTTTGAGTATGTTCTCCATTCCATTTTCTCTCTCTTCTCCCTCTGATATACCTATTATTCTTATGTTATTTTTTTTGATGGAGTCAGACAATTCCTGTAGGGCTATCTCATTTTTTTTTTAATTTTTGAGTCTCTTTCTTCTTCTCCCTGTTGTGCCTCAAGTTGTTTGTCTTCTATTTCACTAATCCTACCTTCTATCTAGCCTGTTCTATTAGCTAAGCTTGTTACCTCGTTTTTCAGCTCGTGCATTGAGTTTTTCATCTCTGATTTGTTTTTATATTTTCAATTTTCTTGGAAATATATTCTTTGTGTTCATTGAGTTGTTTTCTGAGCTCCCTAAATTGCCTTTCTGTGTTTTCTTGTATATCTCTGAGTATTTTTAGGATTTCTATTTTAAATTCTCTGTCATTTAACTCCAAGGTTTCCAATATATTAAATTTTTCTCCATAGATTTTTCCTCATCTATCTATGTTACCTCTCTCTCTTTTGTATTCATGATATTCAATTTTCTCTTCTTTAATGGCATCTGAGGGTGGTTTTTTTGATAGTATTAATGAGATTTAATAAAGAATAAAAAGTTAAAAAAATAAAAAATCAAAAAGAGTTGTTTTTTTAAAAAAATTAATTATTAAATAAAGAAAAATAAAATAAAATAAAAATTTTAAAAAAGGAAATTATTCCCCCTCCTCCTTTTTTCCTCTCCTCTCCTTTCCCCTCTTTCTTGAGAGAATCTTGTGGTGAATTGTGAGTTATATTGTACTAAATAGAACAAACAATGCCTGTAATGGAGGGCCTGAATTGGGGAGAAGTAATAAAGGGGAAAAAAAAGGGGGGGTATGGATCCACAAAAAGCAAATAAGGAGAAAATTTGGGTCAAGAATAAAATGATTTGCTTTTAGGTGTTGGTTGACTAAGAGTTATGATGAGAGGAATAAGAGGGAAACAGGAAAATGGGGGGACAAATTAAAAAATTACTATTGTATTTAGTGGAACAAGAACTAGATAAAATGGAGAGCCAGGGGTGGAAGCACTCCTAGTGAGTTAAAAAGGTGAAGTAAACCCCCCCCCAAAAAATGCCAGAAACATAAGTTTGAGTCCCAGATAAGATAATTTGTTCGTTATTGAGGTTTGAATGAGAGGAGATGTAAAGGAGAAAGGAAGAAACTAATATAGAGGGAGAAAAGAAAGAGAGAGAGAGAGAAAAAGAGGGAACCACTAAAAGAAGAAAAAAGAAAAAATAAGATAAAGAGAGAGAGTTAAGGGTTTTGGAATGCAACCCTCATAGAGAAAAAGGAAGAGGAAAGAAAAGATAATGGGAGATGCAACACTTATGGGTAGTGTAGTTCAAGGAGAGGAGAGAGTAAGACCAGCAGAGAGTTAAACAACCAAATTGGAGGAGGAAAGAAAAAATCAAGAATGAAGATAAGAGAAAGAAACGAACAAATATAGTAAAATGGGATAGGTTATGAAGTCTGCGGATTATTCTTGATTTTGAGAGGTTATCTTCTTGCTTTTTCTTTTCTCTCCCTCTTCCATGTCGGTGACTCTGTACCCTGGGTTCTGCCCCTTTGGCAAGCTCAGGTAGAGGTTTGAAGTTGATAAGTCTCTATGGCGATGTCATGTATTGGGCTTCAGTCTCGTTGGCAGTCGAGGCTCATTAGCATTTATAGGCTCCAGCAGTGAGAGAGTCCGTGTTCCTAGAGCCTCTCTCCTAGTCTTTCCTTCCTCAATTAGTAGCCTGATAATCCAGCTATGAGGTTGCTGCTGCCTCTGCCTAAACAGTAAGAGGCTCAAAGAGCTGGCAACTCCCCACTCTATTTCCACTCAGCACAGGGCTCTGGGTAAGGCTCAGTCAGTCAGAGCTGCTAGCATAATCAGGCGGGACTTCCATCAACTCAAAGCCCTCTGGCTCTGCCACTCTGTCTGGTAACACGGGCGGGTGCCCACTCCCGGGGTGCTTGGAGGAAACACTCGCTCACTAACTGTGTGCAGACCAGGATATCAGGCCGGCAGTCTCACACTCTGAGTGAAACCCCCGCCCGCACAGAAAAGTCCCAGCGTTGGAATTGGCTCTCGCTCCCTCCCCGTGTGCGGCTTTTTCAGGGTGCTGGGGCGGCCCGAGATTCTGCTTTTGGCCCACACAAAGGCCCCTGACTCTGCCCCTCTGTGGGATAACACAGGCTCCCACTCCTGAGGTGCTCGGAGGAATCTCTTGCCCACTCTCCATGTGCGCAGACCAGGATATCAGGCTGGCCGCCTCACACTCTGAGTGAAACCCCCACCCGCACAGAAAAGTTCCAGCATTGGAATTGGCTCTCGCTCCCTCCCCGTGCGTGGCTTTTTAAGGCACTGGGCAGCCCGGAGATTCCGCTTTTGGCCCACACAAAGGCCTCTGACTCTGCCTCTCTCTGGGATAACACGGGCACCCACTCCCGAGGCTTTTGAAGGAATCTCTCGCCCACTATCTGCGCGTGCCAACCAGGCAATCGGGGAAAATGGCTGCCCCACTTGTCTTTCTTTGTCTGGATTTGGTGCGAGTGTTAGCTTGTATTGACTGAGTTGCCACAGGCAGTTTTTCCTCGGCTTGGCTCTCCATGTCACAGCCTGGTTCGGCCGTTTGTGCCGTGGCCTGGATCTATTCACCCCCTTTGCCTGCCTTAGTTTCTATATTCTCAGTTCCCAGTGAAAGCCGCCCTGTTTAGGTTAGTGAGGAAGGCAGAGCATTTCTTACTCCCTATTTCCATCGGGGTTTGATTATATATTTAGCCAATTTTTCACTCGACCATACCTTCAGGTGTATTGCGAAACATCTGGAGGATCCAAGGATAGGTTTTTCTGTTTCTGGTTGAAGATCTTGTTGAGTTTTGGGGGAGATTTATTGGTATCGCTTCCTACCATGCCATTACTCTGACGTCATCTCCGATAGGCGCATTTATAACCCAAACAATGTTGGGCCTGCCCCCTCTGCCCACTTGTGCAACTTTACACACACTGACGCCTGGCCACTGTAGTTGGTTTGGATGTGGCCTGAGCACTGGATGATTCTAATGAGCTGCCCAGGAAGCAACTTGAGGTAAGTGTAGGGGAGAGACGAGAGTTCTGGGGGAGACACAAGAGGTGTAGGGGAGGCAGCAATCCTCCCCTAGACCTGGATTGGTCTTCTCAATCCAGGAAGAGGCTGTGGTCAAGAAAAAGAATCTGAATCCCTGGCTCTGAGCCTCAGAGAAAACAAGGCTCAGTGGCTCGTCACTTGGTACCACCAGTCCTCCACCCTTTAGTGAGCTGTCACCTGCTAAGTGTTGTCCTTAAATACACCTCTCAGTGGTGTGATGTGAACCCTGTGGAATTCCTCTGGCCTCTTAAGCCTCCTCCTCTAGAGAAACTTCTGTTTGAGCCTGGTAGCACTCAGCTCACTTCATCCTTGAGGCTCACAGTGGGGAAAGGGCTTACTCAAGGCTAAGAGTAGAGGCAGGATTCAAACCCAGAGTTGATGCAGGCTGCATGGATGTTTTCCAGGAATACTATCCCTTTTCCTGCATGTGCATCATTCATTTCCCCCCATTGTTTGGTGCTGCTTGGTTTTATTGTTGCATTTAAGTCCTAGGACATGATTACATTCCATGAAATAGTGTGATTGATTGACCTTTTGAAATGTCAGCAGCCACTCCCCACTCTAGGGAATTTTATGAGCTTCAGCAGTCCTTACCTCCTGACCCATGTGAGCAAACCTCTCCTGTAATTGGCAAGACAGCAGCAAGAGGAGAGCTTTGCAACTGCTCATGGGTAGGATCCTTGAGGAATCGAGGCACAAAATCATTGCTATTATTTAAACAAACCAAGATTGGTTTAGGGAATGGGAGGATGGCTTAAGGACATAGCTGGGAGTCAGCAAATTGCACACATCTGTTACTGAGTGGATGCTAATTTAGTCCCCTGACACCCTGCTCTTTGAGGAAGAGGGAAGCTCACCTAAGCTGTGAAATTATCCTGGATGCTTATTAGGTCCTGCTGAAAGCAACGACAGTGTGCTTCTGAGTTAATGATAATGCAATGCGATCCATTTTCCTGCCCAGCCCCTCCTGGCTGATGTGATGGCTCCCAGAGGATCCCGGATGTGCTGTTTGTGTGACGCCTCTGCCTGGAAGTTACTCTTCCATGTCATCCTCCTCTTGAGCAGCATACCCATGGTTTCCAAACTTGAGGCTCTGACACAGCCAGCAGGAGGAATGGGATTAAAGCCCCTGATGTGTTGTGTTGGTAAGCCCAGGGGCAGGAGGCTGGCAGGAGATGTGTGCTTATGAGCACTTATGCTTATATTCACACAAGAAAGGGTGGATGGACTCTCCTCGCAATCAGAAAGCTTTATTAAGTGGCATTTCTAAAATTTCCCAGCACAAAAAACAGTCAAGATTTTCAAGGTGACTGAAAGCCTTTGGAGAGTCTTACATGTCTGTAGATTCATCAATCATTAAGTTGTAGTATATGTTATTTTATTTCTTGAAATATTGGTAACTCTATTGTGGCAACTCAGGTAACTTTCTTTTAACCAAGATGGTTAACTAATGAGAACATTCTTTTCCTAACCATGTTCAGTGTCATAAATCAATTTCACATTATTGATTTTAATGATGCTACACAAGTAATTGTAAGTAGAATGGTAGATATGACTTCTTGAATGCTAACTGTAAACCAAGCCCTGTGTGCTAAATACTTTGTATATATTCTCTTAATCATTTCAGCAACCCTAATGTTATTATTCCTATTTAATATATGGGGTTTGGAGAGGTTAAATAGTGCATCCAAGGAAGGGTAGAGATATGCCCTACTCCAAATGCTGTGCTCTGAACCATTATGCACATTCTCTTCCTTTGCAGTGTTATTGATCATGTGTTGGCTAGCTTTGTGAGAACAATTCTAGGGGACTGAGGCCCTGCTTTCAAGTCACCTGGGGAGATGGCGGAACATAGAGGAGAAAAAACAAACTATGTGCTTCAGCTTCTTTGCCATGCAAGTGATTCAGATAGCTGAGAGGTGCTAGCCACAATCATCTGTGTGTGTGTGTGTGTGTGTGTGTGTGTGTGTGTGTGTGTGTGTGTGTGTGTGCGCGCACGCGCGCACGCGCACGTGCATGTGAGAGAGAGAGAGACAGAGACAGGGACAGAGACCGAGAGAATGAATGAATGAGGGAGGTTTCTGAAAGAGGAGCAACTTGATTTGGACCCTGAATAATGCAAGAAAGATGGATAAGAGCTCTGGCTGGGGCCTGGAGGACCCACATAGGGAGGGAGAGAAGATTGAAGAGGGTGCTCAGACAAGTATTAGGTTCCATGGCTGCAACCCACATCCCAGATGTGCTCCTGATGAACCTCCAGCACAACTTCTGCAGGATCAGAGGAACACACAGGGGAGCACAGATCCTGTGATGGTTGGCCAGGATCCTGTGAGCAGAACTTGTGGTCCAGCTGAGGCCGCCCTAGAGGCAGGAGGGGAGCAGGACCTGCATAGAAGCCTGGTGGTGGCTAGAGCAGGCGAGAGATGGGGGCCCCAGTTCCAGAAGGAGGTCTGTGGATCCTGTAGGCAGGTTCTTTGTGATCTCTACAACCATGGCTAGAGTTAATCTGTACATCACACATCCCACTAACCTTCAGATTCTACTGCAGGTGCTGGCACTTTAGCCAGTGTCAGGATGCCTGTGCAGTGATTATAACTCCCAGGGAGGGTTAAAGGCCTTTTTGTGTTTTCAGATCACACACAGACAGATACCAGTTCTGTTGGCCTCCCATGTGAGGATAGCAGTGGGTGTACCATTAGGATCTAGCATGCCACCTGCCTGACACTGTGGCTGGCACGGTGTGATTTTGGCACTAGTGACAGCGCAGGACCATACCAGGCTGGGAGCTTTGTAGAAGAAGAGCTATCCCTGAGTTGCTGTGTATTTGGAATCAAGAGATGCCCTTGGCCCTATCTGGATCTTACCTGGCTACTTCTGGCCCCTTTGGTGGGGAGCAGGATTTAGGACTGGCATCTGTACCCCTTGCCCTTGTTCAATGTGAGCTGAATGCTGCTGGTCTGCTTCCTGCCTGGGGGCCTGAGTCTTCACACACTGTGACCTGTGCTTGATGGTAGGGAGATGCAGGGGTCATGAGAGTGGTCTCCTAGTTCTCTATGCACTTCACTAGGGCTACTTATTCCTGTAGGGTCCCAGGATTGTCAGCGGGTTCCATGAAACTGTCAGTTAAACCGATTTTGGAGGCATGATTATTCAAAAAAAATCAAATGTAAAAACAAACAAAAAAAGCCTTCAAACAAATTCATTATGGGATTGAGTTTCTCAGTTTCCCCTTTCTCACTCAGATGGAGCTGTGTCCTGAGCTCTCCTCTGCTTTTCGTTCATGAGCCTCCCCTGTGTCTTTTGCTGGGCTTTGCCATGCTCAGGAGGTGTGGCCCAGCACAGCTGCACATGGTGCTCTTGTCTCCGGGTCATTTCCCCTCTCACTGAACAGAGATGGACCCTGCAGCTCCCCCCAATCGCCTGCCTCCCCCTCCAGCATAGTGTGTACCAAATGCATTCTGGAGAGGCAGAGAGGCCCCTTCCTCTGTTCCCCAAGGGCTCTGGTGGAGTGGAGGGCCTATCCTATCCCCCCTCCATCCGGAAGTCCTCTGCACCTAGGACAGTCCAGCCCCGCATCCTGTTATAGGTAGCAGCTCTATATAAGTGTGTCTCAGATACAATGATTTTTCTTGACATTATTTTCCTATATTGTCTTTCAATGGAAAAACAAGGAGCCTAAATTGAATAAAGAGAAAATCTCCCTCCAGTTTTATTGAGTAGTAATTGATATACACTACTCTAGAAGTTTAAGGTTATAGCACGATGGTTTGATTTATATCTATTGTGAAATGAGTACCACAATAGGTTCAGCTAACATCCATCTTATCATATGATACACTAAAAAGAAAAGAAAGCAAAGAGGAAAAATTCTCCCTGTATTGAGAACTCTTAGGATTTACTCTCTTAACAACTTTGCTATAAATTATACAGCAATATTAGCTATAGTCATCATGTTGTACACTATGTCCCTAGTACTCACTTACAGTGTGTCCATAAAGTCATGGCGCACTTTTGACTGGTCACAGGAAAGCAAAAAAAGAAAATAGAAATGTGAAATCTGCACCAAATAAAAGGAAAACTCTCCCAGTTTCATACCTATTCAGTGCAGTTCGATGTGGGCTCACGCACAGATTTTTTAGGGCTTCTCAGGTAGCTATACCGTATAGCCTCTACAGACTCGTCACTGACTGGTGGCCTACCAGAACGGAGTTTCTCCACCAAACTGCCAGTTTCCTTCAACTGCTTATCCCACCGAATAATGTTATTCCTATGTGGTGGCACATCGTTATAAACGCGCCGATATTCACGTTGCACTTTGGTAACAGATTCGAATTTAGCGAGCCACAGAATACACTGAACTTTCCTCTGTACCGTCCACATCTCGACTGGCATGGCTGTGGGCTGCTCCGCTGTATACATGGTGTTACATCATCATCTGCACATGTGCACATGCTGCCACATCATCCTACAGAAACTGGGAGGGTTTTCCTTTTATTTGTGCAGATTTCACATTTCTATCGTCTTTTGTTGCTTTTCTGTGACCGGTCAAAAGTGCACCATGGCTTTACAGACACACTGTATCTTATAACTGGAGGTTTGTACCTTTTGATCATCTTCCTCCAATTTCCCCTCCTTTTATCCTCCACTTCTGGTAATCAAAAGTCTGATCTTTCTCTTTCTTATATTTTTAGACTGCACATCATCAGGTCATACAGTGTTTGGAGTTATCTCGCTTAGCCTAATGCCTTCAAGATCCATCCATGTAGCCGCAAATGGTAGGGTTTCCTTGTGTTTATGCCTGAATAATATTCCATTGTGTGTGTGTGTGTGTGTGTGTGTGTGTGTGTGTGTATCCATTCACAGTTTATTTATCCATTCATCAATTGATGGGCAATTAGTGTTTCTCTGTCTTGGCTATTGTAAACAACATTATTAGGAACGTAGGGGTCCAGATATCTTTTCAAGTTAGTGTTTTCAATTCCTTTGGATATATTCCTAGAAGTGGGATTGCTGTATCACATGGTCAGTTCTATTTTTAATTTTTTAGAAGCCTCCATACTGTTTTCCATAGTGGTTCCTCCAATTTACATTCCCGCCAACACAATGGGGCTTCCTTTTCTCCACATCCTCATCAACACTTCTTATCTCTTGTCTTTGATGATAGCCATTCTAATAGGTGTGAGGTGATATCTCATTGTGGTTTTAATTTGCATTTCTCTAATGCCTAGAGACATTGAGCATTTTTTCATGCACCTGTTGGACCTACATCCTTTCCATGTGTCTTTGGAGAAATATTTGTTCAGGTCTATTGCCCATTATTTGGGGGGTTATTTTTGTCTTTTCTTTTGCTATTGAGTTGTATAAATTATTTATATATTTTAGATATTAACTACATATTGGATTTGTAATGGCAAATATTTTTATTTCATAGGTTCTCTTTTCACTTTGTTGTCAGTTTCTTTCACTGTGCAGAGGCTTTTTAGACTGAAACAGTCCCACTTGTTTGTTTTTATTTTATCACTTATACTTTAGGTTTCTTATCCAAACAATCATTACCAAGATCCATGTTAAGGAGATTTAGTTCTGTTTCTTCTAGGAGTTTCATGGTTTGAGGTCTTATATTCAAGTCTTTAACTTATTTTGAGTTAATTTTTTGTGTGTGGTATAAGATAAGGTCCAGTTTCATTTTTTTACATGTGACTATCCATTATTTCAGCATCATTTGTTAAAGAGACTGTCTTTCTTCATTGAGTATTCTAGACTCCCTTGTCAAATATTAGTTAACTGTATATACTTGGGTTTATTTCTAGGCTCTTGATTCTGTTTTATTGGTTTATGTGTCTGTTTTTATGCAAGTACCATACTGTTTTGATGGCTATAGCTTTGTCATATAGATTGAAATCAGGAAGTATGATTCTTCCTGTTTGTTTTTTCTTAGGAGTTCTCATGGTCTTTAATGGTTCTATAAAAACTTTAGGATTGGTTTTCCTACTTCTGTAAAAAGATTTCATTGGAATCTTGATAAGGATTGCATTAAATCTATAGATGATTCTTTTGGTAGTATTGACATTTTAACAATATTAATTCTCCCAATCCATGAATACAGGATATCTTTTCATAATTTTGTATCTTCTTCAATATTTTAAATCAGTGTCTTATAGTTTTCAGAATACAGAACTTTTACCTCCTTAGTTAAATTTATTCCTAAGTACTTTATAGTTCTTGATGCTATTGTAAATGGGCTCAATTTATTTCTTTTTCAGATATTTTGTTGTTAGTATATTGAAATGCTACTAATTTCTATATGTTAATTTTGTATCCTGCAATTTTACTGAATTCTTTGATTAGTTCTAACAGTTTCCTGGTTGAATATTTAGTATTTTTTACATATAAAATCATGTCTTCTGCAAATAGAGAATATTCAACTTCTTTGTTTCTAATTCTGAAAACTTTTATTTCTTTTACTTGCCTGATTGCTCTGATTAAGACTTTTAGTACTATGTTGAATAGAATTAATAAGAATGAACACCTTGTCTTGTTTCTGATCTTAGAAGAAAATCTTTCAATTTTTTATAATTGAGTATGATGTTAGCTGTGGGCTTGTCATACATAGCCTTTATTATGTTGAGATATGTTCCTTCTGTACCTAATTTGTTAAGACGTTTTTTTTTTTTATCATGAATGGATGTTAAATTTTGTTAAATGATTTGTCTCTGTTGATTTGATCATATGATTCCTTTTTTTTCATTATATATATATTATTTTTTTTGAGTTTTTGTTTTAATTTTTTTTTAAATTTTATTTAAACAGCCCTGGCCGGTTGGCTCAGTGGTAGAGCGTCGGCCTGGCATGCAGGAGTCCCGGGTTCGATTCCCAGCCAGGGCACATAGGAGAAGCGCCCATCTGCTTCTCCACCCCTCCCCCTCTCCTTCCTCTCTGTCTCTCTCTTCCCCTCCCGCAGCCGAGGCTCCATTGGAGCAAAAGATGGCCCGGGTGCTGGGGATGGCTCCTTGGCCTCTGCCCCAGGCACGAGAGTGGCTCTGGTCTCGACAGAGCGATGCCCCGGATGGGCAGAGCATCGCCCCCTGGTGGGCGTGCTGGGTGGATCCCGGTCGGGCACATGCGGGAGTCTGTCTGACTGCCTCCCCATTTCCAGCTTCAGAAAAATACAAAAAAAATTTTTTTTATTTAAACAATTAATTTTAACGGGGTGGCATTGATCATTTAGAGTACATAGATTCAGAGAAAACATCTCCAGATCATTTTGACATTTGATTATGTTGCATACCCATCACACAAAGTAAAATTGTCCTCTGTCACCTTTTATTTGGTTTTCTTTATGCCCCTCCCCCACACCCTCCCTCTCCTCCTTTCCCCTCCCCCTAGAAACCACTACACTCTTGTGCATGTCCATGAGTCTCAGTTTTGTGTCCCACCTATGCATGGAATCATACAGTTCTTAGGTTTTTTCTGATTTACTTATTTCACTCAGTATAATATTATCAAGGTCCATCCATGTTATTGTAAATGATCCGATGTCATCATTTCTTATGGTTAAGTAGTATTCCATAGTATATATGTACCACATCTTCTTTATCCAATCTTCATTGAAGGGCATTTTGGTTGTTTCCATGTCCTGGCCACTGTGACAATGCTGCAATGAACATGGGACTGCATGTGTCTTTACGTACCAATGTTTTTTAGTTTTGGGGGTATATATCCAGTAGAGGGATTGCTGGATCATATGGTAGTTTATTCTTAATTTTTTGAGGAACCACCATACTTTCTTCCATAATGCTTGTACTACTTTACATTCCAACCAACAGTGAATGAGGGTTCCTTTTTCTCCACAGCCTCTCCAACACTTGTTATTACCTGTCTTGTTCATACAAGCTAATCTAACAGCTGTGAGGTGGTATTTCATTGTAGTTTTGATTTGCATTTCTCTAATAGCTAATGAAGATGAGCATCTTTTCATATATCTGTTGGCCATTTGTATTTCTTCCTGGGAGAAGTGTCTGTTCATGTTCTCTTCCCATTTTTTTATTGGATTGTTTGCTTGTTTGTTGTTGAGTTTTGTGAGTTCTTTGTATATTTTGGATATTAGGCCCTTATCTTAGCTGTTGTTTGAAAATATTGTCTCTCATTTAGTTGGCTAATTGTTTGTTATGTTGTCAGTTTATCTTGCTGTGCAAAAGCTTCTTAGTCTGATGTGTTCCCATTCATTTATCTTTGCCTTCACTTCTCTTGCCTTTGGAGTCAAATTCATAAAATGTTCTTTACGGCCAAGGTCCATGATTTTAGTACCTATGTTTCCTTCTATGTAATTTATTGTTTTCTTATATTTAGGACTTCGATCCATTTTGAATTACTTTTGGTACAAGGGGACAAACTATAGTCGAGTTTCATTCTTCTGTACATGGCTCTCCGGTTTTTCCAACACCATTTATTGAAGAGGTTTTCTTTTCTCCATTGTGTGTTTTCTGGCTCCTTTATCAATGATGATTTGACCATATATATGTGGTTTTATTTCTGGGCTTTCTATTCTGTTCCATTGGTCTGAGTGTTTATTTTTCTGCCAATACCATGCTGGTTTGATTATTGTGGCTCTATAATATAATTTGAAGTCAGGTGTTGTAATGCCCTCAGCTTCATTCTTTTTCCTTAGGATTACTTTGGCTATTCGGGGTTTTTTATAGTTCTATATCAACCTGATTATTATTTTTCCCATTTCTTTAAAAGATGACATTAGAATGTTAATGGTAATTGCATTAAATTTGTATATTGCTTTGGGTAATATGGTCATTTTGACAATATTTATTCTTCCTATCCAAGAACAAGAAATATTTTTCTACTTTATTGTATCTTTTTCTATTTTCCTTAACAATGCTTTGTAATTTTCATTATAGAGGTCTTTACATTCTTTATTATGTTTATTCCTAGGTATTTTTTGTTGTTGTTGCAACCATAAAAGGATTATTTTTTTTTTAGTTCATTTTCTGATGTTTCATTGTTGGAATATAGGAAGGCAATAGACTTCTGTATATTAATTTTGTATCATGCAACCTTACTGTATTGGTTTATTGTTTTTAATAGTCTTTTTGTGGAGTCTTTGGGGTTTTTGACGTACAAGATCATATCATCTGCAAAAAATGAAACCTTTACTCTTCTTTCTCAACATGAATGCCTTTCATTTCTGTCTCTTGTCTGATTGCTCTGGCTAGAACTTCCAGCACTACATTAAATAAGAGTGGAGAGAGTGGGCAGCCTTGTCTTGTTTCTGATTTTAGAGGAAAATCTTCAGTTTTTGCCACTTAATATGATGTTAGCTGATGTTTTGTTTTAAATGCCTTTATTATGTTGTGATATTTTTCTTCTATACCCATTTTGTTGAGTGTTTTAAACATAAAATGTTGTATTTTATTGAATGCCTTTTCTGCATCTTTTGATAGGATCATATGGTTTTTGTTCTTTGTTTTGTTGATATGGTGTATTACGTTAACTGTTTTCTGTATGTTGAACCATCCTTGTGATTCAGGGATGAATCCCACTTGATCATGATGAATTATTTTTTTAATGTGTTGTTGTATTCGATTTGCTAGTATTTTGTTTAGGATTTTAGCATCTGTATTTATTAGAGATATTGGTAGTTTTTGTTTGTATGTAGTTTTCTTTATTTGTGTTGTCCTTGCCAGGTTTTGGTATGAGGGTTACGTTGGCCTCATAAAATGAGTTTGGAAGTATTGCTTCTTCTTCTATTTTTTGGAAGACTTTGAGTAGAATAGGAACCAAGTCTTCTTTGAATGTTTGATAAAACTCACTAGTATTGCTGTCTGGCCCTGGACTTTTATTTTTGGGAGGTTTTTGATCATTGTTTCTATTTCCTACCTGCCTGTGGGTTTGTTTAGGCTATCTACTTCTTCATGACTTTGTCTACAAAGATTGTTATATTCTAAGAATTTATTCATTTCTTCTAGATTGTTAAATTGGTAGCATATAGTTTTTCATAGTATTCTACAATAATTCTTTGTATATCTATGATATCTGTGGTGATTTCTCCTCTTTCATTTTGGATTTTGTTTATATGAGTCCTTTCTCTTTTTTCCTTGGTCAGTCTTGCCAAGGGTTTGTCAATTTTGTTAATCTTTTCAAAGAACCAGAGCCTTGTTTTATTGATTTTTTCTATAGTTTTTATGTTCTCTATTTCATTTATTTCTGCTCTGATTTTTATTATTTCCTTTCTTCTGCAGGTTTTGGGTTGCCTTTGTTCTCCTTTTTCTAGTTCCTTAAGATGTGATGTGAAGTTATTTTCTTGGGCTCTCTCTTGTTTTTTTCATATAAGCCTGTAATGATATGAATTTTCCTCTTATTACTGCTTTTGCTTCATCCCAGAGATTCTGGTATGTCATGTTGTCATTTTCACTTGTCTGTATGTATCTTTTCATCTCTGCTTTTATTTCTTCTTTGACTCACTCATCTTTTTATAAGTATGTTGTTTAATTTCCAAATTTTTTGGGTTTGCTTACTTCTTTTTTGCACTTGAATTCTAATTTCAAAGCTTTCTGGTTAGAGAATATGCTTGGTATAATTTCAATCTTTCTGATTTTGGTGATGTTAGTTTTGTGGCCCAGCATATGGTCAATTCTTGAGAATGTGTCATGTACACTTGAGAAAAATGTATGCTTTGGCATTTTGGGATGAAATGTCCTGTAGATGTCTATCATATCCAATTGTTCTAGTGTTTCATTTAAGGCCCATATTTCTTTATTGATTTTCTGTTTGGATGAAAGAGCTAAAGCCATCAGCAGTATATTGAGGTCTCCAAGTATGATTGTATTTTTGTTGGTTTTTATTTTTAGATCAGTTAGTAGATGTCTTATATACTTTGGTGCTCCTTGGTTTGGTGCAGATATATTAAGAAGTGTTATGTCTTCTTGATTCAATGTCCCCTTTATCATTATAAAATGACCATCTTTGTCTTTGATTACCTTTGCTGTCTTGTAGTCAGCGTTGTTAGATATGAGTATGGCTACACCTGCTTTTCTTTGGATATTATTTGCTTGGAGAATCATTTTCCAACATTTCACTTTGAATTTGTTTTTATTCTTATGGCTTAAATGTGTTTCTTGGTGGCAGCATACAGTTGGATTTTCTTTTTTGATCTATTCTGCTACCCTGTGTTTTTTTATTGGTGAGTTCAATCCATTTACATTTAATGTAATTATTGACACTTGAGGGTTTACTATTGCCATTTTATATATTGCTTTCTGATAGCTCTGTTTCTTGTTTGGTTCTTCTCTTTTGTTTTTCTGTCATTTGTTTTTGTTTGGTTGTATTCCATACTTCTTTCTTCTATTTCTTCTTTTTTTAAGCCATGTGTTTCTGTAGTGGTATTATCAGGGGTGGTTACCATTAGATAATAAAAAGGATATATATCATATTCACTGTAGTACATTATCTTATGAGTGCTTCTGCAGTCTATCCTCCTTTGCTACTGTTAATCTTTGTCCTCCCCCCTTTTTTGTTTTTGTTGTCACAGATTATTCTTGTTTTTATTGTGATCTTGTTGGAGCTTTTACTTGTGATTTTGTTTCGTTTTGCTCTTTGTATCTGGTCCGATAACCCCCTTCACTATTTCCTGAAGTGGGTTTTTTCTGGTGATGAATTCCCTCATCTTCTCTATATCTGTGAATGTTTTTATTTACCCTTCATATTTGAAGGATAGCTTTGATGGATATAGTATTTTGGCTGGAAGTTTCTCTCTTTTAGTACTTTAAATATTGGGGTCCACTCTCTTCTGGCTTGTAGAATTTCTGCTGAGAAATCTGACAATAGTCTAATGGGTTTTTCTTTATATGTTCTATTCTTCTTTTCACTGGCTGCCTTGAGGATTTTTTTCTTTGTCATTGATTTGTGATAGTTTTATTATGAGGTGCCTTGGAGTAGGCCTGTTTGGGTTAAGGTAACTCAGTGTTCTCTTTGTTTCTTGAGTTCGAGGCTCTAATTCTTTCCACAGGCTTGAGAAGTTCTCATCAATTATTTGTTTGAATATGTTCTCCATTCCACTTTCTCTCTCTTCTTCTTCTGATATACCCATTATTCTTATGTTGCTCTTTCTGATGGAGTCAGAAAACTGCTATAGGACTATCTCACTTTTTTTTAAATTTATGAGTCTCTCTCCTCTTCTCTCTGTAGTATCTCTCATTGCCTATTTTCTATGTCACTAATTCTCTCCTCTTTCTGGCCTGTTCTATTAGCTAAGCTTGTTGCCTCGTTTTTCAGTTCATGTATTGAGTTTTTCATCTGTTCGGTTCCTTTTCATAGTTTCAATTTCCTTGGTGAAGTATTCTTTTTGTTCACTGAATTGTTTTTTGAGCTCTCTAAATTGTCTTTTCATGCTTTCTTGTACCGTGTGTCTATAAAGTCATGGTCCATTTTTGACCAGTCACAGGAAAGCAACAAAGGACAATAGAAATGTGAAATCTGCACCAAATAAAAGGAAAACTCTCCCAGTTTCATACTTATTTAGTGCAGTTTGATGTGGGCTCCATTTTTTGCCCTACACACATCCAAACAATAGTGAAGTTCTTGCCACACATGGGTAAGGACATCTGTTTTAAGTGATTAATGTCATTGATACATTCAATGTACATACACATGTTGCTTTACATAACCCCAAAAGTAAAAGTCTAAGTGCGTCATATCCGGGGATCATGGTGACCATGGCTTGACAGAGCCCCTGCCTATTCACCTCTGGGGGAATGTTTTATCCAGAATCTCACGAACAATGGTGGCATAATGTGGAGGAGTGCCATCCTGTTGAAAGATGACATCTTCTGGAAATTGTGGTACTGCATACAATTCCAACATATCAAGATAGGACTTTGCCATCACAGACTGCTCCATGAAAAAAAATGGGCCTATCACCTTATCATGCATCAGGCCACACCACACGTTCACTTTAGGGGTGTTTTGTTTGTACTCAACGTAGGCATGAGGATGTTCAGCAGCCCATATTCGGACGTTATGGCGATAAACATGTCCACAGGTATGGAAGGTCGCCTCATTGCTAAACACAATCTTCTGCAAAAATCTTGCATCATTGTCAATCACATGAAGCATATCTGTAGCAAATGCACATCGTGTGGGTCTATCCGCTGGTTTGATAGTGTGCAACAGCCTCAATTTGTACCCTGTAAAACAGAGACGTTTCTTTAACACCTTATGAACTGTAGTCTTGCTTAGGTTTAATTGTCGAGCACACGCATGCACAGATTCTTTAGGGCTCCTTAGGTAGCTATCCTGTATAGCCTCTACAGACTCATCACTGACTGATGGCCTACCAGAACAAGGTTTCTCCACCAAACTGCCAGTTTCCTTCAACTGCTTATCCCACTGAGTAATGTTATTCCTATGTGGTAGTGCTTCGTTATAAACGTGCTGATATTCATGTTGCACTTTGGTCATGGATTCAAATTTAGCGAGTCACAGAACACACTGAACTTTCCTCTGTACCATCCACATCTCGACTGGCATGGCTGTGGGCTGCTCCGCTGTATACACAGTGTTACGTCATCATCTACACATGCGCACATGCTGCCACATCACCCTATAGAAACTGGGAGGGTTTTCCTTTTATTCGGTACAGATTTCACATTCCTATCGTCTTTTGTTGCTTTTTGTGACTGGTCAAAAGTGCACATGACTTGACAGACACACTGTATTTCTGAGTATTTTTAGGATTTCTATTTTTAATTCTTTGTTATTTAACTCCAATGTTTCCAAGCAATTGAAAATTTTTTCTAGAGATCTTTTATCATCTATCTGAGCTACACCTCTGTCTTTTGTATCCATTATATTTTATTTATTTTTCTTTAATGGCATTTGAGAGTGGTATTGTTAATAACACTAATAAGAGATAATTAAAAAATAAAATAAAATGGAAAGGATACAGTGCAAAAATAAAAATTCTATAATGATAAGTGGAACAAAAACTGCAGAGAACAGGGAGCAGGAACTGAGGGAAAATGACAAAGAGATAAAAACTAAAGTCAGAAACATGCAGAATGCCACAAAGTAAAATATGAGTGCAAAATAAAATAATTTGTTGATTAATGATGATTGAATGAGAGGAAAAGAGAAAGAAAAAAAGAGAAAAAAAGTTAAAGTTTTTGAAATGAAACCCTCATTAAAAAACAAGAATGACAAATGTAACAACTATGGATAATGAAGTTCAAAATGAAAAGGAAAGAATATAAAGGAAAGGAGATAAAATGACCAAAGTGGAAAAAAAGTTTCTAAAAAATGTAATTTTTTCTTATTTTGAGAGGTTGCTTTTTTTTTGGCAGGTTGTGCTGTACTTCAGGTTTTGCCCCTGTGGGGCTCTTGAGCAGAGGTTTGCTCTTGTGTTGCTATGGCAATGATGTAGGCTGGGTCTCAGTCTCATTGGTAGGTGGAGCTTGTTAGGGCTTGGAGGCTCTGACAATGGGAGTCTTAGTTAGTTTTCCAGGTGCCTCTCCCCACATCTCTCCCACCTGAACCAGTAGCCTGGGGACTTAGCTGTGAGGTTTGTTCCAGCCACTACTTGCTGAGCAAGAGGCTCTAAGTGCAGCCAGGTCCTTCCTCTAGTCCCTCTCAAAGCACAGTTCTGGGTAAGGCTGTGCCAACCAGAGCTGCCAGTGAAAGCAGGTGGGCTGGGAGCTGATTACAGATTAGGCACCTTTCTAAGGGACCCCTGGCAAGTCTAGTATGCCTCAGTGCTCCACAGGTCTAATCTCCACAGGCCCTTGTATCCTGTTTGGTAGCCTGCAGTAAGCCATGTGCGTGCCCAGCCCCCATAACCTCTGCAGTGCACATGGAGATCTACTCCTGTTCACTTAGATGCACAGTGCCTGTGATCTCAGTCAGAGCTGGAAATGCAGGAATGTGCTTTGAAACCTGTATTGGCTTGCTGAGTCACCCCACCTGGGCAGTCCCAGGCCTAGGGATCCCGGCCCTTGTGCACTTCCTGTGCTATTATTAGTCAGGGAGCCAGGACTACACAAAGACACTGGCTACAGCCCATGCAGATGTTCATTGCTGATAATCTCGGGCTAAGCTCTTCAGCCCGTGAGCGTGCGGTCCATGCCAGAGGTGCCAGGTGGAACCACTGCCACACTGCCTTCAATCACAAACCCAGGAGCACACAAAGCTGCTGGTGCCGGCGCCAGCTTCCGCAGGCACCCTGCACTGGCAACCTTTATCAGAGCCTGCCTCCCCTGCTCACCTGCATCTGCACACACTCTCTGCTCTGCTTGATCATCCACCCTCACCCAGCTTCCTCCCTCTGCCCCAGACCCTCCACTTCTCTTGGCTTCAGATGAAGGTGACCCTTCCTCAGATCAGTGAGGAAAGTGAAATACCCCATTCTTCATCTTATTTCCTTCAGAGTGGATTATATATTCAGCTACCTTTTTGCTCAATCATACCTCTGTCTGGTGTGTCTGTATTTCAGGAGCTCCTGAGATTTTTTCTCTGTCTTTAGTTGTTGAATTTGTTAAAATTTCAAGGGGAGATATCAGGAGCACCCCTCACGGCACCATTTCTCTGACATCACTCTGTTTCATTATGTTAATGTGATGTATTACATTGATTGATTTGTAAATATTGAACTATCCTTGCATCTTGGGGATAAATCCCACTCGATCATGGTGAATGGTTCTTTAAGTGTGTTGCTGAGTTCTATGTACTAGTATTTTGTTTTGAATTTTTCACCAGGAATATTGACCTGTTGTTTTCTTTTCCAGTAGCATCCTTTTCTGTTTTTGATATAAGGATAATGTTGGCTTTATAAAATGAGTTTGGAAGTGTTTCTTTCTTTTAAAAAAATAATTTTTTGGAAGAGTTTGAGAAGGTTGTGTGTTCATTCTTTAAATATTTGGTAAAATTTGCCTGACCTGTGGTGGCACAGTGGATAAAGCGTCGACCTGGAAATGCTGAGGTCACCGGTTCGAAACCCTGGACTTGCCTGGTCAAGGCACATATGGGAGTTGATGCTTCCAGCTCCTCCCCCATCTCTCTCTCTCTCCTCTCTCTCTCTCTCTCCCCCCTCTCTCTCCTCTCTAAAATGAATAAATAAAATAAAATTAAATATTTGGTAAAATTCACCAGTGAAACCATCTGGTCTTGGGCTTTTTTTCTTTGGGAGATTTTTTTTTTCTTTTTTTCTTTTTTTTTTTTTTTTTTTTGTATTTTTCTGAAGCTGGAAACAGGGAGAGACAGTCAGACAGACTCCCGCATGCGCCCGACTGGGATCCACCCGGCATGCCCACCAGGGGCGATGCTCTGCCCACCAGGGGGCGATGCTCTCTCTAGCGCCTGGGGCAGAGGCCAAGGAGCCATCCCTAGCGCCCGGGCCATCTTTGCTCCAATGGAGCCTTGGCTGCGGGAGGGGAAGAGAGAGACAGAGAGGAAGGAGAGGGGGAGGGGTGGAGAAGCAGATGGGCGCTTCTCCTATGTGCCCTGGCCGGGAATCGAACCCGGGACTCCTGCACGCCAGGCCAACGCTCTACCGCTGAGCCAACCAGCCAGGGCCTCTTTGGGAGATTTTTGATTACTGATAAATTTTCTTATTAAAATAGTAATTGAACTATTCAGAATTCCTCTGTGTTTCTGATTCAGTCTTGGTATATTTTATGTTTCTAAGAAATTTTTTGTTTCTTTTATGTTGTCTAGTTTGTTGGCATATAATTGTTCTCATAAGAGGCTCTTATGATCTTTTGTATTTCTGTGGTTTTAGTTATAATATCTCCTTTTTAATAATTTTGTTGATTTGGGTCTTTATCTTTTTATTTACTGGCTAGTCCCTAAGGGTTTGAGAATTTCACTTATCTCTTGGTTTGGTTAATCTTTTTAGATTATTTTTCTGTTCTCTATTTTGTTAAAGGATCTAATTTAAAAAAAAATTTTCTTTCTGCTAACTTTGGGCTCAGTTTGCTTTTCTTTTTCTAAACTTTAAGGGTAGAGTTAGATTCTTGTTTTTTTTTTTCATGGAAGAAAACTTTAATCTGTATGAAGTAGAAATTTGTTTTAATAACATTAGTAGAGAATACATGCTAGAAATTGGAGGTAACTGGGCATAATATCCCAGCATCAATTTAAAAGAACAGTCCCGGATAGTTAGACTGAGGCCAACACTGAAGAAGGATGGAAGCCTTGTCTGCAGGGAATTTTGGGTGATACCTGGAGAAACATTATGCTGTGCATAAACCAAATTGAATTGTTGTCACAAGAATTGCAGAGTTTCATATAGTAAAAGGTTTTTCTAAATGCACTTCAATTTCAGAACAAGAGTGGTATAGGATACCTAAATACAGAAGAGAGCATTCATGAAAGATATCTAACTCCTTGATGTAATATTGCATACAATTCAAAATGATTACACTATCATTACATCTAGGGCTTCCTGCCACTACAAGGTGGTGGTTATGGAAAGTATGGCCCCCAGTAACTAAAAAGCAATCATCACCTTCTTCTATGGTATTTTTTGCATTTTTTCCCTCACTTTTCTTAATCAACTCTGTTGTTGTTGCTACTTCTTAGCAAAGCTGGTAAAACAAAGTAGTAATCATTGAACATAGCACTCTGGCAATCAAGACATTTAAAACCTTCCGTCTTTTGGGGCAAAGAAAGCACTGTGTGACATTTAGAACCCTGGTTTACAAACACAGTGTTCACAAATTTTCCTGGCTTGAAGACTTCCACAACTTTCCTGATCAGGTCACCATAGGAGGTCTGACTTCAGTTTGTTTCAAAACTAACATAAGAAAATTCTAGTTCTGGAATGATATGAATAGTCCAATAAGTTTCATCTGGTTCCATGGCATTCATTCAATACACATAGGAACTGAATATTATGGCATCAGTGACAGGATCACATATCAGGTCACAAATTACACTCTCACAAGTGACATCCTTTGCAATAACACCATCTGTCATGTAGAACTGGACCATATCTTCTAGATAAAGCTCACTCATCAGATTTCCAGGGTTTGACCTGGCTGACTGATGACCCTACTCTCTGGGAAATCCAAAGTATACAAGCACCCATAGTCAGAATTCATATGTCTCATATTATTTCTGCTCCATTTGAAAATAATGCATTAAGAAACTTTATTTCTTCCTGGAAATTATGGAATAGGTACCCTTGGTGAAAAGGCTTCATAAAATTCTTACAAGAATAGAAGAAGCTTTGAACTGAGTCAAACCCACTGTAATCCCTAGCAAGTTTCAACAGGGGAACCAGTGCTTTTAGCAAGAGGGTGGTCCACATGTTTTTAAAATGAAACGTTTCTTGGAGACAGACATGCTACTATCACTGAGAACGAAAGCTTCCTGATTGTCAGTTTTTGCCACACATGATCGAACATTGCACATCCTTTAAAAGCATGTCTCACTGTATCCTGGGATGGTGAGTAGATCCCCAGATTCTTGACTTGTGTTTGGTTGCTGCCAGGAACATCAAAGCTCTAGTAGCTTCTCAGTCCCTTCAAAAGAATGTGCAGTTTCCATCCTCTGAGATTAACAAACAACCAACAACCACAGAAAATCAAACTAAATTAAATCTCTTCTGCTGCTGCAATGATTGTTCCAGCTGTTACTAAAGTTCAGGTTCCTTTTTTTCCCTCTATAATTTTATATTAACTTTTAATAATATTTTCCCCACTTTCTTTTGTGAGTAAAAGTTGAACGTGAGTCTGGATGGGCTACACAGCTTCCAATGTGCTTGGGCTAGGTTCTCTGATCTGGCAGGCTGGAGCTTGCATTGAGCAGTGAGCAGGGGTAGGAATTAGAGTCCTTGTCTGGACACAGCAGGAGAAACAGCTTTAAAAGCTGTTTCTTAACTCAAGCTAGCCTCTGTCCCAAGTTCCCTGAGTAAACAGGTACTCTGGCTTTGCTCTGCAAGCTGTTGGCTCTGCCTGCCTCTTAGCTGCAGTGCTCTGGGCCACACTGCCCCCAGGACTTGTCTTCAGCCCTTCTGGTCATATGAGGCCAGAAGACACTCTCCACAGTGTGTGGGGCCATGTTTCAGATCCTTGCCTGGGCGCTGGAAAACTGGGTTCCAGGGCTGGCAAAACTCATTTGAGTATTTGTATCAGGTATAGCTGTACCCTGTCTAGTTTCATGGTCAGAATGTGCCCCCGAGTTGGTTTTGCAGATGAGCAAAGCCTCTGGTTGGGATTAATCCATGGGCACTGTAGTCATGCACTTGGTCTGCCAAGCTCTGTGTGCCAGTTGTTGCAAGTCCTTTCCCCCTTCTCTATCACAGCTAGAGTCCTAGTGATTGAGGCCCCAGATTCCCCTGCCATACTGTGGTGTGACATCAGAATAGGATCTCCTACAAAGTGACCCCCAATGCTGGGGAGACCGATCACCCCGTATTTTCTTTTCCCACTGTTGGAACTGGAAGCTTGGGGTCCTTCCCCGTGGTGCGGTACCTTCTAATGTGCTCTATCTCTGTGGTGAAGGGGGGTGTTCTGGCATGTCCTCCGTGTCCCAGCAATCTGTCAGTGATGACTTGTTGTTGAATAGTTGCTAGTTGTTCTTGTGAGGGAGAGCAAATCAGGAATGATCTTCGTCACCATCTTCGTGATGTCACTCCTAGAATAGAGACATCCTTGACACCGAATTGGATGTGTGTCCTGGGGAAGCAGGGGCCTGCTGGTTCCTGAGCAGCTTCCCTTGCCCCACCATTTGATCCTTTCTTTCTGGAAGTCTGCCGGGCTTGCAGGCCAAGCCCCCACACTGCCCTCAGCGAGCTCCCATCTCATTTCCTGTTTCTGGGTCAGGCTGAGTCTGGGGGTTCCTTCAGGGACTAGAAGATCTTTTTTCACAGATGGCTTCATTTCCTCTCTGGAAGTTTCCCCAGGTACAAAGTCCTTCTCCATCCCTCTGGCCCAGGGGTCGGGAACCTATGGCTCATGAGTCAGATGTGGCTCTTTTGATGGCTGCATCTGGCTCACAGACACATCTTTAATAAAATAAATAATAACATTAAAAATATAAAACATTCTCATGTATTACAATCCATCCATTTCCTACCACTCATGTTCATGGTTGCAGATGGCTGGAGCCAATCACAGCTGTCCTCCAGGACAACACTAAATTTTTATTGGATAATGTGTAACGTACACAGGTTGTTGTATGGCTCTCATGGAATTACATTTTAAAATATGTGGCATTCGTGGCTCTCTCAGCCAAAAAGTTTCCCAACCCCTGCTCTGGCCCCTCTCTTTGGCCAGGGCAGACCGTGGTCATTCACACACTTTGTCCATGTTCTACAGAAGTGTTAGCTGAAGGAGGGTCAGCTGGGCCTGCCATAATTATAAATGAACAGGAATGTGATTGTCAGAGATGATCCTGAGCTGCTTAGCTCTTGTTTAAGTGACAAGAGGGATAGTCCTTGGACAGAAGGACAGGGCCCTAGGAGGTTGTGGCTGAGCCTGACCCTGGCTTTGTAAATGTCTTGTCCTCTCCAGCCCCTCAAAATTGATGTCTACACAGGAGCCCCTTTATAATGATCTAACTGGAATGGTAACAGAGGCAGCATTCTTTTTAAATTTTCAAAAATTAATGAATTGATTAGTTTATTGATTTTATTGGGGTGACATTGGTTAATAAAATGATGTAGGTTTCAAGTGTATAATTCTATAATGCATTACCTGTAGATTGTACTGTATGTGCACCATCCAAAGTCTTCTTCCATCTCCATTTATTCCCCCTTTACCCGCTCCTACCTCCCCCCTCCCCCTTTCCCTCTGGTATCACCATACTGTTGTCTGTGTCTATGAGATTTTTTGATATAACATACTGCTGTAGCTAGCAGCAAGATTGGAATTTGAGGAGACACAGAGACAAATTACCTCTGAATTTTCTTGCAGCCATAAAAGCTTTTACTGTATAGTAATTTTCCATTTCTGCTGCAGGCATATTTGCATATTGCTTAACAATTTATCTCCTGTCATTTGTCAGATATTATCCATCTCTTGTTAATAAGCTAAGACGGGTCATATTAAGACTTTGCAGGCCCCCTGTGCTCGCCGCCTGCCCACCTCTCCTGCCTACAGGGCCCCTCCACTGTGGGAGCAGACAGGGCAGGACATGGCTGTAGCTTGGCTGTGTCAGGGGCTTGGTCTGCAGATCCTTCTTCTTCTGTCCCCAAGTAGAGAGACAATGGAGTCATGGCATACTGCATCCCTGTTCATGGCCTTCAGAAGAAGCTCTGGTAACCTACCTCTCTGTAGCAGGAGCTGGGATTCAGGGCGAGTGGAAAGAGCCCTGCTCAGACTTAACTCTGGCCCCAGCTCCCAGTCTTTCTAAGATGCTGCCTAATTCCTTTCCTTTCCTGGAACTCAGTTTCCCATTTCTAGGACAAAGATTCTAGGACAGGTTTAATTAACTACTTCTTATTTCTCTCTTTAAAAAATGTTTCAATTAAAGCTTACATTCAGTATTACTCTGTATTAGTTTCAGATGCACAGCACGGTGGTTAGACAGTCAAGTACTTTGCAGCGTGGTCTCCTGGGTATTTCCTGTGCCCACCTGGCTGCACACACAGTTGTCATGATGTCATTGACTATATTCTGTATGCTGCACTTTACATCCCATGACTATTTGTGACTACCAATTTGTACTTAATCCCTCCAACATTTTCAACCAGTCCCCCAGCACCCCCACCCTTCTGGCCTGATTTATCTTGTAGCCATCCATACTGTCACAAAAAGTTAAGATTTCATTCTTGGCCGTGGCTGGGTGGTTCACTGGATAGAATGTAGGCCCAGTGTATGGATGTCCTGGGTTTGATCCCCGGTCAGGGCATACAGGAGAAGCGACTGTCTGCTTCTCTCCTCCCTTCTCTCCTCCTTTTCTCCCTCCTTCCCTCCCATAGCCAATGGCTTGGTTGGTTCGAGTGTCAGGTGCTGAACATAGCATGGTTGTTTCAAGCATTGGCCCTAGACAGGGATTGTGGGGTGGATTCTGGTTGTGGTGCATGTGGGAGTCTGTCTCACTATCTCCCCTACTCTCACTTAAAAAAAATTATTCTTTTTTATGGTCAAGTAATATTCAATTTTTTAAAATCTGTACCACAGCTTTTTTATCCACTGATATACTGATGGGCACTTGGGCTGCTTCTGTATCTTAGCTATTTAAAATAATGCTACAATGAACATAAGGGTGTATATATTCTTTTGAATTAGTTTTGGGTTTCTTCAGATATATTTCCAGAAGTAGAATTGCTGGGTCATAAGCCAGGAAAAAAAGTGAACTTGTCTTCTTTCCTTCTTTTTAAAAAAATATGAAAGCAGTAGCACACTGTCTTCCAAACTAAGATTTCCATGGAACCCCAGAGTATAGAATAGGCAGCTGGTGAGCGGCACTGGGGGGATGAGTGGAGAATGATGTCCTGTTTTCTAGCCTATTTCCACTGACCCGTCTTGCTTTCCTGCACAGACAGGCCATGGAGCCCCCCCGCCCCTTGCCTCTTGGTCCCTGTGGAGCAGTAGGAGGAAGGTGCCTGCTGGATTATTCTCGGCCCCACCTTCTGCTCGACTTGTGGCTCTGGGTCATCAGCCCCTGCCACTGGCCTGGCTCTGTGCTCAGGCTGCTAAGAGACTCAGTTTCCAGCTTTCTGACTTGAGATGCTAGCACTCCGCTCACTCTGAGCCCCAAACTGGTAGCAACAGGTTCAGTGGCCATTGGCACACAGATTTAAGAGGAAAGAAAAATGGTTTGATGCTGAATGTGTGATTAGATTTGCATAATTGAATTGAAATAGAATTAAAGGGTCATATGTTTGCACAGCGATGCCTACAATCAGATTGTGGTGATGTGTGCTCAGTACGAAAGTGGGTTCCTCAGAGACTTGTGGTATCTGCTTCGCAGAATCTCTGCAAGCCCCAGAGAGAAGTTTCTGAGTGGGGGATGGTTTTGAGGGAGCAAAAGGCAGTGGTTGAGTTTACTGAACACTTCCTGGGTGCCTGGCTATATGCTATGTGACGTTTGTTAGAAGTGGAATTAAGCAAGACTTGTGGAGACTAATCACCTTGGCAAGGGAACTTGAATAACTTCCTCAGAAGGGCTTGCTGCTGCTAGTGAAAGCCAGCCAGCAAGAGTGCAAACAGAGAGGAAATTCTGTTTTTATCCCTAACACAGGCCCTAGGCTGCTGGGTCTTGCTCCATTGGCTGGAGTATTGACTGTACAGTCTTATTCTTTCTTGACTGGCTAGTTTAAATGGCCACACCAAGGTGGAAGGGAGAGATGGGGATATTATTAACTAGGTAAGGGGGTTTGGGGAATGGTTGAAAAAACCAATGACTGGACGAAGGGGCTGGAGAACTCATAAACAAGTCAGTTGTTTCTTCTTTCATCCCCTAGTCAGAGGAATCCGGATGAAGGGAGTTGAGAATTGGTTGAAGAAAAGAACATGAGGTAAACATTTCCTTCACTTTCCTAGAGTTCCTTGTGGAACCCTCACTACATCTGTGACTAGGTGATATTATTGTTCCCCTTTTACAGATACAGAAACTGAGGCTTGGATGTGGTTAAACTACTAAGAGATGGAAGGCAGCAGTGTCACAGAACCTGTGCGCTTTGTTTAAGCATTCTCTTGGGAAAAACATGCAAACATACTCCTGTGTACACTTTGTGACTGACCCTATTCCTGCTATCATTTCAACTTCTAAGTATGATCCCTGCTGTGATTTGGTCTCAAAATAAAGAGGTCCAAGTGTACCAATCAGAGGCTGTGTGCAGGGGAAGTAGTGATCAGGAATGAAGAGTAACATTACTATGCAAACTGAGCAGTGCCTTCAGCAGTGCCAGCGTGTACTTGAACCTGAGGTTGCGCTCTTCGCTCTTCGACTGCGTGTGTTTCTCTGACCAGGTTTTCACCTGGTTTTTGTATTTAGTGCCAAATGTCTTCCCTAAGGCAGTCAACCTGGCCAAGTCTTGACAATTGTCTTAATCATGACTGATACAATGACACGCCATTCATGCGAAATGTGAGAGAGGGCCATCATTCTCAAGGCTGTGGGCAGCTCTGCCTCTTTGTCATTCTGACATTGTCTGTGTCTGGGAAAGAGCCAGAATCCTGTGGCATTTCCAAGTGAGGCCTTGGAGTGACTTCTTCCTAATATGTCGCTGGGTCCCTTCAAAAAGTTTCATCCACGACTTCATTCTCTCCTTATGGAGTCCAGCATTAGAAGCCATATTACATCTGCTGTGGGTGAACCAGCCAAGGCCCTGGGAGGTAAAGTGACTTAACAAAAGTCACACGATAGCTGGGCTAGCAGAATAGTGAGGAAAGTAGGTTGCCTGTCTTCACCTCCTGGCTCTCCTGCTTGGGAACTGTATGACCATGGTAGGTTGGGGGATTGTCTTGGGTCTGCACCCAATCTTGTAATGCAATTCCACATCCTTGGCCTTGGTGGGTTGCACAGTTCCTTGCCACACCAGGGACCCTTGGCTTGGCTGCCAGAATGTCAGCAGACATGGCATGAGCAGAGGCTTCCTCTGTGCTTCTCTGCCTTGGTTTGTCCTCTGGTGTTATGTGATCTGTCCTTCGGAAAGCTCACAGGGTAGGGGCGGTGCCGGTCCTTCAGTGTAGACACAGAACAAAGACCAATGGGCAGATCGATGTGAGTCTGAAAAGGCTCTGAGTCCAGTCAGGTTCAGCTGAGCCCAGACTACATTAGACAAATGGGAGCCAACCCACAGACCTGGACAAATGTTTATAATATCATGGCACAGAGATTTCTGAAGTTGTTTGTTATGCAGCAGAATCCAACTGGCACAAAGTCCCTGAGTGACTAACTAACTGTGGGGTCTCCATTTCTTCATGAATAAAATAGAAAGATTAACAGCAACCTTGTAAGGCAGTTGGGAGGATCAGATGAGATAGGCACAGTTTGGGGCCTATACTAAGTACTCAGCATTTTGTTTGTTTGCTGAGAAGGTGAAGTTTTCCTGGGGAGGGAGTGTTATGCTGGTGCTGTAGGTGGCAGCTGGGGAATCCCTTACTTTTGGGTAGAGGCTGATTCCAGCAGGCTTTCTCCCTCCTGGTCTCTCAGCCCCTGGTGGGCCTGCTTGCTGAGGCAAGAGGAACCTGGTATGACTTCCTCAGGCCCTCCCTGGGACTCTGGTTAGCCCAAGTGACATCATGAGAAGCTCTCAATGAACACATTTTCAATTCTCCTAACTGTACTGAATGTGATACTATTCCCTTTGGAGAGGAAAAGGCTGGTCAGAGCACTGGGGTCTGGAAGCCAGGGTTGCAGGAGGTCCCAGGGCTGCAGCACCACCTGTTACCTTTCCTATTCTGTCCCTCAAGACTCTGACCTTGTATCCACCATCCTGGGAGGGAAAGGTCAGAGCAGTGGATGCTTGGGCCTTAGGGATAAATCTCTCTCTCTGAGCAAAGGCCAAGGCTCTGTGCCTGAGGGCAGTGTGTCTGTCTCCTCCAAGCATGGCCCACCAGGCCTCACCGATCACTGCCCAACTCCCCAGGTCTCATTCTCCCTGTAGTCGCATGCCCCACCAGCCCAGGAGGAAGTTTGGGCTGTCCCTGTGTGCAGATCTAGAGCTCATGATTCCTGAACAGCTCTTCAGGACAAATCTGGGACCTTCTTACTTTCCCCATGGTGAAACTGTCCCACATGCTGAGCGCTGTCTCTGCAGGTGCTGTGCTCAGCATGTTCCATGCATGAGACAGTTGCAACCACTCCATCCTGTGGCACTATTTTTATTACTGTTTGCATAAGAGGAATGGAGGCTGAGAGAGGTCAAGTGCATTGCCCAGGGTCACCTGGCCAACAGGGGCAGAGCTGGGTTTGGGCCAGGGACTTCACACTGTGCTCTTCACTGAGATGATCATCCCTGTCCATCTGCTCTGTCCTTTATTTCCCTGGAATCTGTCAGATGAGGTCCAGCCCTTCAGAACAGATGCTCCCTCCTGTCTCTGGAAGTTTCTGGCTTCTGGGACACTGTTCCTGCCATTTCCCTTGGGGTTCTCCTTGGTGTTGCCCAGATATATTCTGGAGGTGAGTAGGGTGAGGTAAAGTCCTAGTTTTCCCTTTGTGGCTTTGACTTTGACAGTCTAGGGTCAGAGATTTTTCCTCCCATTTGGTTTCTTCCATGGAACTGTGCACACAGTAGGTGCTTGATAAATCCCTGCTGAGTTAAGTCAGAAGAAATAAAAATAACACTGTCCTTAAGAAAGTGCTAGAACTCCATTGGTAATCAAGCTGCCGTGCTAAGGGTAAAGGCTGGAAGATGAGCTCTCAGCTATATGAGTTGTCCTTTTTTGAAACAGTTTCTTCCCTGGTGACAGAGACAGATGCGGGACGATGTGATGGCAAGTAGTTCTCAAGTAAGAAAAGAGCTATGAAGAGTCTCAGCTTGTCCTGGCACCTTGGTGACTCTGCAAGGCTGTGCTGGGGGGTGGTCCCACAGTGCCGTCTGGAACGTGGCGACCCTCCTGGGGCCATGAACAACTGGCCCTCATTATTCCCGCATCAGGGGGCCAGGCACCCAGTGCTGTGGAGAGGATCGCTGTGTCACACCAGAGGGCCCACTTCACATCGAGTTTATAAATCCAGCCTCTTACACAGAAAGATGCTGACAAGCGGGGCTCCGGTTCTCACTCCTCGTTAGCTGTTGCTGTGCTTTGCGTTTCCTTGGTCAATTCATATGAATGGGGCATGGGGTGTCTTTCCTATCACTTCTGAACATGGAGGGCAAACATGTGTGTTTTATGGTGAGCGATGTCAGCATGGTCAGGGGCAGGGTCAAGGCACCACAGACACCACTCTGGCTGGAGCTGATCGTCCCTGTCTGTCTGCTCTAGCTGGACACCACTCTAGCTGGGGCTGAACTGGGTGGCTGGGTTTCCCTGGGGTTGCCTGGTGGACCCTCCTCATGGTGGGGAGTGGGAAGAGTAGGTTCCGGTGTAGTGCCTCCCAGCCATTGGCCCTCCCAGTGACACGGGCTCAGTAGCGACAGAGAGCACACTTGCTCTTACATAATACCTGTGCTCTTCACTGGCGGGGACAAATAGGAGCGCCACACAAAAGATGTGCCCGCAGTTGCCATGGCAGTTTCCAAGTCCCCTCCTCCCCTTGCCCTCCACTGATTCCCCCTAATTGGCCTGTGTTTTAGGCACTGTAGCTGAGGGATGTGTTTTCTGACCCAGGACCTCATACTGGGGTGTTGGTATTCTTCTCCTACAGAGGGATATCTAAAGCAAGCTCGGGGTCAAACTAGGCTTCAGGGGTCCCTGGCAATGACTCAGAAAGGGCTGCCTTTCAGCCATGCACATGCCAACACACACATGCACACACATTCATACACACACATGCACACCTGCACTGCAGGAACACTTGGGAAAGTGCTTGTCCCCAAGGGGGCTGCCCAGCTAGGGTCTCTTCCTCCTCTTTTGCCCTCCCCAATGCCCTTCTTGCCAAACCTAGATGAATTAGACCCACATAAGGAATTTGTCCATCTGTTAGTCCTTCCATGTATACAGTTATTCACTCAACAGATGTATTTTGAGGCTGACCATGTGCCCTGAGTGTACAACATAGAAATGGTCAGGGTGGACCTTGTGACAGAGGAGAAGGATGTGACTGATGAAAACTAGGAATAGTACATCTGGCTAAAAGGGCACAGAGGAAGGACTCTGGGCCTGGAGGATGAGCAGCAGGGCTTCCAAACGTTTTGGAGGAGCCGAGGTAGTGAAGGGACTTCCAGGAGAGGGGCCAGTATGAGGAGAGGCATGGCATTGGGAGGCTGGGCCTGTTCAGGGCCCTGCGAAGAGACCAGTAGATGGAGTGGACCCCCAGAAGGAGTCACTAGGACAAGATCCTAAGGGAAAGCTCAGAGCCAGGCACCAGTCCTGTCCTCAGAGGGCCAGACAGAGTCAGGTCAGCGAAAGACCAGAGGCATCTCATCCTTACTCCTGACCCCCAAACCAGGAATGAGCAAAGAATGTGGGGAGGAGAGAGGGGCACTGGGGGGTCATGGACTTTTGGTGGAAGACAGACCCAAATGCTACTCTCACATACTGGATATGTGGCCAGGGGCCCACCTACAACTTCTCTGAGCCTCTGTGTCCTCAAAGGTTAAGAGAAGCCTCTTAGTGGAGATGGAGCTTTGTTTAAGGTGTGGCTTTATCTCCAAGGAGAAAAGATGGGAACAATGGGTCACTATCGGACTCTGGGTTTTATTTTGTAGGACTGATAAACCTTCCCAAAGCTGACTCTGTGGAGGCTGCTCACTGCCTTGACATCTATATTCTCTTCTCCCACTTCCCGAATTCTCTGCTCACTCCTTCTTTGCAAGGAGGAGATGTCTGTTTTCTGTTGCTGTCCTGATTCAACCTGGGGACTCTGAGGATAGCACTGGTGCCTGACTCTGAGCTGTGCCTCCAGCTGTGTGGGCGACAGGTTTAGAGGATGTAACTGAAGCAGGGGCTGGACTTAAGTGTTGGCTGGTTGTCATGGGGTCTCTAACCTCTGGTTTCATTGGTCTTAGGGGTGAGGACTGCTTGGGTGGGAGCTATGTTTATATACAAATTCCTTGAAAAATATAATGACTTAAGACAAATAAAAGTTCTCTCTGCTTTGATATTTGGGAAGCCTTCCTTTCCCTCTGATATGCCACAGCGGGGCTGTGCCTCCCTGTCCTTTGAACTTACAGGGTAAGGTGAGGGTGCTGGCTGTTTTGCTGTGTGCTGGGGCCACTGACCACAGAGGTGAGCGATCAGGTGCCTGATATGTGTCATGAGGATAATGCTCAGAGGGGAAGATGAGAACAGCTAGCAGAATGCATTGCTGGTGGGCGCTAGATGCTGGTAGCTATGACAACGTTTGTGGCCATTCTCATGGAGAAGAAAAGGCTGAATGAGAGGGCTGCGGTCAATGGCAACATTGTGGCCAGCCTGGCAGGCTGCTGTGCTCACTCTGCACTGCTAATAGGAGGGACCTGGAGGCGGAGCAGTCAGCTGGTGCTATTCCACACAGGACTCAAAACAAGAGACTATAACATGCTAGAAGATAGATAGAGGCAAGGAGCACCAGGTGGCCTTGGGTGCCCTTTTCTGTAGGGCTCCTGATTCTGTCTGTGTGTGGGAGAACATTGGTCAGTGCTTGTCACCCTGCTGGACCGTGAGCTCCAAGCGGAAGAACGAGGTTCACTTTCACTTCTCATCGTGTCCCTAGCACCCTGCCAAGTGCCTGGCACACAGTACTTGCCCAGTTAATACCTATGAATGAATGTGGATGGGTGAGAGGCAGAGACCAGAGAATTTCTGTGCGGTGAAAGTAGGGGTGCAGGAAAAATTGCAGACCATAGAGGTAAAAGCTGTCTTAGGCTGTGCATTGTATCCTGACCTTTGTGGCACTCACAGATGAGGTCCGGGGACAGTGCAATGCAGAGAGGACACCCTTGGGAGGGCAGGCCCTCTTTCTCCTCCCCCAGGCATGCCCCTGTCCTAGGCACACATTGAAGCAGTTGATGCTTTTCATGGCTTTGTTCAGATCAGAGGGGGTGCTCATCTGGGATTTGGAGTTTGGGGCCTCCACACAGAGCTCCGGTAGGGTTTGCAAGCCTGGCAAAGAAAGCGTTTACCTTTAGCTCAGTGGCCAGCAAAGCCCTTTGGGAGCTCAGAGCCAGGGCAACCAAGTCAATCAGTTTATCAATACAACATGGTAACTGACACTAATGCATGGTGACCCTACCCCCAGACTATCAAATCAGAATCCCCTCTTCCCTCTGGGTAGAAACAGAGGGGTACTTTTCCTCAGGAGATGCACAGGATGTTATAATTTGGAAGGATGCAACAAACTTTTTATAATTGTATAATTTGTATGTAATTCCTTGTAATAAAATGTGATTATAGCTCTGTTCTCATAGAAGTCTTTCTAATCTTCTAATTATGAAAGGATGTTTATGTGCTCCAGAATGGTCCATTTTTAAAAGTTTTTTATTTTATTTTTTTTTATGAGAGTGAATGTTGAGTTTGCATTCTGCTATCTCTCCGAAAGCAGAGGCAGTGCTCTGTCCCGGCCTTGGTCCTGTTAATCACCCAGGAGGGCGGGCCGAGAGTGAGAGTGCCTTCTCACTAGTGGAAATCTTTTCATGTCTGCCTGAAATGTCACCTGAAACAAAGCACGTGGCTGCCTTACTTCCACATTCCTTAAGCAGACGCTGAGCACCTACTGTGTGCAAGGTACTGTATAGGTCTACCATCATGTAGTTCTCCACACAAGGTGAGAGAAACGTGAACCAAACATCACGCTAAGGAATGTGACGCCGCAGTTGTGTTGTGAACTGTGGGTGTGAGATGTACGGTGCGGGAGGGTGGGAAGGGCCCCTGAGGAAGTGATGTTGGAGTTGGGCTGCGTAGGATGAGTAGGAGTTGAGTGGTATAAAGGGTGAGGGAGCCTCCACACTAAGAGAGCAGCAATGATGTGGATCTGACCTGTTCTCACATGCAGGAGGACACCACTTCTTCCTCCCATGACTATAAATGACTGTCTTATTCAGTGTCCTGCGTCTTCAGTGTCTGCACAGAACCTGGCATGCGGTAGTGCCCAGTAGGTGGGTGACTGGTGAAGTGACAGTGCAGTGGCTGCCCCCGCCCTGGATGCTGACCTCACCACAGCCCCTGTCCCTGTACAGGCTCTGGCTGCCTGCTGGTGTGGCTTCACAGCCCCTCTGGTGTGCTCTTTCTCTGCTTGTTGAGTGAGTTGGTCTGGGACAGACAGTCCTCCTTCAGGGATGGATGTTAGCTGGTTTCTGTGGGAGACTGGGACCTCTGGGGAGTTCAGTGGTAGCTCAGCCTTCAATCTTTCCTGGACAGAGGTGAGAAATTTAGAGATAAGTAGAGAATAATGTGAGGGTCCATTCCCCAGGCTTTCAGCTCTGGGCAGCTCAGAACTTAGATGTGAGTCGGAGCCACGGCCCCAGTCACAGCCCTCACTGGCTGACCGGCAGACTGATGGTAGCTGGCAGGTCATCTGTCTGGCAGGGGTCTGGCCTGCGTTGCCAGCAGTGCAGAGTCCTGGGAGAAGGTATAAGACACATTATTTCCGGAGGCTGCAGCAGAGTGGTATATGGCTGGTAATTATGTATTTCTGATCCATTAAAAAATGCTCTGGCATAAGAAAGACAGATTAGGAATGAAACTGTAATATAACAAATTGCATTTTTATGGAAAGTACTACATTTTTCTCTAAGTAAAATTCAGTATCAAAATTTTATTAGCCTTTCCTCAAAAAAATGCCTTTCTAAATTAATTTTTCAGAGAAATTGTGAAAACCAGCATGGTCAAGTGGAAGAAAGGGCTAAATCAGAGGCCTCTGATCCAAAGCATGGCATGGTTATGATTGGCCAGCTCAGGATTCAGTGGGCTCAGAGCTCCCCTGAACCCACAGCACTCCTAGCTGCTTGCCTGTCTCTCATGGAGCTCTCTGGGAGATGGATAAATCCTGAGACGCCCCTGCTGGAGAGGAAGAAGCGTGTACTTTCTGAGTCATCCCATGGTAATGGAGAGGCAGGCAGGTGTGCAGAGGAAAATTATTAGGAGAGACAGATATGAGCTTTAGAGTTTGGAAATTGCTGGTGAAGAGAATGTGCAAATCACCATCTCTATGGGCATTGGTTTGCAAAAGGGATTTGAAGCTGTCCATGCATAGTTCTGAACATTCGTGTGAAAAGGCAGAGATTCTGTTCATTCTGCCACTGTTTGCCCTGCATCTTTATATTTGGGAACATCTGGATCATCATTGGGATTTATCACCCACCCAGATGCTTGATATTCTGTACGTGGGGCCAGCTGTGTGCCCACAGCAGGAACTGAGCATGATTCATTCTTTCTCTAATAACTATAATCAACTGCCAGATTTTCAGTAACTGTAATCAACCACCAGGTACTTATTGATCTCTTATGTTAGGCATATGCAGGGTACAAGTGACATATGTCATGATGCTTCACTTAAGGAAAGTGGCATCTTGTTTGAGAGACAAAATCAATAAGCGCAGTGTATTTCACCCTTGGTTCTCTCCCTTGTGCTAACCAGGAGGTCCGCCCAGGGTGTATGATAGGAGCCAGGGAAGGCTGGGTAGACAGGAAGGCTTCTTGGAGGAAGAGAACTGCATCCATATCTGATCTTATGAATAGAATTTAGGATCTGAATGAATGGGAGGAGGGGTCCCTTTTTGTTAGGTAGAGAATATGGGCAAGTTCACAGCAGGGTATAGGTATTAAGTAGGGGATGAGCTGACTGGGGGAGGGGAGTGTGGTGGGAAGTTAGAGCACTGAGACCACTCGCCTGAATGTGGCCGTGGGTTGAATTTTGAGGAACAAGAAGCAGGCACTTTGACTATCTCAGGCAGGACCTGAAGGTCAGAGGCCTGAACCCCTAAAGAAGAAAGTTTTCCTTTTATTCAGGTGCTGCAGTCTCAGTGAGTGGCTCCGAGTTTGTTCAGGGGGTCCTGCATGTCTGTAGATGGAATAACCAGTAGTTCTCACACATGACCACAATGGTACCCGACTACACGGAGACTGCTATGGAAAGAATGCAATTTTATTTAGAAGATTCTCTGAACTTGAGGTAGCTGTTTGCATTGTGGACCGTCTAGAGCAGCGGTTCTCAACCTGTGGGTCGCGACCCACAGGTTGAGAACCGCTGCTCTAGAGCAAGGTCTCCTAAACTTCTGCAATCACTCTGAAGCGTGGGAACTCATCCCACTGTTAGGAAGAGGACCTCTTGTGTGGAGGTGGGCACTGCTGCCCTGGGAGGGGTCACCTGGGAGAAGTTTGAATAAGGGAGGGGGTGCTCTAAGGTGGGCTCTAAGGTGATGGCCTTGGAGCAAAGTCAAGGGCAGATTTGGAGAGATGGGAGAGAGGAGGCTGGTAGGCCAGCAGGGCCACTAGGGAGAGATTGAGACATGAGGAGACAAAAAGGCGGATTGCTAGATTGAGATACCAATCAGAGGAGTGTGGAGCAGGGAGGACAGAGGGGGTGGGGCTTGGCGAGGGCACTGGCAGCAGCGTTCTGCCCAGGAGCCATGTAAGCACATCAGTTGGTACCTATTATTTTTCTGGGTAGCTTCTCCGCTGGTTGGAGCTTCTACCACCCTAAGTGGATGGCTGCCACCTATGCCAGGAGCTAAAGGGTGGAGCATTGTGAGAGACCTACAGGGCTCAGTTTTCTAGGCTCAGCAGTCTAATCTCCCCTCACCCACCCACAGATCTCAGACAAGTGCTGGGGGCCTGGCATGGTGCTACAGTGGTTGGCAGCAGGGGCCCCGTGGGGGGTGGAACAGGAAGTCAGGGGAAGTTAGCTGCCAAGTACGGGTTTCTACCCTGCAGACCATCAGACCATAGGCCCTGTAATAGTTCTCATCAAGTCACATGTTTACCGAGGGAGTGGAGTAATTGAATTTAGAAAAAATGAGTTTCAAATCAGACCTATTTATCCCCTTTGAAGGTTGAATCCAGTTGTCTGGCTTTGTGTGAGCTCTGTCTACAGAATCTGCTCTGTCCACAGAAGGAGCAGAATGGAGACAGTGGAGAACAATGACCATTTTGAGGCTGTGTCATAAGTATTTTCAAATCAGTGACAAAGCACTAAAATCTTTTTTTATCCAGAAAGAACTAGTTGTCCCCCAACATCCATTCTTCTCTTCTCTAGAGCCACCTACTTTCAGCCAGGCCCACAGCTCCCTTTCCCAGCCTTCCTGCAAGCTGGCTTGGCCATTTACTGAGCGCTGGCCAGTGGAAGGTGAACACAGTGACATGTGAAACTTACAGGTGTGCCTGTAACCTGTGTGCCTTATACCCCCCCCACACACACACACACAACTTGCATTTTGTCTGGAATGCAGACATGGTGGGATGATCCAGAAGAGCAGCCCCTTTGGGATGGGTGGAGCAGTCAGATAAAGGGAGTCTGGCCCCTGGTGTTGGGAGGTCACCACACCAGCCTACACCGTTCTCTCTTGTTATGCAAGAGAGAAAGTAGACACCTCCTTTATTTAAGTTGCTATTACTTTGGGTCCCTATTCACAGCAACTATATCTAGATCCTTGTTTAAAATTCCTTCAATTCAAAGTTTACTGTGTACAACTGGAGGATAAAAAAGGTGTGTAGGCCCTGGCCGGTTGGCTCAGCAGTAGAGCATTGGCCCAGCATGTGAAAGTCCCGCGGGTTTGATTCTGGGCCAAGGCACACAGGAGAAGCACCCATCTGCTTCTCCACCCCTCCCCCTCTCCTTCCTCTCTATCTCTCTCTTCCCCTCCCACAGCCAAGTCTCCATTGGAGCAAAGTTGTCCCAGGCGCTGAGGATGGCGCCATGGCCTCTGCCTCAGGCGCTAGAGTGGCTCCAGCAGCAACAGAGCGACGCCCCAGATGGGCAGAGCATCGCCCCCTGGTGGGCATGTGGGTGGATCCTGGTCGGGCGCATGCAGGAGTCTGTCTGACTGCCTCCACACTTTTAACTTCGGGGAAAAAAAAAGGTGTGTAAACAAACCACCTTTAGGTTTTGGCAACTGTTTGGCTTTGCTGTCTTGGACATCCTTTCATGAGAGGAAGGAATGAAAGGTTTCCCAAAGACCTGCCAGTTTGCAATGAGTTTGAACACTCGGTGTCCTGGGAAGTGCCCTGGAGGTCCCCCATCTTGGCCCTCCTCTGTCTTATTTTATCACCTATCCTGGCTGAGGAATTTATCATCCCTTGCTGGACTGAACTGCAAACTCCAGAGGGCAAGGACTATCACTCCTCACCATCCCCACACTACAGGAGGGTACTTTGCAGATAGCAGGTACCCAGTTCATGCCGACTGACTCAGTACTATGGACCTTACACTCTGTCTCCTGGCCGTGGGGCTCACTGCTCTCTCCCCTCAGTCACTACGTGGCCACTTTTCTTAATCTTGCCTTCATGCAGATCCTACCACCCACCCACCCTTCACCCCTGCCTGTCACTGGCTCCCTGTAGGACAGAGGCTGCAGTCCTTGAGGTATAACACCTGGGGTCCCAGTACCTCCTGCACCTGTCCCTGGGCTACAGGCTCAGTCCATGGCACACTTGGCAGCTCCTGAGCCATGCTGCCCTTCCCCACACCCATGTAGCTGTAGGTTTGCTGTCTCTCCTGCCAGTGCCTTTCTCAGCTTCTTCACCTGGCAAACTCAGTCCTTGCTGGCCTCTGCCCACCTGTCCTTGCCCAGTGTGATGCAATCACACTTTCATTGCAAAATTTCTTTCCACTGAAGTCACTTCTTTGGAGTTTGCCCATCAGTCACCATGGCTGCCTAAGGGCAGAGCTCAGGTTACCTTCACCTTAATTCCCAGTCCCCAGATCAGAGTAGACATCAGTGAAAGTAACAAATGAGTCAGGCAACTCTAGTTTTACCCTATTCTGTAACCTTGAATAAGTAATTTTCCATATCCTTCTGGCCTCAGGCCCTTTGTGTGTGAAATGACAGTCCCCTGCCCATCTCCTCTGGCCTCTGTGAGCAGTGAGGGAATGTGCATGGATAAGTGTCACCTTCTGCATAGTGTGGCTATAAACCCAGCTCTCCGGGCTGTGACACAGGGATGGCTTCTGAGCTATATCCAACAAATGTGATACATTCTAACACTGAACCAATTGAACTGCCCAGAGGATAAGCTGCCTTTATTTATACAAATACTTATAAAGCACTCATTGTGCTCCAGACATTAAACATTTTACAATATTATCTCATTTAATTCTATCTGCCACTCTCTGTGGTCAGTACTTTCCTTACCCCCATTTTATAGATGGGGGAACTGAGGAGAGTTGGAAACATTGCTTGAGAGCAGAATTGCTGAGTGGAGGAACAGAGGTCTGGACACAGGCAATCCAACACTGCCATCCAGGCTGTTCAGCCTCTGCACCTGCTATCTTTCCAAAGCTCGCAAAAGCCAGAGAGATGGAGGCTTGGTCATGGTTAATGTGTGAGTCGGTCATAACTATGATTTTTATTTGACATCAGAGGAGAAAACAGAAACCCCAAACAGAGGCCCATGTGCTGTTCAGCAGGTTCCCTGCAGATACAGTGCAATTTCACAGTAAAATAAATGCAGAGCTCTTAATCAGGTGATCTGAGACTGCACCATTTGTCAGGGAAATTATGCCCCTCTTGAAGTGATTGTGGAGAAAATAAGAAAAATAAATGAGTCAGGAGTATGTCAGAGCTGATAAGCCTCAGGGACATGGCTAAAACACAGCGAGAGCAGGCTTTCTAAAAGCAGTTGCTGGCAGAGTGATCAGAACCAGGTTCACCAGCATCCATCACTGGAAAATTGCAGCTGGCCTAGTTCTTGCCAAGTGCTGGTTGTAAGCCCACGTCCTCCAGCTCTTACCTGGCTGGCTGTTACAGAGTAGATGCCTAATAAGGCTCTGGTTATTCCTGAGTGGTTTGAAGGGGAACAAAGAAGAGATTGAGGCATTCCTTCCTGGTAAGGTTTGCTGAAGCACAGAAACCAGTGTGAAGGTTCTGGCTCTGACATGCAGCAGCAGCATCAAAGAGTAACCTCCCTCGTATGTGTCCTGACCGGGGATCGAACTCATGACCTTGGAGCTCCAAGACAATGCTCTATCCACTAATCAACCCAGCCAGGGCCAGCAGTAACCGTTTCCCTGACATCAGCCCAGCATTTCACCGTTTCCAAGCATACGCATGTCTCTTGTTTCATCTACATTCTGTACTAATGGCTTTTGCTTTTGTGTAGACATAGCCTGTGCTGGGCCCTTGGTGGCCACTGCCATTGGACAGAAGTTTTATCCTTTTGACCATTCTAGCTTTCCCTTCCCAACTCAGCCAACCAAGCACCTTGTCCCAGTATAAGAGGCCATGTTCCTCTGAGGCGTCATATTGAAAGTCCACGGACTTTGAGTCAAATGGGAGAGGACAAGGTTTGTCACCTCAAAGCCAGATTTCTAGCAGAAGAAATAACACAACCATTCAGATGAGTGCACTAACCCCTCCCCTGAGAGTTGCTGAGCCCCAGGAGCAGGTTCCTGACACCAGAGAATACACTTAGAAAATTAGAACTGTATGCTTCTGTCTCCACTGCTTGGCTGACCTTACTAGGGCTGGACAGGCCCTGCACACTTAGCCAAGTGTTCAATGCTGTCAACCAATTATTTGTTAGAGAAGAATTTATAGGCTCTTTCAGACAGGTCCTCTGAGTGTAGACTAAAGCAATGTGGCTGTCATTTAAACCTTGTCATAATATAGCTCAATCCCTGGAGCTTCTCTTCAGGAAGAAGCAGGATGCCTAATAAAACAATGAATAATAATTTGGGGTTGTTCATTATTTACGGCTGCCCCAGGTCATCTGCAAATTATTCAGCCCTCAATTGCGCCTGGCTTCTTCCTTGCGTGGAGCCATCTCTCCCAACTGCCATCACCGTGGGTGGGATCCATGCACTGCTAATTGTCCCATGAGGGTGGTTTCCCATTTCTTGAAATGCTTCGAGTCCCCTGGTTGAATGCTTAGATTCCACAAACTCATATCTCAGGGATGGATCCCTGGATACTTGGAGGCAGAAAGACAGGCCAGGGGTTAGGCTTGAACGAGAGAGGGAGCATCAAAGAAAGTGAGCATCCTTCAATGGGTTCTTGGCAGGTGTGTGTGTGGGGGGGAGAATGTTCAAGTCTGGGCTGTGGCAGTGACTGGGTGAAGGAGGTCAGCGTCAGCGATGGCATCTCTGCCTGGGAAGCTCAGGGTGGTTGACAAGCAACAAGTGGGGAAAGGGTGGCGCGTTGAATCATGTTTCAGAGACACCAGAACCAAGAAGTGGGTTTAGGGTGCACGTCCCAGCTCCTTGCAAATGCTCTCTCCTCTGCAACCTCCCTGATTGACCTGGGAGGGCAGGTGGGAGGACAGTGGAGGTGGGGGTGCAGGCAGCAGCTGGCCAGGCAAGGTGAGCATCCTGCTACTGTCTTTTGCTTACACCTCACTTTCAGCCCCACACTTGGTATGTAACTGCAAACAAGACCTTCTTCCCCTAACGTGGAGCTTAATGATCCTTTTAATGCCCGAGAGTAGCATCACTTCTCTCGCGCCTGTTCCCTGTCAGCCATGGGGCATTAAACCGGTGATAAAAATGCCTTTTTGGTATGGTCCACAAACTCACTAGCGGCTCCTGGTAGTAGTATAGCCGTCTAGCATGAAATCAAGAGGCAATCACTGCAGACGAGGCAAGATGAGCTTTGCTCAGGAGCAATTAGTGGCTTCCGCGTCCTTCACGATCTCCTTGCGCCCGCACCCTCGCCTTGGCCCCGCAGTGAGGGCTCCCACCGCTCGTTCCCACAGCCTGAGCCCAGTTCCGAAGTCAGCGCTTTTCCTTCTCTGTCGATTTTGGGGCAGTGGAAGAGGCTTCTTTGCATCTTTAATCCTATTGAACATAGCTTTCCTGGTCCACATGGCTCCCAGAAACAAATGTCCTTTGGTGATGTTTTCAACCCAGAAAATAGCAGCCACAAAAGAGAAAAACGGAAAGAAATTCCCAGTTATGAATATGCATTAACATGATGCTGCATTTGGAGAGGAAAATGGGAGCCATTTGTTTTAAGCAAATCGGATCCTGATACATGGCCCATGAACACGCCGACTTCTCTACCATGTAAGCAGTCTCTCTCTGGGAAAGTTTGATTTTTATGGTGTAACTGTGAGGGTTTTTATTTTCCCAATTAAAAATGGACTGAGGAGAATCATTAATTTAACTATTGTATATTAAATTTACATTAAAACATTTGTTTGTCTATATTTATATGTGAGTTATGGAAAATGTTAGCTCATAAATTCTAATCTTTAAGATCACATGCCAGAGATTGAAGATAAATTTTATTTATTTCTGCAATTAATTCTATGAGAACAAATAGTTCTAATTTAGGGGATGGCAGATGTGACTGTCCGCTGGTGGCCTCCCTATATAACACATGTGACATTCATCTTTTCTCATTAGGTTTCCCTTGAGCCTGGTCTTGGGAGGCGCAGACCTTGGCTGTCACTCTGTAGCATGTCTTCCACCACCCTGAGCAGCACGTCTAGAAAGCACTTGGAAAAATATGGACCGTGTCAAATCTCCTTTTTCTGCTTCTCTGTGATATGCAAAGGCTTCAATCATACCCCAAAGGCTAAGTAAACATTTCTTCAAAGAGTATTGACATTAGCCACTTGGGCAAAGGACTTGGTGGCTTTTCTCTGGGACCACTGTCCCCACACAGACCTTAACATCAGTACATGGATTGTAAGGAGGGAGGCCACGACCCAGCCTCCCCACCTGAGCATAAAGACATTTGTGAAACTTAAAACTTTGCAACCCCATTCTCCCTCTGCAGGAGGCTGCGCCAACCCCACCCCTACCTTTGCAGGACTGGGCAGTGGGTGATGAGTATTATAGGCAGCCAGATGGTCAGTGCCAGTCAGGATACAGTGGTTCTCCAGACATGCAAGGCTCAGGGCTCCCGTTGCATGGCTGCAGTGACAAAGGCGCCCCATCTGGGTTCTCAGAAGCCCTGCCCTATTTGTCACCATCCAGGCGTCTGGGACAGGGTAGTGTGGTTACTGTAAAGGCTTTCTTTTGGTGGATGGCTGTACATATTGCCAGCACTGGGGTTTAGGAAGTGATAGTGTGCATATCATTGGGTTACACATGGGGCTTACGCTGAGTTTAGCCATTCATTCAAGGCAGCCCCTGCCCCAGGAGCAAAGCGGGCAATGACACTGCAGTGTGATAGCACTGTGATAGGCCAGCTTAGGGGCGGGGGCAGCATGAGCTGGGAGACCCCTGATCCTACTTGGGAGGCTGCCTGCTGAATGGGTGGCTGAGCTCACACTTGTGCCCTGAAGGGTTTTCACCTGTCAGAGGACCTTAGTTCCATTCTGATGGATGTCATGTCTACATAAGGGGCTGAGTCACCACATGCCCTCACTTGCAAACAAAGTGCTGTGATTGGTGCCATCCTTATGCAGAAGAGGAGGGTTGGGCCAGGAGGACCTATGCCATGCAGGGGTCCTTCCACTCTACCACAAAGTACTGAGAGTCTCACTGATCAATTGTCCTCTCTGCAAGCAGAGCTGAGGCCTCCCATGACATGCCACCAAGGACCCATTAGCAAGAGGTCACTTTCTCCTTGCCAGGAACTGTTTTCTTGACCATGGCTTGCTGGTCTCATTCTCTGGGGCCAGTTCAAGGACAGCTCCAAGGTTAGTCCTAAACTTGGCCTCTGCTGCAGCCAAGGCATGGCTTCCAGCAGTCTCTTCTATACAAGAGGAACTCAAGTCTAGAATGCTGGACACTTCAGAGGTGAGGCCCACCTTGCTGGGGGTCATGGGTCATAAGTAAAACAGATGTTTTTCCAACACAGGAGCTTCCAGCAGCTGGAATTTCCCCCGGCCTTGCTCCTCTCCCAGGGAGGCTCCAGACTCCTTCTGATTAGCAGCCTTTCTAAAATCACATTTTGTAATAATCAGCCCCAGCTAGTCAAGTATATCACATTATCATTGATGATTGTCATACAAGTTTTTTTTTTCTTTTCCCTCAGCAACAGAATGATCAGACAGCCTCTCTTTGATTTGCAAAGAGTTGATCACTCTTACATTTGGCTCTAGAATATATTAACATATCACAGGCTCAGTGGAGGCTGCAGCCCAGTCCTTCTGGTGGCTCCAGATGGGAAGCATCTGACTCCAGCCTGTTGGAGTAAGGAAGGTCTGTGAAGATCACTTATTATTTCTCTGAGGGTGGAGAACATATGCCTCTGTGGTGGGGGCTTGCCCTGCTTCACTTGTTACCCCTGTCTGACCTCACTTCATCTGGGGGCAGCTTGGGAAAGCAGGGGTGGGGTTGACCACTCATCATAGCCTGCCCAGAATCTGCCCTCCCTGGACAGCTGGGCATCTGGAGATAAAACCAGAAGGAGGCTAAGGTTGGAGCTGCTGCCACCCTTCCACTGGCCACTTCTCCCTCTTGCTCTTGTCCCTGTCCAGGTGACTTGTACTGACCACTAAGTGCAAATCATCAGAGCACAGGAATTACTTTAGGGAGCTAGCCCGTCACATCCATTGGGGGCCATGCCTATTTGGAGCTCACCTACCTGCCATGGTGCCCCTGCTTTGTTCAGACATCCTCAGTGCAGAGGCCACAGCACCCACTGGGGAAGGGCTCTGTCCCTAGAGACCCACAGATCTCGGTTCAGTTCTGACTCTGTCCCCATGACTAGCTGCATTGCCTTGAGCAAGTCATTCCCCTTGCTGAGCTTCAGTTTCCTTACCTATAAAATCAGGGTGATGGATAGTATGTCTCGTGACAGTAACAGGAGGTAATGCATGTAATGTTATTAGTACAGTGGCTATTGTGATGCCACTATTTATTCTGCTGTAACCAGGTTACCACATGGCCTTGGTGTCCATCCCTCCTCCTGACCAGAGGTTGGGTCAGAGTGCCAGTAAGGCATTGCCTTCTCCTGTGGGGCCAACAGGGATTTTTTTTTTTTCAGAGACAAAGAGAGAGGAATAGATAGGGACAGACAGACAGGAACGGAGAGAAATGAGAAGCATCAATCATTAGTTTTTTGTTGTGACACCTTAGTTGTTCATTGATTGCTTCCTCATATGTGCCTTGACCGTGGGGCTACAGCAGACCAAGTAACCCCTTGCTCGGGCCAGTGACCTTGGGTCCAAGCTAGTGAGCTTTGCTCAAACCAGATGAGCCTGCGCTCAAGCTGGTGACCTTGGGGTCTTGAACCTGGGTCCTCCGCATCCCAGTCAGATGCTTTATCCACTATGCCACCGCCTGGTTAGGCCTGATAGGGATTTTCATTTGATGAATGTGTGTCGAGGACTCACTGAGAGTCAAGCTCACCTGCAATCATGAGATCCTGGATGAAAAGAGATCAGAGATTGGGTGATCCACTGAGATGGATCCCCACAATATGTGGGGACCACGTATTGTGGGAATCCCGGACAGAGAATGCTTGCTTTATGTTGAGAGGAGCCTATAGAAGTCAGCCTGGAGGAGGTGGCATGAGGCAGGACTAGAAGGATGAGGCCTGCCTATTTGGGGAGGATCCTGTATTTGGAGCTTCACTATGGCCCTGTACTCAGGTGTTACACACCTGGTGGAAGTCCTTGTTTACAGTCCTCTTTCCTGAACTGCATGCTTCTTGGGGAGGGGGGACATAGTATACTGTTTGTGTATATCCAGAATTCAGTCCAATGCCTCATAGTAGGACTCAGTAGTGTTGAATAAATAAATGAGAATGAATGAAAATGTGAATGAATAAATGGAAAGGCATGAAAAATGTCCTATTTTATGGAATGCAAACTATTATATGGACTTTGGGAGCCAACAGAGATTTTTGGAAATAATTATGATTTATGGTATCAAACTAAGAGACCTACCTGCTACTCTGACATTTCAGCTCATGTCATTGTCTTGAATTTTCTGAGTTTTATTAGAATCCTATTCATAACCAAACATATATCTTTCCTAGTTGTGGTCACCATGGGGCAGACTACTTCGGAGGTTTGAGGTGGGGAACTACTTGGTTGGAGGGAGAGGGAGGTCAGGTACTCAGGGGTGGGGCTGAAGGCTATTGCCATAGTGCAGGGAGGTGAGGCTGGAAGTGGGGGTCAGTGGGGCTCCAGGCAGAGAGCTAGGACCTGAGCAGATACCTACATTAACACTGGTGACTATCAACAGCCCTTTTGCAAGCACTCAGAGTTTACTTTCAAGAATTTCTATGTCAGGCCTGGAATTAATTCAGCCACTTTCCAGCTCTCTAAGCCTGTGTCCAGAAGGTCACCTCTTAGCTGCCCAAAGTGATGGGCCATCTTCCTGGCCTTTTTAAGAGCCTGGGTGCTCAGGTTGCTTGGAAAATCCTCAAGATCAGCACCTAGTCCTCAGATATTCAAGGGATCACAAGTCCCACTGTGCAGAAAGGGGTTATTATGGCAGGCCTTAGAAAATTCGGCTTGCAAGTTTGTGCTTCTCTGGCATCTGGGACTTGGCTGATCAGTCGTTCCCTGTACTAACATGAAACTCTCCCTAAATGATAAAGAAAGGTGGCGCATGGTGCCTAAACTTCTCTGGTCTGTGCTGAACACCTGCCTTTTTCTTAGGAGTCTGGAATTTGGGGACATGTTAGATAGAGAGTGTCTTTGTGACCAGGCCCAAATAAAATCTGTGGCTTTATGAGCTTCCTTGGGTAGAAACACTGCACACGTGCTGCTGCATTTCCCTTGCTGGGGGAGGAGTGAGTTCTGGGTGAGCCCTTGGGGAGGCGAGCATAAAGAAGCCCACACATGTATTCCTCCAGACTTTGCTGGCATCTTATTCCCTTAGCATCCAGCAGTCTATCCTGACTGGCTCACCGTAATGATTCCTACCTTGGACTACACTCTATGCTGAGTATTCTAATGACTCTCTCAACAGGGGAGTAGTCTTGGGTTCCTCTGACAGACCCACTGTCACCAACCTCCCCACCTAAGGGCAAGATAAGCCACACTCATCTCTGTACCCTGTTCCCTCCAACTGGGCCATGATACCATCACTGCCCACCTGCCTGATGGGGTCTGATTGCCCAAGGCCAGTTCGTTGGTGCCATGAGTGAGGGCAGACAGCATTTGTCTTGCAGAAGAACGTGTTAATAATAACAATAACAGCATGGTAGCAGTCCATTTATCAGGAACTTCTTCTTGGAAAGCATGGTGCCAAGTTCCTTGCCTCCAAACTGCAAAAGTCAATAGTCAGTTTTCTGCCCCTGTCTTCTGCAGTCTCTGAGTAGCATTTGATAAGGTCAATCATGGCTTCTATCAGACAGTCAGGATGCAGGAAAACAGAATCCACGCCAGAGTGCTGTGTTTGCTTGGTTTTACCAATCATTAACTATGAAGGCAAAGCTGCCCCCAGGGTGGGAACAAGGGAAGACTTTGAGGTTATCAGAGCACAGAAGCTTGGAGGAAGGTTCTGTGGAGTTGAGGAGAGGGCACTGACAGGGACACTGCCCAAGAGTTGTTAGAACCAACTGCCACTACCAAGGTGAAGGCCATTGCTGGAGAGAAGCTGGAAGGCACAAGAAAGTGCCTCCTCTAGCCTCCTTACTTTCCTTTGGTGCCACTACAGGCAAAACCCAGCAGGAAGCCAGGTGGCAAAGTAGAACTATTGTCTCAAGTCCTAGGGCTGGCATCACAGAGCAGAATGAAGAATAGAGGGTGGGGCTGAGAGTCTACAGCTTGTCTCCTGGCACAGTCCACCCCTTTGTTACCCAGCATTCCTACACACCCTATCATGCATGTATATGAACTTTTACATAACCATGTGTTTGCCCAGCATGATGCAACTAGCCTTTGGACAAAGGAAGGAGCTCTCACTCTAGAAAGGGGGACACAGAGCTCAACAGTCCCTGTATCCATACCTGTGAAGCTAATTATTCCTTTATTTCAGTATGTTTCCATATAACCACCTGTACACAAAGACTGAAATTTGAAGTTAATCATAAAGAAAATTCCTCATATTACAAGAAAAAATAGCAAGAAAAGATGAAATTAGTTGATGTATATACAAACAGGAAGCAGAACAGGCATAGCTGCTGCAGTATGTGTTGCTGGAACTGGTCACAAAGCCTGAGCTGATAGGATCTTTCCTCCTGCTGCCCTTTGTATGTTCTCTTGGTTGGGGCTCTTGACTGCGCTGGGGGTGGGAGGAAGTGGTGTTCTCAGTTTTCATTCCTGAAGGTTTTAATCCACAATGATCTTGACTTCTTTAGGCTGCAGCCATTTCCCACTAACTTGGGGTGAACACAGACATAACAAGAGGTGCTGCAGAGAATCTGTTGGTGCCAGATAGTCCTTCCTGCCCCAGACAGTCCTTCCTGTCCCAGACAGTCCCTTCTGTGCCGACTGAGGGGCCTTCTTCCCTCAAGTAGCAAGGCCTCCAGGCCAACCAAGGTCAAAGTTACCAGGGTAGGAAGAAAAAATTCTGGGAGAGGGTTATTAGAAGTAATGAGAGGAGCCACTGCCATTTCCACCCCTCGATTCCAGGCCTGTGTGTTCTGGCTCTGGGGAAATAGCGCCGTGTATTGGTTGCTGACTCAGAGCACATACTGCATCCTGTAAGTCAGAATCCCAACCTTTCCGGGTGTTGTCACAACTGTTGCCATAACTTTTGGTTTTCTGCTTTCTCTTCCCACCACACAAACCCCATGACCCTAACCACCCTGTCACTTCATCTCAGTCTACTTTGCTGGCTCCTTCTCTCCTTGCCAGCCTCTAATCATTGACTTATCCAGTCCTTAATCCTCGGTTTTATTTTCTTTTACATCTACACTCCCTCTCCAGGTGATTTCATCTAGTCTCAGAGCTTAAATTCCTTTTATACAGTGATAATTCCCAAATTTAGATCTCCAGGCTTGACTTCTCCTGAAACCCAAACTCCCATATCCAACTGTCTTCTCAATAGCTCCAGTTGTGTATTCATTCGGCATCTTGACATGAACGTGTCCAAACTGAACTCTAATGTCCTGCTCTGGACACACACACATTGACTGCCCTGTGTTCATACACAAACCTGCTCCTCCTCAGGTTTCCCCATGTCCATTCCTGGTACCCACACTGCTGCTCAGATCAGTAATTTGGGGATTATCCTTGTTTGTTTGGTTTTTTCCTTCTATACTCCTCCTCCAAGCCCTTAGAAAATGCTGTCATCTTCACCTTCAAAATAAATCCAAAATCTGACAAGTTCCTGGGTTTCTGCTGCCAACATATCCCCAAGCTATTGTTATCTTTTGTTTGAATCATTTATTACAACAGCAGTCTAAATATCTCCCACTTCTGCTTCCCTGGAGTTTCTTCTCAACACAGTAGCCAGGGTGATCCTTTTAAAATGTTTCTTCACATACTTAACATCACCTAACATAACATACAATCATTTGTTTATTATCTTGTCTTCTTGCAGTGAACTGTGAGCTCCCTGGGAATCGAGACTTAATTGGTTTGTTCACTACTGTCTTCTCAGCACCTAGAATATTTCCTGGCATACTGTAGGTTTTCAGTAATTATTTGTTGAAGAAATAAAAAATAAATGGATAAACACAGCATTTTACTTAATCCCCACAATACCGCTTCGTTTGAGGACATTGAAACTCAGAGCAATTAAGTAATTTGACCAAATCACTTAATAAAGTGACAGATGCATTTCTGAATTTTCCCTTGAGTCCAAAGTTGTCGATCTTAATGTCTGCTAGACTCTCCCGTGTGTATGTTTACTTCCTCTGCTGCTCAGGCCTAGAGAGAACATTGTTTCAGATCAGGTATGTGAGTCTTCATTTGTGAAACTCTTCAATGGCAGATGCATTTCCCTAGCCTTTTGCTCACTGTCCCCAGTGGATGGGATCCTCTTTGCTCCTGAACTGAATGATCTTTTCCACATCAGACTTTCCTGGTGTCTCAGTGGGTCCTCTGTGTCTAAGGCAAAGTGCAATAGACCTCAGAGGTCGGTAATGTGCTGTCACATGGGCAAATGGGGGGTGGGGTGGGGCTAAAGCATTCCTGATTCCATCTCTGCAACCACACAGGGGCCAAATCAGGGGCCAGCTGCCCAGATTCCAAGGAATTTATCTAAATGACCTCCAAGACTCAGGACACAAGTCTCTAAATTTGCCTTCCTGGGAAAGAGTCTTACCAGAAGAATTTTTATTCAAGGGAAAGTAAATGTTTTATGGCTAAAGACTGACATGTGTGAGAATGAATCTCTATTTGAGGATTTCAGCTTTTAAACAGAGGCACAATTTGTCAATTTTGGTTTCAGTTTTACAAGCATTATCTTTTCCGAAGACTAAATTTGTGTGAGCACGAACGTCCTAATGAAACATGACATTTTCCTCTATTAAGTGCACCTTCTCCGAGGAAGGGTTCTAAAAGAGTTCATAAAACTTCTCATGGCATTTGGGGAAGCACGTCATTATAGCTATAGATCTTTGAAAGCAGGACTGCAGACTCATGGTGGAAAAGTACTCAGAGTTATTTAAACTATTAATAGGAGAGACTAAATGGAATATAGAATTAGACAGGAGATACATGTGTTTTTCCCCTTCCGGTTTCTGATAAGGGGCTGGCTGGCAAATGTAAGACATTTCCATTTTGACAATATTCACAATTTAATTTTCATACTGATGCAAACCTGACTCAATTTTATTCTAAGAAGCCCAAAATAACAATCTATTTTTTAAATATCTGAGCCTGTAGATTTAGTCCAAATTAAGAATTCCTAGTGTTCTTGCATCTTTGTGTAATAAGAAATTGGCAATATTAATACTGTACTAATGTTTTTTGCTGTTAAGCCCAAATTGGTTATTATCTAACCCTTTCTAAGGTTGAAGCAAAGGCTTTTCTAAGAAAAACTAAATAAAAGTGCAGGGAGAACAGTTACATTTCAAAGCATTTTTTAAGAACTGGAATCTTGAAAGAAGAAACTAATTAACAAAAAGTCTGTTAAAAGCAGGATTATTTTCAGAGAGCGAAGAATACATGGAATTTAAAGTGTTCTTAGTAAAAGCTATTGTTGGAGGATTTTGCCAGCTATATGAAAGTGATTGAAGGGAACCAGAAATACCCCAGAAGTAGTATTACTCCATGGGTTACAAGGTAGCAAGAAAATGTAAATTTCATTTTCCATACTAATTTCAGTGTTAGGATTTGAAAATTCTTAGGATATGATACTTCTTTGTGAACAAATACAATGAGCAGATTAATAAAATACAACACTCACTATTGTATTTTGCTTTGGTCTCCAAAATACCTCTTACATTCTCTAGTCCAGTAGAAATTAAGCATCTGTTTACTCCATTCATACATTTGAAGGTCCCCCAGTCCCCTGGGGTCTGGTCATGGAGTCTGGGGTGGGGAGGGTTATGTCTGGATGGGGAAGTCACCAAGGGCCAAGCCCAAAAGCATCCCATCTGGTCCCAGGGCCTGTCAGACCCCTGCTGACTCTGTAATCCTTCCAGACCTAGAGGCCAGACCACAGGGCTCCTCTCTGTGGTCCCTTCAGAGTATCATTGAAATCCACCCAAGTGAGATAAGGAGGCTCCTCTCACTGACCCTCAGTTTCTATGTATTCCCCACTTTTATGTACCATAAATCCCAGCCAATGTAGGAGGGTGGTGATGGGCTTATCTGCAAGCCAGCCTCTAAGTGTGAAATCTCAAGTGCTATGGCCAGAGCTGGCAAAGGGCCCTTAGTTGGCCCAGCCCAGCAGGTACCCGGAGCCTTTGCTTATCCACCACCAGCTCCGCACAGTGCAGGGCATGGACAACAACTAGCTCTGGGGCTGACACAGCAGGCCATCTCATCCGGCCCAGAAACACCCCCGCGGGTCAATGACATTAGCCTTCTTCAGGTGGCAGTTGAGACCAGAAGGTGAGTGGCTTGCCTGAGGTCCATGGTGAGCAAAGGCCCAGACTAGTCAGACCTATACCTGCTGCCACCACTTAGGTTGCAGCGAATGGTGGTTTTGGAACCAATGACTTCTGCTTACTCTGTCACATTGGGATCGGGAGACATTGACAACAAATATTACTTTAACGTGTCAATTTAAAAATGAATTTCCCTCATTTTAAATTATTCTATGTTCCCATTTCCATGCCAACTCTTTCTCAGACCCTGTGCATGCTGTTTCTGCTGCCCTGATGCTTTTCCTGTAGAATTCATAGAAAAAATCTGCCTATCATTCAGGCTTTCACTTAAATGCCACTCCTCCAGGAGGTCCTCATGGCCCCTGCCCCCCCAAAACACAACTTGATTTTTAAGTCTGTGGCCCCATTGTCTGTGTCACCATTAGAATGCAGTCCCCAGGGAGGCTGGTCCACTGCAGTAAGTCCAGTACCTAGACTGGGGCCTGAACACAGCATGAACTCAGTGAATGTGTATTGAATAGAGTTCTTGGCTAAATTAATGAATACGTGATTATAATGAGAAATCTGCTGACATGTCAAGAAGAATATTCAATTTTCTATCTTGATACTTATGAGCAGGTTCCCTTTCCTTTACTCACACAGCTCATGGCTTGCTCTAATTATATTCATCTTGCATTTATTGAGCAGCTGCTGTGTGCCTGCTATGGCATCCCAATGTCCAGCATCTGTGATCTCCAGGCAGCCGAGCAGGAATGGCCTCTGCTGTTTTACCTCCATGTGGTTTTCATTCACACACATACATACCCACATGCACACACGGAAGGCACCTTGGTCTTTCCTGTTCCATTCTCTATGTCATTTATCAAGATTTCTTTTGTCTTCATGAGATCCTGGTTACTCTCCTGGTTCCTTTGTGTGAAAGGTGGATCCTGTTGGTTGCCCGCGGTATTAAAATTAAAATACCAATGACATGCTTCAAAGATATAGAACACATATTCCAAAAATTTATATGGAACCAAAAGAGAACACGAATAGCCTCAGCAATCTTAAAAAAAGAAGAATAAAGAGGGAGGTATCACACTTCCTGATATCAAGTTATACTACAAGGCCATTGTACTCAAACAGCCTGGGTCTGGCATAAGAACAGGCATATAGATCAATGGAACAGAACAGAGAACCCAGAAATAAACCCACAGTTCTATGGACAACTGATATTTGACAAAGGAGGTAAGGAAATACAATGGATTAAAGACAGCCTCTTTAATAAATAGTGTTAGGAAAATTGGACAGCTACCTGCAAAAAAATGAAACTAGATCACCAGCTTACACCATTCACAAAAATAAACTCAAAATGGATAAAAGACTTAAATGTAAGCTATGAAACGATAAGCATCTTAGAAGAAAATGTAGGCAGTAAGATCTCCGACATCTCTCGCAGCAATATATTTGCTGATTTATCTCCACGGGGAAGTGAAATAAAAGACAGGATAAACAAATGAGACTATATCAAACTAAAAAGCTTTTGCACAGCTAAAGACAATAAGAACAGAATAAAAAGACAAACTACACAATGGGAGAACATATTTGACAATACATCTGATAAAGGGTTAATAACCAAAATTTATAAAGAACTTGTAAATCACAACACCAGGAAGACAAACAATCCAATCAAAAAATGGGAAAAAGAAATGAATAGACACTTCTCCAAAGAAGACATACAGATGGCCAATAGACATATGAAAAAATGCTCAACATCATTAATCATTAGAGAAATGCAAATTAAAACCACAATGAGATATCACCTCACACCAGTCAGAATGGCGCTCATCAACAAAACAATACAGAATAAGTGCTGGCGAGAATGTGGAGAAAAGGGAACCCTCCTGCACTGCTGATGGGAATGCAGACTGGTGCAGCCACTGTGGAAAACAGTATGGGATTCCTCAAAAAATTGAAAATCAAACTGCCTTTTGACCCAGCTATCCCACTTTTAAGAATATACCCCAAGGATTCCATAGAACGGCTCCAAAAGGAGAAATGCACCCTCATGTTTGTGGCAGCATTGTTCATAATAGCGAAGATCTGGAAACAGCCCAAGAGGACAAGTGGATTAAAAAGCTTTGGTACTTATATACTATGGAATACTACTCAGCCATAAGAAATGATGACATCGGATCATTTATAATAACATGGGTGGACCTTGATAACATTATACGGAGTGAAATAAGTAAATCAGAAAAAACTAAGAACCATAGATGGGACATAAAAATGAGACTCAGAGACATGGACAAGAATGTGATGGTAACGGGGGTAGGGGAGGGGGGGATGGGGCAGGAAGAGAGAGGGGTTGGGGGAGGGGAGGGGCACAAAGAAAACCAGATAGAAGGTGACGGAAGACAATTTGACTTTGGGTGAGGTGTATACAGCATAATCAAATGTCAAAATAATCTGGAGATATTTTCTCTCAACATATGTACCTTGATTTATCAATGTCACTGCATTAAATTTAATTTAAAAAAATGATAATGTACCCATTTATCCAAAGGCCCGGATTGCAGTACCCTCCATCATTAAGGTAGCTTTGACATAGGTGGTGGGAAATAGCACTGGAGGGGCAAATTGTCATCATATGGCTATGCATTTTCCTTAGAGGAATGGTGCAACAGCCCTGAGCATCGAGACGGTGTGTTTGACGGGAGTTAGCGGGATGGAAACAGCTGTCCATGGATATCAGTGTGTGAGTCTGTCATGGGGAGCCGTGTGGCTGTGTCAATGCCTCGCACTGCAATTACTGTTATAGTGATTATCAGATAATCATGAAAATTTAATTATGTCCCCAGCACTGCTTGTTATTGAGGCAAAAATAATAAGAATTGAATTGTAGAAAAATTATAGTTAATTCAAGAACAGACAAGTACGTTCTATCACTGAGAGGCACTTGGAAAGTTGGAATCCTGCCCACCCTGTTTTCTTGTTGCCTTTGTCCCTCTATTCCAGCCCTTATCAAACTTGGCCTTGGATTACAGCCCCTCTTACTTGTATGTTCCTCCCTCACTAGATCGTGAGTCCCTGGAGGCAGAGATGTTTTATTTATTTTCTGGTCATCGTTCTGTGTCCATAATAGGCCCAAGATAAGCATTTGTTGATTTGCATAGACTTGAAGTTTGGTACTGGAAAATTCACTTATATTAGAGAGTTCAAAGTCAAGGCAGATGAGTTGAATTTGAAATCACAGTTGCTGGTGGGCATATGAGATGTCAAATTAAGGTCCTTGAGTTGACTCATTGGGTGATCTTGGTTACTTTTGAGTTAAAGAGGTTTGAGTGACAGGAGTGCTGAGCAGCCATCCTGTTCCATCTTATTTTAAGGGAGGAAGAGCTAGCAATGAGTAGTACCCCGGGTGGCCTGGCCGGGGGAAGACATTCCTACCATGGGAGGGACCCTGGATAGCCCCCTCTGGGGCTGCTCCTCTGCCCAGCTGACTGCCGAGGCTTCTAAATCACAGAGAGAAGGGCTGGAGGTCCCACACTTATGCTCACAGCCATTCCTGCTGTGACTGCTTTGCCTTAATTCTTCCAGATACTTCAGATGGGAGGCAGAAGTCAGTTGTCTCTTCAGCTCTTGGGCACAGCTCTAGAGGGCTGTGGCAGAAGGCACCTCACGTCCCCACATCTCCCTGGAAGCTTTCCCTGCTCTCTGACCTCTGGAAAGAACATTTGGTCTGGACAGAAACTTGCTCCTCTGACCTCTGCTGTCTCGATCGCATCAATTTGTTGTCTTTAATCTTTTTCTCTCTTTTTTCTGATTCAATTATCACTGTTGGGCTAGTCTTTCAGACAAGAGTCCTTTATTTACCCATTCATTTGTGATTAGAGCATGGTTTTAGGAATCACACAGAAATGAGGTACAGCTCAGCTCAGTTACGGTATCAGTCAGGATGGGCTAGGCTCAGCTGCAGTGACACTCTCAAGCCTCTGTGGCTTAAACCAAAAATGATGTCCTTCATTGTCATGTGTATTGTATCTTATCAGCTGGCTGGGAGTTGTCCTCTGAGTCACACTCAGAGGGCTGGGCTGAGGAGCAGTCACCAGCTGGAACAGTAAGGGAACATAGGCGAGTTTTGCTTTATTGTCCAAAACAATAAAGTCCCAACGTTCAACACAACGTCTTACCAGGTGCCTGGAAGGAGACCACGATTATTGGCACACAGCTCTGATGACTAAAAAGACATTTGGTAGCTGTGTGAGTTTAGACAGTCATGAAACTTGCTCTAAGCCTTACTTTTAGCTGTAAAATAGGGATCATAAGGGTACTCGTCTCTTTGGTTGTTGTGAGGATTAACAGAGATGATATATGAGTATCAGTTATCTAGTGTTGCATAACAAACATTAGTGGCTTAAAAACAGGCTTTTTGTTTGTTTGTTTGTTTTAAGCTCACAGTTTGTAGTTTGACAGTCAGACAGGGCTCATCTGGACAGTTTTTCTGGACTTAGCTGGGCAAAGTGTGATTAACTATACAGGTCATCCAGGCGACATCGCTCCTGGAGGTTGTCTGGCTGTCAGCTGAGAATCCTTAGTTTACCTTCAGGAGGTCTTTTGCCCCTTGGCAGGCTAGCCCCGGTGTCCTCTCTCTGTGCAGTCAGGTGCCCAGAAAGAGAGCAGAAGAATAGAAGGAGCCTGAAGCCTCGGTTTGGAACTGGCGCACCATCACTTCTTTTGCATCCTACCAGCAAAAAGAAAGTGCACAGAGTCAGCCCTGAATCAAAGAGTCTGGAGATCAAGTCCACATTGTAACCAGTGGAGCTGCAAAGCCACACTAAAGAGGCTGTGGATTTAGAGTCAGGGCCAAGTGTGTGCTCAGTCTCCCACAGGCTTGTCCTCTGGTCAAAATGGTCTACTTTCCTTCTATGTGCAAAATATACTCATCCCCTCTGAAGACCCTCAGAGTCTTATCCAATCATGGCACAATGTTTGAAATCCAGGATCTTGTAATCAGCATGAATCCAAACATAGTACTTCTTGATCTAAAGACCTAATGAACAAAAGACAAGTGATATGTCTCCCACACACCCACCATATAGTGATAAGATAGGGATAGCACAATAGGGCAACATAATAGCAATGAACACTGCAATCTGACACAGACTAGCCACTGACCCATAATAACTCTGAAATCTTGCTGGGCAGCAGTGTTGCAGAGGCTCCCCACTTGGGGTGAGGAGGGTTCCTTACCCAGAATCCAGTTCTGCTTCAGTTCATTGTTTGCTCCTGGCTCCACTATCTAGGCTCTTGGCTCCACCCCCTGAGACGGCCTATTTTTCTGTCACACTCCATGGCTGCTTCTAAAGAAATGATCTATATTAGTGTCTCAGTCATTCTCTCAGCCTGCTTCTGGGCCATATAATGTTAGGGATCCAGAGGCCTTTTGGCCAGTGGAACAGTCTTGGTTCCTTTTAGCCTAGGCTAATAGTACTTTTACAAGTGCAACTCATTTTAAAAGCATTGTAGAATTTCTATGTATTTTATGATAGTCCACTTCATGTTCAAAAAGCTACACTCATAATTATTTATGTGCATTTCTCATTCTAGATGTACTGCTATTTGAAATTAAGCTTACTTTTTATTGCTGAGAAATGTTCCATTTTATAGACCTAGCAGCATTTGTTTATCCATTCATCTGTTGATGAACGCTTTGGTTGTTCCCAGTTTTTGATTTTTACAAATAAAACAGCAATGGATATTCAAGAACAAGTCTTTGAGTGGATGTGTGCTTTCATTTCTCCTGGTGAAATACCTAGGAGTGGAGTGGCTGGCACATGGGATAGGTATAGATTTAACTCTTTAAGAGACTGCCAAACTGTTTTCTAAAATAGTTGTATAATTTTATATCTCTACCAGCAACTGAAGAGTTCCAGGCTTGACATCCTCACCAGCACTTGGCATGGCATTCTTTACTTTTTCCCATTCTGTAGGTGTGGTGGCAACTCATTATGATTTTGATCTGCATAGCCCTAATGACTGAAGATGCTAAATATTTATTCAAGTGCTTAATTGCCATCCATATATCTTCTTTCATGAAATGTCTGTTCAAGATTTTTGCTTATATTTAAATTAAATTTTTGTTTGAGAGTTTGTATGGAGAGTTCTTTATATATTATAGATACTAATCCTTTATCAAATATATGATTTCTAAGTATTTTCTCCCACAAATCTGTGGCTTGTCTTTTTATTCCTTTAACAGTGATTTAGAAGAGCAAAAGCTCTTAATTTTGATATTGTTCATTTCTTCATTTAAGGATAAACGTATCAAGATCTTTGCCTACCCAGGTCATAAAGATTTTCTGCTAATTCTTCTGAAAATTTTATAGTTTTAGGTTTTGCTTCTAGGTCTATGGTCCATTTGGCTTAACTGTTTTGGTATAGTGCAAGAATGGATCAAAGTTTGTCTCTTTCTCTCTCCCTTTCTTTTTCTTTCCTCCCTCCCTCTTTCCCCTCCCTCCCTCCCTCCCTCCCTTCTTTCTTTCTTTCTTTCTTTCTTTCTTTCTTTCTTTCTTTCTTTCTTTCTTTCTTTCTTTCTTTCTTTCTTTCTTTCTTTCTTTCTTTTTTTCTCCCTTCTTTATTTTTCACATGGATATGAATTGTTCCTGCCAGTTTGCTGGAAAGACTATACTTTCCCCAGTAAGTTGCCTTTGTACCCCTGCCAATAATAACTCCACCGGCAAGAGCACTTCTGTATTGGTAGAGTAAGGACCTCTTTAAATCTCCCCCTCAATAGAAGCAATGAGAATACTAGGAAAAACTCAAACTTTTTCAGAACTTCAGAAATTAACCAAAGGCTTGCAACAATATGAGGAATGGCTATTAAAGAAAAACAGCTGAATCTTGGTACAAATCGAGCTTTGCTGACTTTGAACTTCCTCTAGTCTCATCCCCTTCTTCTATTCCTGTCCCATTCTCTGTGCAGGACTGAGCTGCAGCTCGAATGACTGAGGCCCAAGACCGGGAGGGGTGTGGTTGATGGAGGATCACACAGACCCTCAACAGTGAGGGTATCTTGGGAGCTGCAGAGGAGCTGGAACACAGGGGCCTTGTGGGAATGTGGCAAGGGGGAGGCTGAAGAATGGGCAAGACCCAAACGTTGTGCAGCAGCTTTACCAGGCCAGGATGTGGGCCTCTATCTCAAGGTTGATGGGAAGCTACTGATGATACTTAAACTGAGAGATAGAGAAGTGGCTCCTGGCATTATAGAAGTCCCTCTCCTTGTGATGGGGAGATAAGCCTGGGGCATGGAGTGGGTGGGGCTGTAGTCTTGGGAATAAATTCACCTTCCCTGAGACAGGCTGTTGAAAGCAGAGGCACTGGGACCCTCAGAATTATTGTTTAATCTGAGGTTTACTTCCTTTGGACTTGCCTCATCTTAGTAAAAGTGGGAGGGTGGATACTTGAGATGGCATAGTAACAGGACCCTTTATTATTCCAGAGGCTCTGTGGGGACCTAGCTGAAGGGGGCAGGGGACCTAGAGTGTCCTCAGCCACCCTGACGGGTGCTGTCAGGCAGAGCTGCCCAGGGGGCAGGGCATACTTTAGCCCTTCCTGGACCCCAGACCATGGCAGGACTGTCCCCTGGCTAAAGGGTGTCATGCTGCACACCTTCTGCCATCTCTCCATAAGTTCACAGAGGGCATTGTCCCGAGCACTTTTGTCTTCTGCAGAAACAGGTCAGGCTATGAAGAAGCCTCCTGGAGTGTGGGGTGGCCTTTGGGACTTCAGTTCCCAGTTCCTTGCTCTGGGGAGCACTCATCTGCCCTGCCCAGTCCATAGAAGAGCTGGATCTCAGTGCTCCCCCAACCCCCGTGGAGTGTGTATTCGGAAGAGGAACCAGGGTCATGCCTGCTGTGTCCATCCCTAGTGGGTGACCTCAAATTGTTGAAGAAGTGACTTTGGAAAAGGGATTTTTCTTGTTCTCCTTAAATCCTATCAGTGAGGAATCCAATTATGCCACTTATATGAGGCTCTAATTATTAAAATATTCTGAATTGTGATGCTAATAGCAAATTTGATAAGTGCAAATGAATTTTTAATATCATAATTTGCCTTTTCCTTTTCATCTGATTCATTTTCTTTCTAGATGTCACTTCATAAGAGCGAATAAGACTTGAAAACATTTCTTGCCCTTTCTGCTGGTGACATATTTAGTTAGAGTTCATCACATCTGGGGATAATTCAGGACTTGTTAAAAGTGCATGCCTCATGGACCCTGCTTCTTCATTTCAGTGACAACTGACCCCACCCCCAAGAACCAATGAACCCGGGCAGCCTCTCCCACAGCTCTATAAGGCAGAGCATTTGGGACTCAGCTAGAGCTGAAGATGTCACCCAAAGGGGCCCAAGGATCCCCAGACCCAGCCAGTCTTTGGCTACTTGTGAAGTCACATTAGCGGCATAACTCAAATGTTAGAAAGTCTTGCATAACCCTGGCCTCTCAGGACCTCGGCTATTTCTGAATGTTTTGGAAGTTCCCTGGGCATATATCTCTGGCTCACAGACTGGTTTGTCCCTCTAGCTCACTGAGCCTGGAGAAAATGGAACTGTATAATGTCCATGGCAGAGGAGTGATGTTGCTTCTTTTCATATACCTGTCTGCAGGTATGCTAGCAGTTAGTGTTCAAATCCCCATTTTTACTGACAACTCTCCTTTGACCAGATGAAGGAATTGGAGGAGGTCTGATCTACTCACACCCATGTGGCTCTATTCAGAATTACCCCTACCCTCTGATGCCTACAGCTCTGTCTTCTCACAGGATACGTGGTCTTCCAGAGGTACCTCAGTCCCTGATGTCACAGACTCATGGTCACCCCACCCCTGTCTCTAAAGGTACCTGCTATGACTGACCCCTGCCTTGAGCCCAGCTCAGGAGTAAATTCCAGTGTGTAGCACAGAGCACACGAGTACATTCTGATGTTGAGAATCATGCCCGCAGTTAGACCATTAGTTCAGTCCTATTTCAAAACCCGTTGGCCAATCATTGGGTTCTCACCACAAATAAGTGAGTGAGAAGCATTGTGGCTTGAATGGTCCGGGTGAACCCCTAAGTTATCCCAATGCATTGATTCATAACTGAATAGAATTGTGTTCATTCATTTAGCAAATATTTATTAAATATCTCCTGTGTGCCAAGCATTGTTCTTAGTGGGCATAGAGTGAACAAAACAGATAAAAATCTTGGCCTTTGTGGGGTTTATATTCTTGTAAAAAAAAAAAAAAAAGAAAGAAAGATAATAAATCATCCCAATGTAAAGGATGTCAGAAAGGATATCAGTTGATAAGTGATAAGAAGAAAACTGCAGCAGGGGAGGAAGGCAGGCTGGGAGTGAGGATGTTGAACTATAAGTAGGATGATTTTGGAGCAGAGAATTGATGAGGTGAGAGCACCTTACAGATGTCCAAGAAAGAGCATCTGAGGCAAAGGAACAGCCAGTGCAAAGGTCCTGAGGTGGAAACAGGCCTGGTGTGCTTGAGGAATAAACTTGCTCAGCTCTAGCTCAGGGGAGAGTTGTAGGAGATGAGGTCAAAGAGTTTTTCAGGCCATTTTAAGAACTTTGCTTTAATGCTGGGAGACATGGAAAGCCATGAGGGTTTGACATGATCCTCTTTATGTTTTAAAAGAATCATTGTCACCATGGTGTTAAAATTAGACTGTAGGAGGACAGAGCTAAAATCAAAGAGGCAATGATGGTGGCGTGGACCGGGATGATAATGGTGGAGGTGGTAACAAGTAGTCACATACATGCTGGGCATATTAATGTGGGGCCAGTAGTACTCAGCCAATGGATTGAATGTGGAATGTGAGAAAAAGAGTAGAGAGTAGAACTGAGGAGAACTGCAAGGCTTTTGCCCTGAGAAACCAGAAGCACAGCCTGCCTCTGTGGAGATGGAGAAAGAGGAGGAGTAGAGTTGCAGAAGATCGGACTTAGGGTTTGGACATGCTCAATCTGCAGTGCCTGTGATATATTAAATAGTGCAAGTGCAGTTGGCTATGTGAGCCTGGAACTTGAATAGAGAGAGAAATTTGGGAGCCATCAGCTTTTCAATGGTGGCGATGGCCAGGGGACTGAAAGAGAGGGTAACTCAGATATCAGGGAAATAACGCAGCTTCAGAAACACATCTGTGACCATGTTTTCAGCAAGTAAGAGATAACACCCGAGAAAGCCTTTTCAATACAGGGATAAATTTCTTAATTTCTATTCAATTTCTTTGTCCAATTGTGTGTTTTGATTCTGAAATAAAGGGAGAAAAGTTTTCACTGGTAAGAAAGGGAGATTAACATAGAATTGCTTTAAAATCACATTCAAAATTGTGATCCACATTTGGGGTTTTTCAGAAAGAACAGCTCAGGAAAACTGCATTGTGTGAGAAGATTCTGTGCAGTCTGGAAGGAGAAACATGGTGTGAGAGCTCTGGAAATAGACTTTGTCTTTGTTTTTTAAACCAGTGAACAGTTGAGAAAAAGCTTTTTAACATTTTAAATATCCTTTAACCATAAATATTTATTTCTGTGAATTGATTTACATATAATTTGAATATCTACAGGTTCTCAGGGGGAGCTACATTCTTATTCCTAGCTATAGAAATCCAATGTTGAAGGCTTTTCAGGGAAGAGGGAACAATAAAATGAAAGAAGAGCCATCAGAGTTCAATTTCTTTGAAAATTTACCAATATTTTAAAGACTTAAAACAGATTTTTTTTTTCCTGAAGCTGGAAACGGGGAGTCAGTCAGACAGACTCCCGCATGCGCCCGACCAGGATCCACCCGGCATGCCCACCAGGGGGTGATGCTCTGCCCATCTGGGGCGTTGCTCTGTCGCGACCAGAGCCACTCTAGCGCCTGGGGCAGAGGCCATAGAGCCATCCCCTGCGCCCGGGCCATCTTTTTGCTCCAATGGAGCCTGGGCTGCGGGAGGGAAAGAGAGAGACAGAGAGGAAGGAGGGGGGGTGGAGAAGCAGATGGGCGCTTCTCCTGTGTGCCCTGGCCGGGAATCGAACCTGGGACTCCTGCACTCCAGGCCAATGCTCTACCACTGAGCCAACCGGCCAGGGCCAAAACAGATTTTTTTAAAAGTAGCTATGGGGAGGTAGGGCTTCAGTTTTTTCCATCAATTTTCTAATTAAAATAGGATTTGAAAAAAAATGCTTTATTCACTGAAATGACTCTTTACATTGGAGATGAAATAACATGAATTCTATAATAGCATAATGTAATAATATAATATCTGAGTGGCTTGGCTAGCTCACCTGCAAATGAGACTCTGCCAAACCTTTTATTTGTTTTTTAATTGGGGAGAGATATAATATGGAGGACATACCATGCCTGATGTTCCTATGGGGGACTTTGGTCAGGATTGAGCCACTGAGGTCAGGGCCTAGGGACAGCACCACACCTGTGCTGCCATGCTTGAAGCCCAGGTGCACAGTGCGCTCGAATTCTGCAGTGTCCACTCTGCTGGCATCAGGAAGAGTTCTTTCTCAACCCCCCAGGGGAAAGGCCCTCTAGCGAAGGGCCTACAGGCCTGACTGCGTTTGCTTGCTATGCATGTTCTTGCTGGGTGGTGTTTTCAGATTTGAAATGCAGAGGAGGAAGAGACCCTTGCAACCCCCTCCAATTTGTGTCCCAGGTTGGCCAGGTGTTCCCAGATTCAGCACTTCAAACCCTTAAACTTGCTTCCAGAAAAGGCTTCTGAGCTGTGCATCCCAGGTTTTCCCTGGTCACAGAAGTGAGGCTGCTTCCTCAGCTGGCATGCCAGAGCAGACCTGGACCCCAGTGCCCACTAGCTCAGTGGGTAATAGACCAAGGTGGAGTGTAGGCAATGAGAAAGCCATTCTCAGGGGTCAAAGCCCTGTGGCAGAGACATCTCATGTTTGCTGACCATACAGATGCTCCCTGATATTTTCTTTTTTTTAAGGGGGGAAGCACATGTTTGGCCATGCAGTTTATTTTTTTAATTGATTTTAATTTATTGTGTTAACATAGATTCAAGTGTCCCACTGAATATATCTCCCTCAACCCTGTGTTCCCCTCAACATTTCCCTTGCCCCCTCCCCCCAATGGCCTTCCTCCTTCCCGCCAGGATTTGTTTTCCTGCTCTCTATAACACCATGTTTATATATATAATGTTACCAATCTCTTTCCCTTCTCTGATCCCATCCTCTCATCCCCTTTCCCTCTGGTCCCTTTGGTCCCACCTCTGCCTCTATTCTGTTCCTCCATTCACATTTTTCATTGGATTCCTCAAATAAGTGACATCATATAATATTTTTCTTTCTCTTCCTGGCTTATTTCACTTAGCATAATAGTTTCCAGGTCCATGCATATTGTCGCAGAAGGTAAGATTTCCTTCTTTTTCACGGCTGCATAGTATTCCATTGTGTATATGTACCACTGCTTTTTTTTTTCTTTTTTGTATTTCTCTGAAGTTGGAAATGGGGAGGCAGTCAGACAGACTCCCACATGTGCCAGACCAGGATCCACCCGGCACGCCCACCAGGGGGCGATGCTCTGCCCATCTTGGGGCATCGCTCTGCTGCAATCAGAGCCATTCTAGCACCTGAGGCAGAGGCCACAGAGCCATCCTCAGTGCTCAGGCAAACGCCACTCCAATGGAGCCTTGGCTGCGGGAGGGGAAGAGAGAGACAGAGAGGAAGGAGAGGGGGAGGGGTGGAGAAGCAGATGGGCGCTTCTCCTGTGTGCTCTGGTCGGGAATTGAACCCGGGACTCCTGCACGCCAGGCCGACGCTCTACCACTGAGCCAACCGGCCAGGGCCTGTACCACTGCTTTTTAATTCACTCGTGCACTGACAGACACTTGGGCTGTTTCCAAATATTGGCTACTGTAAACAATGCTGCAATAAAAAATGGAGGTACATTTCTTCAGTTATCAGTGATTGGTACTCTTAGTATATATTCCTAAAAGTGGGATAGCTGAGTCAAAAGGCAGTTTCATTTTTAATTTTTTGAAGAATCTCCATACTGTTTTCCACAGTGGCTGCACCAGTCTGCATTCCCACCAGCAATGCAGGAGGGTTCTCTTTTCTCCACACCCTCTCCAGCACTTATTATGTGTTGTTTTGTTGATGAGTGCCATTCTGACTGATGTGAGGTGATATCTCATTGTGGTTTTAATTTGCATTTCTCTAATGATTAGTGATATTGAACATTTTTTCATATGCCTATTGGCCATCTGTATGTCCTCTTTGGAGAAGTATCTATTCATTTCTTTAGCCCATTTTTTGATTGAACGGTTTATCTTTCTGGTGTTGAGTTTTACAAGTTCTTTAAAATTTTGTTATTAACCCTTTATCAGACGTATTGTTGAATATGTTCTCCCATTATGTGGTTTGTCTTTTTATTCTGTTCATATAGTCTTTAGCTGTGCAAAAGCTTTTTAGTTTGATATAGTCTCATTTGTTCATTCTATCCTTTATTTCACTTGCCCGTGGAGATAAATCAGCAAATATATTGATGCAAGAGATGTTGGAGAGCTTAATGCCTATGTTTTCTTTTAAGATGATCATGGTTTTATGACTTACATTTAAGTCTTTTATCCATTTTGAGTTTATTTTAGTGAATAGTGTAAGTTGGTGATCTAGTTTCATTTTTTTGCAGGTAGCTGTCCAATTTTCCCAACACCATTTGTTCAAGAGACTGTCTTTACTCCACCGAATGCTCTTACCTCCTTTGTCAAATATCAATTGTCCATAAAGGTGTGGGTTTATTTCTGGATTCTCTGATATGTCTGTTCTTATGCCAGTACCAAACTGTTTTGAGTACAATGGCCTTGTAGTATAACTTGATATCTACAAGTTAAAGTGTGATACCTCCAACTTTATTCTTCTTTTTCAAAACTGCTGAGGCTATTCATGTTCTTTTTGGTTCCATATAAATTTTTGGAATATTTGTTCTATATCTTTGAAGTATGTTATCAGCATTTTAATAGGAATTGCATTGAATTTATAAATTGCTTTGGGTAATATAGACACTTTAACGATGTTTAGTCTATTCCTATTCATGAACACAGTATATGCTTCCACTTGTTTTTATCTTCCTTGATTTCTTTTATCAAATTTTTATAATTTTCCAAGTACAGGTCTTTAACCTCCTTGGTTAAATTTACTCTTAGGTATGTTATTTTTTTTTGTTGCAATAGTGAAGGGAATTGTTTCCTTAATTTCTCTTTCAGACAGTTCATTGTTGGTGTATAAAAATACCTCTGATTTCTGAATATTAATTTTATACTCTGACACCTTGCTGAATTCACTTATCAGGTCCGGTAGTGCTTTGACTGAGACTTTAGGATTTTCTATGTACAGTATCATATCATCAGCAAATAATGATATTTTTACTTCTTCTTTTTCAATTTGACTGCCTTTTATTTCTTCTTGTTGTCTGATTGCTATGGCTAAGACTTCCAGAACTATGTTGAATAAGAGTGGTGAAAGGGGGCACTCCTGCCTTGTTCCTGATCTTAAGGGAATTGCTTTTAATTTTTGCCTATTGAGTGTATTGTTGGCTGTGGGTTTGTCATAGATGACCTTTATCATGATAAGGTATGTTCCCTGTATTCCCACTTTGCTGAGAATTTTGATCATAAATGAGTATTGAATTTTATCAAATGCTTTTTCTGCATCTATTGAAATTATCATGTGGTTTTTCTCCTTCCTTTTCTTTATGTGATGAATCACATTGATTGATTTGCAAATATTGTACCAGCCTTGCCTCCCTGGAATAAATCCCACTTGATCATGATGTATGATTTTTTTCATGTATTCCTGGATCTGGTTTGCTAATATTTTGTTGAGAATGTTAGCATCTAAATTCATCAGACATATTGGCCTATAGTTTTTGTCCTTTGTATGATATTATATTTGCCTGGTTTTGGAATGAGGATTATGTTCACCTCATAAAAGGAAATTGGAAGTCTTCCTTTCTCTTGAATTTTTTGAAATAGCTTGAGAAGGATAGGAGTTAGTTCTTCTTTGAATATTTGGTAGAATTCGCATGTGAAGCTATCTGGCCCAGGTCTTTTGTTTGTTGGGAGATTTTGATAACTGTTTTGATCTCATTTGTTGTAATCAGTCTGTTTAGGTTTTCTGATTCTTCCAGATTGATTTTTGAAAGATTATATGTTTCAAGGAGTTTGTTCATTTCATCTAGGTTATTTAATTTTGGGGCATACAGTTCATAGTATTTCCTTATAATTCTTTGTATTTATGCTGTGTCAGTTGTTACTTCTCCACTCTCATTTCTAATTTTATTTATTTGAGTCCTCTCTCTTTTTTTCTTAGTGAGTCTGGTTAAAGGTTCATCAATCTTGTTTACCTTTTCAAGGAACCAGGTCTTGGTTTCATTAATTCTCTGTATTGTTCTTTTAGCCGCTATGTCATTTATTTCTGCTCTAATCTTTATTATTTCCTTCCTTCTACTTCTTCTGGGCTTTACTTGCTGTTCTTTTTCTAGTTCCTTTAGATGCAGGGTTATGTTGTTTATTTGCGCTTTTTCTTGCTTCTTAAGGTGTGCCTGTAGTGCAATGAACTTCCCTCTCAGGACTGCTTTTGCTGTGTCCCATAAATTTTGAGTTGTTGTATGTTCATTTTTATTTGTTTCAAGGAAATTTTTTATTTCTTCCTGGATCTCATTGTTAACCCATTCATTATTTAATAACATGCTATTTAGTTACCAAGTGTTTGAATGTTTTTCAGTTTTTCTATTGTAGTTGATTTCTAGTTTCATGCTGTTGTGATCAAAGAAGATGCTTGATATGATTTCAATCTTCCTATGTTTATTGAGACTCGTTTTGTGTTCTAACATGTGGTTTATCCTAGAGAATGTACCATAATCACTTGAAAAGAAAGTATATTCTGCTGTTTCAGGATGAAAGGTTCTGAAGATGTCTATTAAGTCCTGTTTATCTAGTGCAGGGGTAGATACCTGCACTAGATACTTTTTATACCTACTGCCCACTTTTGTATCTCTGTTAGTAGTAAAATTTCCTAACTACCCACTGGTTCCATAGTAATGGTGATTTATAAAGTAGGGAAGTAACTTTACTTTATAAAATTTATAAAGCAGAGTTACAGCAAATTAAAGTATATAATAATAATTACTTACCAAGGATTTTATGTCAGATTTTCACTAAGTTTGGCAGAAATAATCTTTATAAAACAACTTACTATAGTTAAATCTAGCTTTTTATTTATACTTTGGTTGATTCGCTACCGCTCACCATGAAAGCTGGAACGCCCACTAGTGGGTGGTAGGTACCAGGTTGACTACCACTGATCTAGTGTGTCCTTTAAGGCTACTGTTTCTTTGTTAATTTTCTTTCTTGAGGATCTATCCAGTGATGTTAGTGAGGTATTGAAATCCCCTACAATATTATAGTATTACTATTGATCTCACCCTTTATGTCCATCAAAATCTGCTTTATATATTTAGGTGCTCATATATTACATTCATAGATATTTATAATGGTTATATCTTCCTGTTGGATTGCTCCCTTTATCATTATGTAGTGACCTTCTTTATCCCTTGCTATAGCCTTTGTTTTAAAGTCTATTTTGTCAGATATAATTATTGCTTCCCCAGGTTTTTTTCATTTCCATTTGCATGAAATATTTTTTTACTTTCAGTATAGGTGTCTTTCTTTTGAGATGGGTCTCTTGTAGACAGCATTTGTATGCATACTGTTTTGTTATTCATGCAGCTACCCTATGTCTTTTGATTGGAGCATTTAATCCATTTACATTTAAGGTTATTATTGATATGTAGTTGTTTATTGCCATTTTATTCTTTCACTCTACATTCCTCCTTTACTAGATTTTCCCCCCTTTGTTTTGTTTACAATAGACCCCTTAACATTTCTCGCAGCATTGGTTTGGTTCTAATGAATTCCTTGAGGGTTTTTTTCTTTTTTGTCTGGGAAGCTTTTTATTTTTCCTTCAATGTTAAACAGTAGCCTTGCTGCAAAAGAAGTCTTGGTTGTAGGTTCTTGTTTTGCATTACTTTGAATATTTCTTGCCATTCCCTTCAGGCTTCAAGTGTTTCTGTTGAAAACTCAGATGTCATTCTTATGGTGGCTCCTTTGTAGGTGATTGACTGCTTTTCTCTTGCAGCTTTTAGTATTCTCTCTTTATTTTTTAACTTTAGTATTTTAATTATGATCTGTCTTGGTATAGGTCTCTTTGGGTTTCTCTTTAATGGGATTCTCTGTGCTTCTTGAACTTGTATGATTTTTTTCTTCATCAATTTAGTGAAGTTTTCATCTATGATTTCTTCAATCAGTTTCTTGTCCCTTGTTCTTTCGCTTCTCCTTCAGGAACCCCTATTATGCAGATGTTGTTTCTCTTTATGTTGTCACAGAGCTCTCTTAGAGTTTCCTCTGACTTTTTGATCCTCTTTTCTTTTTGCCTTTCTGCTTCCATGCTTTTGCTTATCTTGTCCTCTAAATTGCTGATTCGATCATCTGCTTCATCCAGTCTGCTTTTAATTTTTTTCTAGTGTAGTCTTCATTTCTGATATTGTGTTTGTCATTTCTGTCTGATATTCTTTTTTATAATTTCAATGTCTTTTTTGATGCTTGTTAGCTCTTTGTTTAGGTGCTCATTATGTCCATCTATAGTTGCTTTAAGATCCTTGAGCATCCTAACAATTATTATTCTAAACTCTACATCTGTTATCTTGGTTATTTTCATCTCATTCAGTTCTTTTTTCTGGGGATTTCTCTTGTTGATTCATTGGAATTGCATTTCTCTGTCTTCCTATTTTGTCTCTGTATAGACTGCTTCTTTGGATGTGTTGTTTGTATAGCTAGCTGAGTATAGGTTGGTGTTGTCTGCCTCCAGCTTTCAATTTGTTGTTTCTAGATCATCTTGGGTTGGCCTCAGCTATTGTTGGTAATCCACTGGGAGGTACTTGTCTCCTGCTACTGCTGTTTTTGCTATTTGTGTCAGCGTTTTCTATGCCTTAGCTGGGTCAGGTGTGAGGAGCCTTTCCTTAAGATACCACTCTAACTAGGGTTGTTAGGTTCTGAGCTGATGCTCTCCATATCTGGCTACTGGATGTACCAGCCCTGGACCTACCTGGCCAGAACCTGGTGCAGACCATTGGGGGTCACTGCTTTTGACTGGCCCTTAGCAACCTTTCTGGAGCTATAGGCAATCCAGAATTTGTGGCTGCCTCTGCTGGGCCCTGATGCTGTTGTAAATATCAGCTGCATTCTTAGGCTGACTTTTATCCACTCTTGGCCAGTGTGTGGACTCTCTATTCCCTAAGTGTGGTCTTTCTGAAACCCCCCCTGCTGTCACCACCTCCTCAGGCACTTGGGCACAAGCACTGCCAGGTGCGTGGGCTGCATCTTGGACTGCCCCGCAGGCGCCAGGGATTCCTTGTCTCACAAGGCTCCGCTCCCTGTGGGTGCGCAGGCTGCCTCTCCGGGCTCTGCCCCTCACTGTCACGTGCTAGCTGCCAGGCTCTACTCCCCCTAGCAGGCACATGGGATGCCTCTCTAGGCTCCACCCCCTGTGGGTGTGCAGGATACCTCTCTGGGCTCTACCCCTTGCTGCCTCTGTGCAGGTCACTGGGACTCCCCCACCCCGTTACTGCATGGCCCTAGCACCGTGGCCACCGCTGCAACCTGGCCTTCCCAACCTTCAGAAGGTACTCAGCAGTTTGGGGGGACAGTGTATCCCAGACTTCAGCACTCAAAACCTGTGTTCCTGATGCGCCTCCTGCTTCTAAGCGTCTCCCTACACTGACTGGAGCAGGAGTGCCTCTGGTGGGTGGGGTAATTGCTTCCCTTTGCTGGCTTGGTTCTCCCAGGAAAAATGGTCACTTTAGGTTTGGGGAGTGACCCAGTACAAGGATCAAGATGGCTATCCTCTACAGTCTCTCCCTGTGTCCTCATGACCATACTCTCCTCTTGTTACTCCAGTCCTCTCGGCGCTCCCCACTCCTGGAGCCCTGGGTAAGTGACTGTAAACGAGGTTTTCTGTGGGGTCCCTTTAAGAGGGAACCTGAGTATGAGAGTTCTGTCTCCCTCTTTCAAACAGTAACCTGGCTCTTCTTTCAGCTAAATACTGTCCTATACCTCCTCTAGTCTCTGGGGTTCCAGGCTGGGGTTCTGGTCCTGGGGCTGAGGACCCACAACTCTCCAGGCAACTCACCCTTCCGTGAGAGACCCTCTGGGCTGCCTCTCATTCCTGTGAGTTGGGCAGCTCTTTCTGCTTCTCTGCCCTTCCTACCAGTCTCAATGTGTCTTCTTTGCTGATGCTTGGTTATAGATTCCTCTTAGTTAAGTCCAGAGTTGGTTTTACAAGATGATTGTTCCTAAATTAAGTTGCAATCCACTTTGGTTCTGGGAGGTGGGAGTTGTAATGTTTACCTATTCCATCACCGTTTTTCCTCTCTCTCCCTGATTTTTCTGAGACTGTGCAGTCAGGCCCTGGGCTGTGCTGAGTTCTGGACAATGGAGTGTGAGTAAAAGCAGTGAGTGTCAGTCTCAGGCCCAGGCATTTAAAAGTGGATGAATGTCATCAGGGAATGAAGATAACAATGAGATACCATTCCACACCAAAATTCAAAACACCGACTGACAGCATCAAATGCTGACACGGATGTGGAGTAATAGGAACTCTCATTCATTGTTGGTGGGAATGCAAAATGGTATGGCCCCTTTGGAGAACAGTTTGGCAGTTTCTTATAAAACTAAATATGCTTTAACTGTATGCTCCAGCAATCATGCTCCTTGGTATTTCCCAAAGGAGTTAAAAACTGTGTCCACACAAAAACCTGCATGCAAATGTTTATAGAAGCTTTATCTTTCATTGCCAAAACTTGGAAGCAATAAAGATGTCCATCAGTAGGTGAATGGAGAAGCCTTAGCACATCCAGACAGTGGAATATTATTCAGCACTTAAAAAAATAAGAGCTATCAAGCCAAGAAAAGATATGGAGGAAATTTAAATGTATATTACTGAAAATGAAAAGGCTATATACTATATGATTCCCAACTATATGGCATTCTAGAAAAGGCAAAACTATGGAGACAGTAGAAAGATTAGTGGTTGCAGGAGTTGTGGGGGAAGGATGGACAGGTGGGGCACAGGGCATTGTGGGGGCAGAGAAACTATTCTGTATGATACCACAGTGACAGGTGTCCTTATACCACATGTCCTCACACAGTTGTCCAAACCCATGGGGTATACAATGCCAGAGTGACCCTTGATATAACTACAGACTCTGGATGACAACGATATGTCAGCATCAGATGTGGCACTTGTAGCCCCTGGCGGGTGGTGCTGATATGATAGAACTGGCCTGTGTGGGGGAGGGTGGTGGCGACTCTGTCATTGTTCCTCAGTTCTGCTGTGGATCTAAAACTGCTCTGCAACAATGTCTAAATTGAAAAGAGAGAGAAAGGAATGTGGGTGCAGTTCTGTATTCCCTTCTTTCTTTCTGCTGTCACACGATGAAAGAGGACAGACAGGGCTTGAGTCACCATGAAATGTGACCTGACTAAACCTCACTGGGAGCCTGCTGAGAAGGGGAAATACACTTCTGTTGGGTTAAGCCACTGAGATTTAAGGGTTTAGGTACAATTGTAGTACAGCAGAGCCAATCCTAACTGATACTATCCCTTTCTCAAAGCACTCTTGTTCTTCACGGGGTCCTATCTGATGCCTCAGACACAGAGCCTCACACTGATCTGTTTGGGGCCATTACAACCCCTGAGTGGTGGTAACCAGAGGGCATTGGCATCAACCTCTTAGCTCTGGCCAGGTGGGTGCTTGGGTACGCCAATGTGATTTAATTTTCATAATTTGAATGAAATTAAATCGATCACAATTCTAATCAAGGAGCCATGTTCTTCAGTAGGAAGAACAACATTCTATATAAAATTGTGTGTATTGGTCATCTTTCATCTACCTTTGAAGTAACGCATGGCTCCCAAAGCTAATAAAACACCTTGCTGAAATAAAACGGTCTGCCCAAGCAAATAAAAACTATAACAGAGTTATAGTGTGATGTTTCCCAGGGAGCTATAACTATGATAGCTAGTTCATTGAGAACTAAGTAGCAAACCCAAACACTGACAAAGTGGCAAAGGAGAAATGAATCCCCACTGGGGGGGAGTTTGTGCCAGGAGCACTCTGAAGTCATAAAATATATGGACTCTCAGTGCAAGAGGACAGTGAGCGGTCAGCCAGGCTGGCTTCCTGCCTTAGGCACCTAAAGTGGTCATTCACTGGCTCCCTGTGTGCCAGACTTCCCTTTGGCTCCCACCTGTGCCAAGCTCTGTGGGGACAGAAGGATCAGTAGAAGTAGCCTCTCTCTTACCAGGAGGCATGAAGATCTTCTGGGGAGGTGGGATATATTTTGGGACATAATGAGCCACTGAAGAGCAAATGGTCTTAGGAAAGCAGATGTGTACTAATGGGGTCAAAAAACAGAGGGAGGGAGCTGTACTGGGTCATATATACATATCAGGGCCCCCCTCCTCCAGTGTCCTCATTGTTGGTGTCACCCTCTTACAGAGGGTTGGAGGCCCTTCATTAGGGCCCTCTGTAGCATTCTTGACAGGTCGCCATTTGAGCTATGTTCAAATATTTCTGATGTTTGGGGACTCATTGCCTGCCAAAGAAGGTGTGTTGGACAATCCTTTTTTTTTAATATTTAATATTTATTTATTTAGTGAGAGAAGGAAGGAAGAAGAGAGAGAGAGAGAGAGAAGAGAGAGAGAGAAACATGAATCTGTTCCTGAATGTGTCCTGACAAGGGAATTGAACCGGCAACCTCTGCGCTTTGAGATGATGCTCTATGAAGCTATCCAGCCAGGTCAGGACTTCAGATCTTGGAAACAAGCTTCTACTTACAGATGTGAGACCTGCGCTCATGATTGGTATCGTGCAGATGCAATCTATGTCCCACACAACAGCCCTGCTGATACCTACCTGCTCAAAGCAGCCAAGCCGCATCTCTCCACGTATGCACCTGGCTCTGCACACCTGTCCAGGTTGAGCACCGCAGCTGCTCTCAGAAGAACAGCCTGCTTTCTAACCCCTCACCTCCTGGATGGCTCCCTGGCTTGTTTCAGTTGTCAGAGGTCCTCGGGAGCCCTGCTGTTTGCAGTAGCTATGTCTGCCCGCTGCCTCAAGGCAGGACTCTTGCCCACAGCAGGTGGTGGAGCCCTGTGGGCCTCAGCAGTATCAGGCTCCAGCTTCTCTGTCCTACAGTGAAGTCATGGAAAAATCCCCTTTATGACCTAGCTCCTGAATTGTTCACCTGTGGCAGGAAGGGAGGCCCTATCAGCAAAACCATGTGTTTTTTCTCTCCTACCGCAGTAACATAGGCAAAACAATTGTTAACACCTCTGCCCTCAATGAAGAAAGATGTCCTCTTGGCCCATGGAAAGGTATTGGTGAAGAATGCCCCACTGATTATCTTAAAAATTTTTGAAAAATAGTTCAGATCTCACAGGAAGTTGTAGAAATAGTGCATAAATTCCTATATCCTCTTCACGCAGCTTTCTTCAATGACAGTTACACTACCACAGAACAGAATCCAAACCAGACGGTTGGTATGAGTGTAATACTTTTAAGTCAGTTACAGACCTTATTTGGTTGTTACCAGTTTTTTCATGCATTCTTGTGTGTGCATGTGTAGTTCTATGATATTATGTGTAGAATGAATAACTATTACACAATTAGGAAACAGAACTATTCCATCACCACAAAGAGCCTCTCTCACATTCCACCCAATAATCACATCCTTCCCCCACCCTGAAAACCTGGCCACCACTAATTAGTTCTCTACCACTGTCATTTTGTCACTTTGAGAATGCTGTATCAATGTACAGTATTGTGAGCCTTTGAGACTGGCATTTTCCATTCAGCATAATGTGCCTGGGTATCTTCTTATAAGTATGCATGAGCCGAAATTATTAAATGGTTTCATATTTTTATCTTGGACAATGTGATAAGTAAGACCTCTTTAATGCATACAGTTAAATAGTAAGCCACTGGCTTAAGGATGAAAGAGTGAATTGTGCCCCCATAGCCACTAAGGGGAACATGGGGGGCATGAGCTGGGTGGCCCCACAGAGATACGCCTTGGGAGTTCCCCTGGACTGTCATACTGTGACGGGATGCATTCAAGTTTTGCCTTCCTTTTCTAACCGTGCTTACAAACACATCTTTCATAGCCTGAAGATTTTAACATTTTCAAAAGGCAAGCATCAAAGTCAAGAGTAATTATGCTTGTCAACATATAGCATTTGAGCAGGGACAATAGGCTGTCATATTTATAAGCCCTCCTGTAGTGAACACCTTCAAAGGGTGTCTATATTCTGTGATTGTCTGATCTGGAGAGAAGTTCTACAAATTCAGATTCCAATCTGACTTTGCAAACTCAGAAGGGATTAGCCACAGAGTGAAAATACCGACAGTGACTTGACATATATTAATATTGCTGCTGAGCATTTCCACTGTAAGTGAAAAAGTAAGCAGAAATTGATTAGATGGAAAAGAGAGCTGCTCATATTTTTGGAATGTAAATAATTATTTAGGGAGCTTATCTATTCATAGCATTGCACTATGTGAGGAAGTTGAAGTTTTTTCTACCGTTTCAGAAATCTAGGAAGTTTAATGGAATGAAAATTTTTAAAATAATGCTTAAAAAGTACAAATGTATTGGCTATAGATCAGCTCATTGTTTCAGAGATTAAGCAAAGTAAAACTTAAAAGACATTTTATAAACATGATCCAATACATCTATATGATTGAATTCGGATATATAATTATTTTTTAAATTCAACAAATATTTATTGAATGTCTACTTTGTGCAAGCATCTCTGTTAGTCTTCTAACAAACATTTTAGTTATATTTAGTTAGTAAATAATGGATAAATAAATGAATGATAAGGACAGGTTGATAAGAATGTGACTAGATATCCTGGATTCTAAAATGAAGTAAATGATACAAACTTCAGGACAACACAGAAGTCCCTAAAGCAGGGGTCAGGAACCTATGGTTTGCAAGCCAGATGTGGCTCTTTTGATGGCTGCATCTGGCTCACAGACAAATCTTTAATAAAAAAAACTAATAACGTTAAAAATATAAAACATTCTCATGCATTACAATCCATTCATTTCCTACCCCTCATGTTCATGGTTGCCAGTGGCTGGAGTCAATCACAGCTGTCCTCCAGGACAACACCAAATTTTTATTGGATAATGCATACAGTACACGGGTCGTTGTATGGCTCTCATGGAGTTACATTTTAAAATATGTGGCATTCGTGGCTCTCTCAGCCAAAAAGGTTCCCAACCCCTGGTCTAAAGAATCTGTTATTATTCCCTTATTTAATTACAAAGTTATCTTGACGAAAAAGAGCTCTATTTTTTGTGTAACCCACTCTAAGAAGTGGTAAGTAGTACCACAGGTTAGGCATTATTCATCCACTGAGGAAGCAGTGATACCTTTTCTTCATTTGCACTCCCAGGTTAGGCAGTGACATAGTAGGACTACTGCTGATGCTGATACTATTACTGGTTCTAACGCTAATACTCAGCACCTACCTTTCTGAGCCTTTGTCCAGTAAGAAGCTCTGTGCTGAGCATCACAAGCATGGTGCTGTTGGGTCTTCACCACCACCACGTGAAACTATAGCCAATGTCTTTAAAAATGAGAAACCCGAGGCTCAGAGCACTTCAGTGGTTTCTCCAAGGTCGTGATGACAGTTGGCAGAAAAGTCAGAGTTTGGACACAGGTGGTTGTCTCCAAAGCAGGAGCTCATACTCTCCTTCCTTGTTTCCATACTGTTTTGTTTCTATCTATTTCTGAAAGCCAATGTGAGTGGCATCTGACCTGGACCTCGTTGGATTTACTCTGGTCTTTGAAAGCAGTAATTACTGCTTTTTTTCTTTCAAAGATTTCTTAACTCAGACTCCTTCCCTGATCTGTCTAAATTAGTGAGTGTGATTGTGCATAAAGATAAGTAGGCCAAGTGTCCGTCAGAGGACGAGTGGATTAAAAAGGTTTGGTACATATATACTATGGAATACTACTCAGCCTTAAGAAATGATGACATCGGATCATTTACAATAATATGGATGAACCTTGATAACATTATATGGAGTGAAATAAGTAAATCAGAAAAAACTAAGAACTATATGAACCCATGCATAGATGGGACATAAAAATGAGACTCAGAGACATGGACAAGAATGTGATGGTAACAGGGAGTGGGGTGGAGGGGTGGGGAGGGAGTGAGGAAGGAGAGGGAGGGAGTTGGGGGAGGGTAGGGGCACAAAGAAAACCAGATAGAAGGTGACAGAGGACGATTTGACTTTGAGTGAGGGGTATGCAGCATAATCAAAGGTCAAAATAATCTGGAGATGTTTTCTTGGAACCTATGTACCCTGATTTATCAATGTCACTGCATTAAAATTAATAAAAATAAGATTAAAAAAAAAGATAAGTAGGTCACGGGGCAGATCTGTAGGCAGGTGAAGTAGAAAAGTGGTAGAGACCTCAATAACTGGTGGTCACATTGGCATCAGTTGGCAGTCACCCATTGACATGACATGGGGAGATGGCACAGGGTAGGGACCTTGTGAGTCTGGGCATGTACTGAGAGAACTGGGCCTGTCCATAGACACAGGGCTCTAGGCCGAGCACAAGCACCACAGCCAGGACCACATCTGGGTACGTTCTGCCCACAGCCCCACAGAATGCAGGGGACCAGGCACCAGCAGCAGGGCTGTGGTTAAAGCCACCTCTGCCCTTGGCACCCACAGATGAAGGGGTTATATCCTTTCGTCTCAGCTCATGTATCACTTCATATGGGAGAATATCCCTGATTCCCACAGGCTGGGCTGGGTTTCCTTTGGCAGATGCTCCCAGGGTGACCTGTACTTCCTACTCTATTCTAATTGCTTTAAAAACTATTTATCTTGACTGTGAGCTCTAGGTAGGCAAGGAGAGGGTCCCCTCATTCACTGCTTTGTCCCTGGGCCAAAAGAAAGAGGGCCCAGAGCACAGTGGCTGCTTAGTAAATAATCATGAAATAATTTGTAATGTTTTCCCAGACAAGGGACCACAGAAATGATCTAAGGACATTACATGAAAGAAATGAATGAAACCTATAGTTTTCTGTCTGAATTTGAGCATGTTGGGTATGTAGGATTCCTGGCTTATTCCCTCTGACTCTCTCTCTCTCTCTCTCTCTTTTTTTACTTACCTGTTTCTCTTGTTATCTGTTCCTTGGTAACCTCTTGTTCCCTTCTTTCTTTCCTTCCTTTTATCCTTCCTCAGTCACTTTGGTGTGGTTTTGTCTATTTCTCTGAAATTCCTTTTTTCTTTGGAGGAACAAGTACATATTGAGAGCTTAAGAAATTGACAGGAGAAAATGTATTTTTTCTTAATAACTTAGGGAAAACTACTAGAAAAATAAATGTATAGAATGTATAATTTTCAGACCAGTAGAAGAAAATTCCATCTACCCAACAGAATATAGGAAAATAAGGGAAGAAAAAAAAGATATGAAAAATTGAAACATAGGCAGAAATAAATATCAATATTGGAAAAAGTATATACATTTAAATATTTAAACTCAAAAGTATAAAGACTCTCTGATTAAATTAAAATATAAAAATAAAGCAGTGGATTGCCAACAAGTGCATATTAAAAACAAAAAATACAGAAAGAATAGATAAGAAAAGATTTACCAAAAATCAGCCAAGATAGAAATTTTAACATGAAAGAAATAATTTAAGGCATAAATATTAGGAGAAAATGAAGATAATTGATAAAAATATTATAATATAATAATAATATATGTCCCTGACAATTAACATCAAAATACAAAAGCAATAATAAATACAAAACCTTAGTTTAGATTTTTAATAAACCTCTCAAAAAACTAGACAGTGAACCATTTTGTTGCTACAAAAATAATCAACGATATAGAAGAGTATAGTAATACAATTTATCTGTCCAAAGAAACAAAATACTTTTTTTCATACATAGAACAAACATAAATAAATTGTGTGTTAGCCCACAAAAGAAGTACTAGTAAATATAAAAGAATCAATATTATGTACACAATACAATGTGTTCCTGACAATGATGCAATTAAATTAAAATTTATGAACCCAGACCTGGCTGGATAGCTCAGTTGGTTAGACCATCGTCCCAAAATGCAGAGGTTGCCAGTTCGATTCCCGGTCAAGGCACATCAAGGAATGGATCGATGTTCCTGTCTCTCTCTCCTTTCCTCTCCCTCTAAAATCAATGAAATAAACACTTTTAAAGAAAGCCTAAACATTAAAAAATAAATAAAACTTAAGATCCTGTATGTCTAGAAATTTAAAAAAATACTATCAAATATTATTGGGCAATGAAAGAAATCAAGGAGAACCTACTAAAGATGTACATATCAATAGCAATGAGAGCACCAGGTATTAAATTCTGTGGAATGTGTTTAAAGCAGGACCAGAGGTAAACTTATAGCTTTAAATACAGTAGAAATTAAGAGAGAATGCAAACAAGAGAGTTAAACTTTCAGCTTACAAAATTCAAAAGAAAGACACGGAATAAACCAAAATAAAGAAAAAGAAAGAACATTAAGGGCAGAAATGAATAAATCAAGAGAATAAAAACAAACAGTTTTTTGTTTTGTTTTGCTTTTGTGGCAGAGACAGAGAGTCAGAGAGAGGGACAGACAGACAGGAAGGGAGAGAGATTAGAAACATCAATTCTTTGTTGTGGCTCCTTAGTTGTTCATTGATTGATTTCTCATACGTGCCTTGACTGGGGGGCTACAGCAGATCGAGTGACCCCTCGCTTGAGCCAGCAACTTTGGGCTCAAGCTGGTGAGCCTTGCTCAAACCAGATGAGCCTGTGCTCAAGCTGGCGACCTCGGGGTCTCGAACCTGGGTCCTCCGCATCCCAGTCTGACACTCTATCCACTGCGCCACCGCCTGGTCAGGCACAAACAGGAAATTAACAAGACTGAAAGTGGTCTTTAGAAAAACGAACAAAACAGAAAAGTCTCTGGCAAGACTGACAGAAGATAGAAAGGGTGGGGGGAGGAAACGTGAATAAACCAAACCCCAGTGAGAGAACACAGGTGTAGCTATATATTGACAAACTAGAGACTTAGACGGACTAGATGAAGTTCTGGAAAAATATAAAAATGCTAGAAGAAGCTTAGATCTTAAAATTATAACCCTTAAAGAAACTGAAATGGAATTATCATCACTCTTTCCAGAAAAGCCTGGGCTCCAGATAGTTTCACAGCTGTGTTCAATAATACCTACCTTCAAGGAAGAGATAATATCAATCTTATGAAGTTGCTAAAGAAAAATAGAAATAGAGGGAAAAGTGTTCACATAATTTTATCAGGTTAATGTAACCTGATTCCAAAACTAAAAGAAAATTATAGTCCAGTTTTACTATGATCAAAAATGTAAAAACTTTAAGTATAATATTAGCTAGTCATATCTAATGACTTATTTAAAAAAACACATCCAGTCATATTGAGTTTATCCAAGGAATTTAAGACAGTCTTCTTTTTATTTTTTTTTTACTTTCTTTTTTTTTTTTTTTTTAATAATTTTATTTTTTTAATGGGGTGACATCAATAAATCAGGATACATATATTCAAAGATAACAAGTCCAGGTTATCTTGTCGTTCAATTATGTTGCATACCCACCACCCAAAGTCAGATTGTCCTCTGTCACCTTCTATCTTGTTTTCTTTGTGCCCCTCCCCCTCCCCCTTTCCCTCTTCCATCCCCCCCTCCCCCACCCCCCGTAACCACCACACTCTTATCAATGTCTCTTAGTTTCACTATTATGTCCCACCTACGTATGGAATAATACAGTTCCTGGTTTTTTCTGATTTACTTATTTCGCTTCGTATCATGTTATCAAGATCCCACCATTTTGCTGTAAATGTTCCAATGTCATCATTTCTTATGGCTGAGTAGTATTCCATAGTGTAGATGTGCCACATCTTCTTTATCCAGTCATCTATTGGTGGGCTTTTTGGTTGTTTCCATGACCTGGCCACTGTGAACAATGCTGCAATGAACATGGGGCTGCATGTGTCTTTACGTATCAATGTTTCTGAGTTTTTGGGATATATACCCAGTAGAGGGATTGCTGGGTCATAAGGTAGTTCTATTTTCAGTTTTTTGAGGAACCACCATACTTTCTTCCATAATGGTTGTACTACTATACATTCCCACCAACAGTGTATGAGGGTTCCTTTTTCTCCACAGCCTCTCCAACATTTGCTATTATCTGTCTTGCTAATGACAGCTAATCGAACAGGTGTGAGGTGGTATCTCATTGCCATTTTGATTTGCATTTCTCTAATAGCTAAAGAAGATGAGCATCTTTTCATATATCTGTTGGCCATTTGTATTTCTTCCTGGGAGAAGTGTCTATTCATATCCTCTTCCCATTTTTTTATTGGATTGTTTGTTTGTTTGTTGTTGAGTTTTATGAGTTCTTTGTATATTTTGGATATTAGGCCCTTATCTGAGCTGTTGTTTGAAAATATCATTTCCCATTTAGTTGGCTTTCTGTTTATTTTGTTATCAGTTTCTCTTGCTGAGCAAAAACTTCTTAGTCTGATGTAGTCCCATTCATTAATTTTTGCCTTCACTTCTCTTGCCTGTGGAGTCAAATTCATAAAATGCCCTTTAAAACCCAGGTCCATGAGTTTAGTACCTATGTCTTCTTCTATGTACTTAATTGTTTCAGGTCTTATGTTTAGATCTTTGATCCATTTTGAGTTAATTTTTGTACAGGGGGAGAGACCGTAGTCCAGTTTCATTCTTTTGCATGTGGCTTTCCAGTTTTCCCAGCACCATTTATTGAAGAGGCTTTCTTTTCTCCATTGTGTGTTGTTGGCCCCTTTATCAAAAATTATTTAACTATATATATGTGGTTTTATTTCTGGACTTTCTATTCTGTTCCATTGGTCTGAGTGTCTATTTTTCTGCCAATACCATGCTGTTTTGATTGTCGTGGCCCTATAATATAGTTTGAAGTCAGGTATTGTAATGCCCCCAGCTTCATTCTTTTTCTTTAGGATTGCTTTGGCTATTCGGGGTTTTTTATAGTTCCATATAAATCTGATGATTTTTTGCTCTATTTCTTTAAAAAACGTCATTGGAAGTTTGATGGGAATTGCATTAAATTTGTATATTGCTTTGGGTAATATACCCATCTTGACTATATTTATTCTTCCTAGCCAAGAACAAGGTATATTCTTCCATCTCATTATATCTTTTTCGATTTACCTTAACAATGGTTTATAGTTTTCATTATATAAGTCCTTTACATTCTTTGTTATGTTTATTCCTAAGTATTTTATTTTTATTTTTTGTTGCAATCGTGAAGGGGATTATTCTTTTGAGTTCCTTCTCAGTTGTTTCATTGTTGGCATATAGAAAGGCTATTGACTTCTGTGTGTTAATTTTGTATCCTGCGACCTTACTGTATTGGCTTATTGTTTCTAGTAGTCTTTTTGTGGATTCTTTGGGGTTTTCTATGTATAGGATCATATCATCTGCAAAAAGTGATACCTTTACTTCTTCTTTTCCGATATGGATGCCTTTTATTTCTTTGTCTTGTCTGATTGCTCTGGCTAGAACCTCTAGTACCACATTAAATAAGAGTGGAGAGAGTGGACAACCCTGTCTTGTTCATGATTTAAGGGGGAAAGCCTTCAGTTTAGTGCCATTTAATATGATGTTAGCTGATGGTTTATCATAAATGGCCTTTATCATGTTGAGATATTTTCCTTCTATACCCATTTTGTTGAGAGTCTTAAACATAAAATTGTGTTGTATTTTCTCAAAAGCCTTTTCTGCGTCTATTGATAAGATCATGTGGGTTTTGTTCTTTATTTTGTTGATATGCTGTATTACGTTAACCGTTTTACGTATGTTGAACCATCCTTGAGATTCTGGGATGAATCCCACTTGATCATGATGTATTATTTTTTTAATATGTTGTTGTATTCGATTTGCTAGTATTTTGTTTAGTATTTTAGCATCTGTATTCATTAGAGATATTGGTCTGTAGTTTTCTTTTTTTGTGCCATCCTTGCCTGGTTCTGGTATGAGGGTTATGTTGGCCTCATAAAATGTGTTTGGACGTATTGCTTCTTCTTCAATTTTCTGGAAGACTTTGGTAGAATAGGAACCAAGTCTTCTTTGAATGTTTGATAAAATTTGCTGGTATAGCCGTCAGGGCCTGGACTTTTATTTTTGGGGAGGTTTTTAATGGTTTTTTCTATTTCTTCTCTACTGATAGGTCTGTTTAGGCTTTCTGCTTCTTCTTGACTCAGTCTAGGAAGGTTGTATTATTCTAGGAATTTATCCATTTCTTCTAGGTTGTTGAATTTAGTGGCATAAAGTTTTTCATAGTATTCTACAATAATTCTTTGTATATCTACAGTGTCCGTGGTGATTTCTCCTCTTTCATTTTGGATTTTGTTTATATGAGTTCTTTCTCTTTTTTCCTTGGTAAGTCTTGCCAAGGGTTTGTCAATTTTGTTGATCTTTTCAAAGAACCAGCTCCTTGTTCTATTAATTTTTTCTATACTTTTTCTGTTCTCTAATTCATTTATTTCTGCTCTGATTTTTATTATCTCCTTTCTTCGGCTGGTTTTGGGTTGTCTTTGTTCTTCTTTTTCTAGTTCCTTAAGGTGTGAAGTTAAGTGGTTCACTTGGGCTCTCTCTTGTTTGTTCATATATGCCTGAAGTAATATGAACTTCCCTCTTATCACTGCTTTTGCTGCATCCCATAGATTCTGATATGTCGTATTGTCATTTTCATTTGTCTATATATATCTTTTGATCTCTGCACTTATTTCTTCTTTGACCCATTCATTTTTTAAAAGTATGTTGTTCAGTTTCCACATTTTTGTGGGATTTTTTTCCCCTTTTTTGCAGTTGAATTCTAGTTTCAAGGCTTTATGATCAGAAAATATGCTTGGAACACCTTTGATTTTTCTGAATTTGCTGATGTTGTTTTTGTGGCCCAACATATGGTCAATTCTTGAGAATGATCCATGTACACTGGAGAAAAATGTATACTCAGTCACTTTGGGATGAAATGTCCTGTAGATGTCTATCATATCCAGGTGCTCTAGTGTTTTCTTTAAGGCCACTATGTCTTTGTTGATTCTCTGTTTGGATGACCGATCTAGAGCCGTCAGCGGTGTATTGAGGTCTCCAAGTATGATTGTGTTTTTGTCAGTTTTTGTTTTAAGATCAATAAGTAGCTGTCTTATATATTTTGGTGCTCCTTGGTTTGGTGCATATATATTAAGAATTGTTATGTCTTCTTGATTCAGTGTCCCCTTAGCCATTATGAAATGGCCATTTTTGTCTCTGAGTACTTTTCCTGTTTTGTAGTCAGCATTATCCGATATGAGTATTGCTACACCTGCTTTTTTTTTTTATGTTATTTGCTTGGAGTATTGTTTTCCAGCCTTTCACTTTGAATTTGTTTTTATCCTTGTTACTTAGATGAGTTTCCTGTAGGCAGCATACAGTTGGATTTTCTTTTTTAATCCATTCTGCTACTCTGTCTCTTTTTTTTGGTGAGTTTAATCCGCTTACATTTAGTGTAATTATTGATACTTGTGAGTTCCCTATTGCCATTTTATAAATTGCTTTCTGTTAGTTTTGTATCTTGTTTGATTCTTCTCTTTTGTTTTTCTATCATTTGTTTTTGTTTGTTTGTATTCCATACTTCTTTCCTCTGTTGCTACCTTTTTTAAGTCAAGTGTTTTTGTGGTGGTTTTTTCAAGGGTGGTTACCATTAAGTAATGAAAAGGGTACCTACCATATTCATTGTAGTACCCTTTCTTGTGAGTATTTCTGTGCTTCATCGTCCTTTGCTACTGTTAATCTTCATCCTTTCTCCCCCTTTTTTTTTCTTTTGTTGTCACAGTTTAAGTTTGGTTTTATTGTTTTCTTGGTGGAGCTGTTACTTGTAGTTATGTTTTCTTTTGTTCTTTGAATCTGGTTGGAAAACCCCCTTTAGTATTTCCTGTAGTGGGGGCTTTCTGATGATAAATTCTCTCATCTTTTCTGTATTTGTGAATATTTTTATATCTCCTTCGTACTTGAAGGATAGCTTTGATGGGTATAGTATTCTTGGCTGAAAGTTCCTCTCTTTCAGGGCTTTAAATATTGGGGTCCACTCTCTTCTAGCTTGTAGAGTTTCTGCTGAGAAATCTGATGATAATCTAATAGGCCTTCCTTTATATGTTGTATTCTTCTTTTCCCTGGCTGCCTTGAGAATTTTTTCTTTGCCATTGGTTTGTGTCATCTTCATTATGATGTGCCTTGGAGTGGGTTTGTTGGGGTTAAGAAAACTCGGTGTTCTGTTTGCTTCTTGAATTTGAGGCTTTAATTCTTGCCACTGGCTTGGGAAGTTCTCATCTATTATTTGTTTGAGTATATTCTCCATTCCATTTTCTTTCTCTTCTCCCTCTGATATACCTATTATTCTTATGTTATTCTTTCTGATGGAGTCAGACAATTCCTGTAGGGCTTTCTCGTTTTTTATTATTTTTGAGTCTCTTTCTTCTTCTCTCTGTTGTGCCTCAAGTTGCTTGTCTTCTATTTCACTGATCCTGTCTTCTATCTGGGCTGTTCTATTAGCTAAGCTTGTTACCTCGTTTTTCAGCTTGTGAATTGAGTTTTTCATTTCTTTTTGATTTGTTTTTATAGTTTCAATTTTTTTTGGTAATATATTCTTTGTGATCGTTGAGTTGTTTTCTGATTTCCCTAAATTGCCTTTCTGTGTTTTCTTGTATATCTCTGAGTATTTTTAAGATTTCTATTTTAAATTCTCTGTCATTTAGCTCCAAGGCTTCCAATATGTTAAATCTTTTCTCCATAGATTTTTTCCACATCTATTTGTGTTACCTCTCTGTCTTTTGTATCCATAATGTTCTATTTCCTTTTTCTTATTGGCATCTGAAGGTGGTCTTGATGATAGTGTTAATTAGAATTAATAAAAAATAAAAAGGAAAAGGAAAAAAAAAGAAAAAAGGAAAACACTCCACACACAAAAAAAGTAATAATTTATTATTTCCCCCTTTTTTCTTTCTTCTCTTCCCCTCCTCTCACCTCCTTAGGGAAATATCGTGATGACCTGTGAATTATATTATTCTAAATGGAACAAAAACTGCCTATAATGGAGGGCCTGATTTGCAGTGAAGAGTTCAAGGGGCAAAAAAGGGAGTAGGGACCTATTAAATACAAAAAAAAAAAAGGGAGAAAATCTTAGACAAGCATAAAATGATTTGCTTGTAAGTGATGGTTGACTAAGAGATATAATGAGAGGGATGAGAGGGAAACAGAAAAAAGGAGAGAAAAAACAATAATTAAAGAAGAAAAAATAAAAATAAAAAGTAAAAATCTGTTGTATTAAGTGGAGCGAAGATTAAATACAATGGAGACTTTGGGTTGGGAGGAATGCTAGTGAGTTAAAAAGCAATGTAAAAAGTGCCCAAAATGCCACAAAAACAAACAAATAAAGGAAAACCAAGAACAAAAGCAGAAGAAGAAAAAAAAGAACAACAACAACAACAAAAACCCCACACAAACTTGAGTCCCAAATTAAATAATTTGTTCGTGATTGAGGCTTAAATGGGAGGAAAAGTAAAAGGAGAAAAGAAGAAATGAATAGAAAGGAAAAAATAAGAGTAAGAGAGAAACGAAGGAAGAAAAAAAGGAAAGGAAAAAAAAACAAAAGGGGAGAGAGTGAGAGTTAAAGGTTTTGGAGTGTAACCCTAAAGGAGAGTTAGGATGAAGAAAAGAAATAAAATGTAACACTCATGGGTAGTGTAGTTCAAGAAAAGGGTAGCATAAGATGGGCAGAGAGTAAAAGGACCGAGGTGGAAGAAATAGAAATAATAATAAAGGCAATAAGATAGAAGAAAGAAACAACAACAACAAAGAATTAGTGGAACAAGTTATAAAATCTGTGGATTTTTCTTGATTTTGAGAGGTTAACTTCTTCCTTTTTTCTTTTCTCTCCCTCTTCCTGGTCGGTGACTCTGTACCCCAGGTTCTGCCCCTGTGTCACTCTTAGGTAGAAATTTGCAGTTGATGGGATTCTATGGCAATGTCATATAATTGGCTTTAGTCTCGCTGGTAGTCAAGGCTTGTTGGCGTTTGCAGAGTCCAACAATGAGAGAGTTTGCTTTCCTGGAGTCTCTTTCCTAGTCTCCCCTTCCTGAATTAGCAGCCTGGTGATCCAGCTATGAGGCTGCCACTGCTTCTGTCTGGGGAGTAAGAGGCTCAAAGAGCTGGGAAATCCCCACTTTATCCTCACTCAGCGCAAGGCTCTGGGTAAGGCTCTGGCAGTCAGAGCCTCCAGCGTAATCAGGTGGGGCTGGGAGTCAATTGTTGTCAAGGTGACTGTTCAGCGCCTATCATTCAGTTGGACCACTCAACCAAGGCTTTCCACACTTGGTAGCCTGTTTTGGCTCGGAAGAACAAGCACTAGTCGCTGTTTGCTTTATGGATCTTAATATCTGCCAAGTCCCTCTTGTTAGGTATATCCCTGAATATGGAGGCTCTGTCAATCAGAAGTTGCCCCCGCCCCTTTAGCAAAAGGCACTGAAAAATATCACGCCTCTTGTCTTGGATCGCTGAACTGGGAGAGATCTTATCAATTAGAGTCCCGTGGGTACATAGATTTCGTGGGTTAAGCTAATTTCAGTGATTGGATCCACAGCTGTGCTCCAGAAAGTATTTCAGGCTGCCTGTGTGCCCGTCCCCCAACGCTTGATTTTTAGCTTGAATGGCTGGGTGAGGTGCCCCGCCCACGGAGAGAATCTCCTGACTAGGAAAGACAGCCTTGGCGCCCCTCCCGGACCAGGGCTCGGGGCACACGCGCGTGGTTTCTCGGCACGCCAGTGGCCGAGGACCGCGGCACGGGGCGCATGCGGGGTTTCTCCGCACGCCAGTGGCCGGGGACCGCGGCACGGGGCGTGCGCGCGGTTTCTCAGCACGCCAGTGGACGGGGACTCTCTGGACCGCGGCACCGGGCGCGTGCGCGTGCGGTTTCTCGTCACGCCATTGGTCGGACCGCGGCACGGGGGTGCGCGCGCGCGGTTTCTCAGGGCATGCAGCGGCGGCTGCCAGTGCTCAGGCTGCCGTCCCCGAGTGTGGGCGGGCAGCTGCACGTGTGGGTTGACTCACCACAGGTGTACTCCCTCCTCGGCAACAGTCCTTTTGCTTTCAGTGTGTGTGTGGAACTCCGGAATGCTCCGAGGATGAATTTTTCTGTTTCTAGTTGATAAATTTGTTGAGATTTTGGGGAGATCTGTCAGACGCGCTGCTCACGGCGCCATTTCCGTGACGTCACTCCACCTATTATTCTTATGTTATTCTTTTTGATGGAGTCAGATAATTCTTGTAGGGCTATCTCATTTTTTTTTTAATTTTTGAGTCTCTTTCTTCTTCTCTCTGTTATGCCTCAAGTTGCTTGTCTTCTATTTCACTAATCCTCTCTTCTATCTGACCTGTTCTATTAGCTAAGCTTGTTACTTCGTTTTTCAGCTCGTGAATTGAGTTTTTCATCTCTGTTTGATTTGTTTTTATAGTTTCAATTTCCTTGGACATATATTCTTTGTGTTCATTGAGTTGTTTTCTGAGCTCCCTAAATTGCCTTTCTGTGTTTTCTTGTATATCTCGGAGGATTTTTAGGATTTCTATCTTGAATTCTCTGTCATTTAGCTCCAAGGTTTCCAATATATTAAATTTTTTCTCCATAGATTTTTCCTCATCTAGCTGTGTTACCTCTCTTTCTTTTGTATCCATGATATTCGATTTTCTCTTCCTTAATGGCATCTGAGGGTGGTTTTGTTGATAGTATTAATGAGATTTAATAAAGAATAAAAAGTTTAAAAAAAAATAAAAAAATAAAAAATCGACAAGAGTTTTTTTTAAAAAAAATTAATAATGAAAAATAAAATAAAATAAAAATTTTAAAAAAAGGAAATTATTCCCCCCCCTCCTTTTTTCCTCTCCTCTCCTCTCCCCTCTTTCTTGATAAAATCTTGTGGTGGACTGTGAATTATAACAAACAATGCCTGTGATGGAGGGCCTGAATTGGGGAAAAGTAATAAAGGGGCAAAAAAAAAAAAAAAGAAAAAAAAGAGCATATGGACCCACAAAAAGCAAATAAGGAAAAAATTTGGGTCAAGAATAAAACGATTTGCTTTTAGGTGTTGGTTGTCTAAGAGTTATGATGAGAGGAATAAGAGGAAAACGGAAAAATGGGGGGACAAATTAAAGAATTACTATTGTATTTAGTGGAACAAGAACTAGATAAAATGGAGAGCCAGGGATGGGAGCACTGCTAGTGAGTTAAAAAGGTGAAGTAAAAACCCCCCAAAATGCCACAAACATAAGTTTGAGTCCCAGATAAGATAATTTGTTTGTTATTGAGGTTTGAATGAGAGGAGATGTAAAGGAAAAAGGAAGAAACTAATATAGAGGGAGAAAAGAAAGAGAGAGAGAGAGAGAAAAAAAAGAGGGAACCACTAAAAGAAGAAAAAAGAAAAGAGAGAGAGAGAGAGAGTTAAGGGTTTTGGAGTGCAACCCTCATAGAGAGAAAGGAAGAGAAGAGAAAAGATAATGGGAGATGTAACACTTATGGGTAGTGTAGTTCAAGGAGAGGAGAGAGTAAGACCGGTAGAGAGTTAATCGGCCAAATTGGAGGAGGAAAAAAAAAAGTATCAAGAATGAAGATAAGAGAAACAAACGAACAAATATAATAAAATGGGATAGGTTATAAAGTCTGCAGATTATTCTTGATTTTGAGAGGTTATCTTCTTACTTTTTCTTTTCTCTCCCTCTTCCTGGTCAGTGACTCTGTACCCCGGGTTCTGCCCCTTTGGCACGCTCAGGTAGAGGTTTGCAGTTGATAAGTCTCTATGGCAATGTCATGTATTGTGCTTTAGTCTTGTTGGCAGTCGAGGCTCATTAGCATTTATAGGCTCTGACAGTGAGAGAGTCCGTGTTCCTGGAGCCTTTCTCCTAGTCTTTCCTTCCTCAATTAGTAGCCTGATAATCCAGCTATGGTGTTGTTGCTGCCTCTGCCTGGATAGTAAGAGGCTCAAAGAGCTGGCAACTCCCCACTCTATTTCCACTCAGCACAGGGCTCTGGGTAAAGCTCAGTCAGTCAGAGCTGCTAGCATAATCAGGCGGGGTTTCCGCCCACTCAAAGACCTCTGGCTCTGCCACTCTGTCCGGTAACACAGGCGGGCGCCCACTTCCAGGGCACTTGGAGGAAACTCTCACTCACTGTCTGCGCGCGCAGACCAGGATATCCGGCCAGCAGTCTCTCGCTCTGAGTGAAACCCCCAACTGCAGGGAAAAGTTGCAGTGTTGGAATTGAGTCTCGCTCCGTCCCCGTGCGCGGCTTTTGCAAGGCACTGGGGCGGCCGGAGATTCCGCTTTGGCCCACACAAAGGCCCCTGACTCTGCCCCTCTGTGCGATAACACAGGCGCGCACTGCCGAGGCACTCGGAGGAATCTCTCATTCAGTATCTGCGCGCGCAGACCAGGATATCAGGCCTGCCGCGTTTCCCTCTGAGTGAAACCCCCTCCAGCACAGAAAATCTTCACCGTTGGAATTAGTTCTCACTCCCTCCCGTGCGTGGCTTTCCCAGGGCGCTGGGGCTGCCCAGAGACTCTGCCCTCAGCCCACAGAAAGGCCTCTGTCCCTGCCTCTCCGTGGGGCAACACGGGCACCCACTCTCGGGGCCTAGGAAGAAATCTCTCGCCCACTAACTGCGCGCACGCCGACCAGGAGACCGGGTAAAATGGCCGCCCCGCTTGTCTTTCTTTGTTTTGGTTTGGCGCGAGTGTTAGCTTGTATTGCCCGGGTTGCCACAGGATTAGTTTTTCCTCGGCTTGGATCTCCGTGCCACAGCCTGGTTCGGCTGTTTGTGCCGCAGCCTGGATCTATTCACCCCCTTTGCCCGCTTCAGTTTCTATATTCACAGTTACCAGATAAAGCCGCCCTGTTTAGGTTAGTGAGGAAGGCGGAGCATTTCTTATTCCCTATTTCCTTCGGGGTTTGGTTATATATTTAGCCAATTTTTCACTCGACCATACCTTTGGGTGTATTGCGAAGCATCTGGAGGCTCCAAGTATAGGTTTTTCTGTTTCTGGTTGAAGATCTTGTTGAGTTTTGGGGGAGATTTATCAGTATTGCTTCCTACCCTGCCATTACTCTGACGTCATCTCCCTTTTTTTTTCTAAGACAGTCTTAATGGCAGATAATCTATCAATGTGAGTCCATATATTAATGAAATAAAGGAGGAAAATCTCTTGATCTTTTCAGTAGATGCAAATGAAGCACTTGATAAAGTTCAACTTCTATTCATAATTAAAAAGACACTCAGATGAAATGAATAAAAGTTAAATTTCTAATTTTCACAAAGGCTAGTTACTAAAAACTTATTATTTTGAATACTATTTCTTACAATATTGTTTATGAAGGAGGAGTTTGAGGTAGCAGCTTAAATGTCCCTCTTTGGGAAAATAAATAAGAAAATGTAGTCTCTACATCTTTTTGTTTTTCACTTTTTTAAAATTGACTTTATTGGGTTGACACTGGTTAATGGAATTATACAGGCTTCAGGTCCCCAATTCTACAACACATCCCTGTACACTGTATTGTGTTTGCTCCCCCTAAATCAAGTCTTTGTCCATCACCATTTATCACCCCTATATTCTCCACCTCTCCTCCCAGGCAAAACACTACACAGTAATTGATAAAATAAACTAGACTTACATACAATAATGTAAATAAATCTTAACATAGAATTGAGTAAACAATGGAATAAAATTTGACATTTTGAAATAGAAAATCAAACACACGTAAAACAAAACTACACATTTTTCATGAGTGCCCAGCTACCTTGTGGAGTTGAGGGTGTTCCTTAGACAGGTGCCTGTGGGAAGATAAGAATAGGTATGGAAACAGGGTACTTGGAGAGAAAATACAATAACAAAAGCAGAGGAGAGCCCTGCATGGGCCAATGCAGCCTGGTACGTTGTACTGAGCAATCTGACCCACTCAACTCTGTACACCTGCTGACCAGCAGAGAAAGAAAGCACCTGTCTACCCATGTAATGTAGTAGCCTGAGTGAACCCCAGTATCTCTTGGGGTTAATTAGTTTCCTGACCATCTCAGGCTCAGAGTTACTGATTTTGCTACATTCCAGTTCTCCATTGTGTTTCTAAGTCTACCATCCCTCTTGCAAGCCATACCAGAACGCCCCATTGCATCTAAGACATTGCCCAAGGTGTCCGGGTAGGGGGGCTCTTCTGAAGGCTTACAGCAATGGAGATGGGGGTGGTCACAGCACAGCACAGTAAACTTAACCAAACTTTTCTTTGAGATCCAGACTTATGTATCCAATAGTCAGTTAACATATATCTGAAACTTATTAAATGTCCAGAACTGATTTCTGGATTTTTTCCTACCTTGCTCTGAATTTGTGTCTCCCCTAATCTCTCCATCTGAATAAATGACTCTTCTCTTTGACTCATGACCATTTCATCATTAATTCTTGTCAACTAGAAATTTAAAATAGAGCCTGAATCCAATGATAATTAAAATGCCGACCTAATCCAAGCCTTCTAACTGGTATTTGTGTTTCTTCTTCTCTTCTTGTCTGTTACAGTCTTGTCTCTACCCAGTAACCACAATAATCTTGTAAACAAATAAATCAAATAAAGTCGCTGTCCTGCTCATGGCATCTCCATCATACTTAAAGCACCAGCTCCCTATCATCAAACACGTGTCCCCATGTGGTCGCATGTTAGAGCTCCCCTCTGGCTTCACTTCCTGCCTTACTGCTTTGATGATTCTACTAGCACAGCTCTCTCTCTGCTGCTTGAACACACCCAGCCCACTCTTACCTGTGGGCCTTTTCCCACGGTGCCTGCTCTGTTGAGAATGTGCTAGCAGCTGCTTTTGGTACCTTGACTGCATCCCCTTGGACCTCCATACTTCTGAGCACACGGCCGGCCTCACCACCAGCAGCTGCACTTCCTTGCCCGGGCATCTTCTTCTGTGAAAGCCTCCCCAGCCTGTGCTAGTAGCAGGTCAGAGGATCAGAGAATGAATACCATCACCAACGAGACAGAGTTGGTGTAAACACCCCAGCTCCCTCTGCCCTTTGGGTGGGAAGGAGATTTAGAATTTCTCTGGATCCCAGCAGGGTTCGCTCCATCTGCCCACAATGGTAACCGGCTTGCTGACATGCCCATTAGAAGCGACCTTTCTTTCTTTGTTTTGCTGTCCCTGGGATCACCTCATAAATAACCCACCTGCTCATGAATCATTGTCTCAGATCCACTTCTGGGAAAACTCTGACACTGGCAACTCCAGCAAGTCTCAACTTAAACAAGACCTGAGGAAGCAGCATCGCACAATGGTTAGGAGAGTGGAGTCAGGGGTCAAGTTGCCAGGGAGGTAAAGCCTGGCCTGCTGCTCACTCACTTTGTGCACTTGGACTCTTGTGCCCTATTTTCTCATCAGCAAAATGAAAAGTAATCACAGTAATGAGGCCAAGAGCTATTTTAGCTGGCATGTTCAGGGATTATAAAATGACATTTATTTAGTGCTCACTGTATGCCAGGTCATGTGCTAAGTGTACCGCATTTCTGAATGCATTTAATGTCATAGCAACACGTCACTATCTGATATTATATTCCATTGTTTATTCATTCTTTGCTTTCTGTCTCCGTCAGTAGGACCCCCAGCCCATGAGCCACGAGGACTCAGCATGCAATTCACAACTATATATCTATAGCTTCTAGCACAGGACTGGCTCACAGTTGACACGCAAGGCACATTTGTTCGGTAAATGATTCTTAGTTAACACTATTCTTTAAAGGCCCTTGAAGAGTCCCTTCCACCCCATGTACCTCTCACTGGCCAACAAGATGGCACAGTTGAGAAATCACTGTATGTATTGGAGGAGGGGCAGGGCATGGCTGGGCGTGGAACAGGGCAGTGTGGATTCAGTGATGTGCTTCCAGAAGCCCGTACTGCCAGTTTGTGCGCAGGGTCTGGCATAGCAATAGGCTGGAGGCAGGAGTCCTGTGGGAGGCTGTGGCTTGGCCTAAGGCAGATAGAGGTGAGGAGACAAGAAGTGCAGAGATCCTGAACCCAGGAAGCAGTTGCGGGGAAAAAGGGGAGAGCCTGACAGGTGAGGGAGGTGGAGATGCCGGGGCCTGGAGCCTGGGGCCAGACTAGTTGGAGAATTGAAAAAAAACACCAGAGGAAATAGGTCTAGGGGAGAACTGCTGGTCTAGGTTGAACTATGTTGGGTTTGAAAGTCCATGGGTCACCTAGTGGGGACAGATGTTGGTGCTCAGTTAGATATGCTGATCTTCAGCTTAGGACTGAGGTGAGGCCTGGTGACATGCATCTGTGGAGGCATTGTGGGTGAAGAAGACTGCAGTCATGGAGGGGAAGGTGATCACCAGTTTCTGTCCAGGAGAATCCCAAACAATCCTGGAGGCTCTTCGGAGACCTGGACAGGCCTGTGCTCCCGTGGGGAGGGCCTGATGCCAGTGTCCATGCAGATTTCTTTGCACCTGTACCAGGATGTTTGCCATCTTTCTCCTCTTTCCTCCCTGTCACCTGGTGTCCCCATGTCTCTGTGCTTAGTGCTAGGGGGACCGAAGGCCAGATTAGGAGAAGTTCCTTCCAGAAGACCAGCACCATCTGCAAACACCCAGAAGATAAGACAGCAAGTTGATGTCACCGAGAGACAACCACAAACTGGTATTATAAACCGTGGGGAGGGTAGGCAGAGAACACTGTGACCCAGAGATTGGCCGGGATGATACCAGTGTATAATAACAGTCCCCAGGATTTGAGGGGTGGTGAAGAATACGGGCTCTGAAGTCTGACTGCATGAGCTTAGCCTCCCTATTTTGTAGCCTGGTGGCTTGGGCAGGATGTGTCACTTCTCTGCACCTCAGAGTTCTGGTATGTAAACAGACCCAATGAATCATACCCACTGCAGAGGCTCGCGATGAGGATTCAGTAAGACAGTTCACGTGAAGGACCCAGTGTAAGTGCGCAGACCCCACACGTCTGTCAGTGGTGGCTATTGGGGTTATCGAGCACTCCAAGTTTACCTTTTGCTCCTGGGGAAAGTGAGATAAAGCCACTAGGCCTGTGAGAAGCAGAGCTGGAAATGTTAGAAACTGCTTCAAATAGGTATTCAGATACATTATTGCCAGTCTGTCTGCCTAGAAATGAGTAAATTAAGATGCCCCTGGAAACTTCTCTCTGCCCAGCACAAGACTCAGAAATGCAAAAGCAGATGAGGAAAGGTTGAGTGAACAAATGAAAGAAGAAATGAAGGAATAAGCAAAGGAATAATGAATGTTCTCTCCGGGCCCATCAGCGCTGAAACTTTTTCTAATTTCACACTGCAAACTATGGGAATCACATCTGAAATGCAGGCTGGGTAGGCTCTCTGCAGCCGCTGGCACGTGTGTGTGTGCATGTTGAGATTAACACAAGAATAAATCACAGATGTTTAATCTTCCTGGTCTCCAACAGGCTGGTTAAGCAATCATCAGACATAATTTAACTTGCACATCTTTCTCGGCTCCTGTCAATCTCAGTGTGGACAGTGGTGCCTGCAAAGTGCCTCATGAATTAATGAAGAGACATCAGCTTATCCAGCCTTTATTGCTACATTGACTTCATTTTGGGATTTGACCACAATAAACAGCAAAAGAACTCATTTCCTGCCCAGGATGCAGAGCAGCTAACCCTCTGAGAGAGGAAATGCCGAGGCCTGAGAGGGAGCCGAGGGGCACTTTCCAAGGAAGGAGCTCTAGGACCAGTGTCCCAGCAGAGGCATCTCCTTGTGCCCTGAGAGCTCGAGGTTCTCTGGAGGCCTCCCCCTTGGCTGGGGCGCCTTGTGGTGTGAGTGTCACCTCCAGAAGCTTATCTGCTGAGGAGACGAGGCCTCAATGACAGAACGCAGTGTGAACTACATGAGTCTGTGAGACAGGATGGCAACATGTTTAACGGGAGGGATTTCAGAGTGCCTCCCCTCCCTGTGCCTTCTGTGGGTTCCCCTCCCTCAGAAGGGTGTCTGCGCTGCATCATTATCAAAGGTCCTTTTCATGCCAACAACCTACAACTTGACTCACCGTGCAGGCGCTCTGGGGTATGAACGTGTCTGTGTCTCTGGTTTTGTCTAAAGCCTAAGACAGCATGATCTGACACACACAGGGGATGAGCACATCCATAGAGGGTCATCTTTGGATGTACGAGCCTATTCTTAGCATGGCCATAGGGCTTCAGATTATGGATAGTTTTGTCATAAAAACGAAACCCCTAGAAGAGGGGAGGTGGGCAAGGAGCCCATTGTTACCATGATAATGGTGGTATTTCTAATTGGTCATGTCTTTGTCACATTTGTATTTCTTTAGTACATCTGTTGGAAGACAGGACAGCAATATTAATCAGAACAAATTTGAATCCTTGTTCCTAATTTTAAAAAGGCAGCATTGACCCCATCCTCTGGCCTGCAGTGTGCGTGCCCAGCAGCCCCAGTGCAGCCAGGAAACCTGAGGGCAGTGAGTGTCCTCCACTCAGGTTTAGAATTGTGCTAGGTCCACCATGGGTCGTCTAATTGTCTGCTTGATTGACTGACCCCTCTATCTGGGGGCCCAGACAGAGACAGTTCACGTTGGGAAAGGTTGGTCCTGACAACTTTGGTCAGAGGATACCCCTCCTTACCCAGAAGCTTTACTTGGGACCACCAATTATTAAACCATGCAGCGATTCAGTGCTGCCCCCTAGGAATATGGAATTTGCCCTAGCTCTGTTTGGTCCCAGACTTTTCCAATTCTTCTGCTTTTAAATATCTATTTATCACCTCCTTTTTGTTTTATCATGCTTTTAGGGGCTGCTCCTTAATGTGTACCTGGTCCTAGAATTCTTTCTCTTACTTTCATGGTCATTGTTTCTAATTTTTGTGAGTTAGGAAATCAGATCATCAAGAATGTTAGAATTGGACGCAGCCCTATTGTAAAAGATTGCATAAACTCTAGAGGGGGTAGAATGAGGCTGAACGGATGGATGTTTTTTATTTCTGATGAGAAATATGCATAAACTTTTGGCTTATGGAATGAGGCTATACATGCATCTTTGCCTTCATCTTGTCCTTAGCTGGTGCTATGTCCTAGAAAGGGATGAAGAAATGACCAATGGATTTGGGAGGCAATTCTTTAAATTTCTTCCCCAGAAAATTATCACTTAGGATTTCAGTGTAAAACTCAGTGTTGTCTGGCAGGCCCTGTGCGGGTCCCATCACTGCAGTGTTCCTCTTCTCTGCTGGGTGGAGTGTAGATATTATTAAATTAGAGTGGAGCTCTCAATGTATAGTGGACTCAGTGCAACATAGAATACAGGACAAATGCCTCCTTTAGAAGACCTGCTGGTTTTCTCTGTGCAGTGTTGTGTTGTGTAGGGTGTGGTATCGGGTGAATTAGATCTTGGTGACCAGCAGGAACTGGTCTCGGAAGACTCTGTTGATGCTGTAAAGGGAGCAGGAGCATGTTTCCGAGCTTCCTCCATAGCCTATCATCTTCCTCCTCCCTTGTTGTCTCATTGTCTCAATAGATGACACCACAGTCACCCATTACTCAAGCCTAAAATCTTGATGCCCTCTTTAACTCATATCTTTTTTTCTCTCATACCACGTAACCATAAGTTCTTGAAAGTTCTAGCTCCAAAATGTATCTTCAATCCATCTCTTTCTCCCCATCTCTAAGGTACCACCACGGTACATCTCCATTGCTTGTCTAGAACTGTTAGTTCTGTAACTGTTCTCTCTGCCCTCCTCCTCCCCCTTGCCAAGTTCTTTCCCACCAATACCAGAGGAATTTATAGAAAATTCTAAATTGGTTCATGGCACTCTACTGCTTTCACCCATCAGCTCCCTTCTCATTACAGAGCAAATCCCAAGACCACAGGGTATAAAAGAAAAAGAAAACTAACTTTTTTCACTTGCACTTTGGAACAAAGGAGAGGATAAGGACAGGAATGGTCTTTTTCAGCATAACTGCAGACTTGAACTCTAGTGACCAGAAGGGCCACTCCAGCCATAATCACAGCTTACACATGGCCCCTAACACCCAGGCATCTGAGTAGCAAGCACTCTTACATTCCTGTGGCCCCAGGAGGGATGTGTTTCAAAAAGCACACCTTTATGCTGTGCGACACTATCCTTTTACTTTGATAACCACTTGAACTTAGGGAATATTTTTTTATTTACAAAAAGAATAAAATAAGTGTTAGAAATGTTAGAGAGAGTAATTGTCTCCCTGCAAAGCATTAAAATAAGAATAGCTTCATTCTTCCCTTGGGACTTTGCATCTGTTTTGTCCCTTTTGGCTGGTGGCCAGGCTCTCAGCCCCCTCCTTGTACGCAGTGGTAATGCCACTTCACTGTTTTCTCTCTGGTCCTTGTGAGTTCCGTGGCCCTTGCTGCCTTTGGGGCAGGATCTCTCTTCATTAAACAGCATAGTCAATTAGTCTTGTTCACACTTCGCTACATCACTAGGCAGTTTCTCTTAAGATAGGGTTTAGTTCCTGTATCTATTGACAGCTCTCTGTGAGGGTCACCTGTTGGGTGGGTGACCTGCTCAGCCCGGAATTGTGGATTGGGCCCTCTGCTCACCATGAAGCTCTCCAGAGGGCCACTGTGATGGTGTGTGCCAGCTCCCTAACTTTAGGGATGAAGACATAAGGCCCAGAGGGGCAGTGTGGCAGGCATGAGACCACATGTCAGTGTGAAGGAGGGTCCAGGAGAGGACAGAGGTCTCCTGAGGCCCAGCATCTGGGGCTAGTGCCCACACGGTGGTCCCAGGTCTTGGAAAGTTCTAAAGAGCCCTTATATATTTTTCTTCACAGTGGAAATATCTTTAAGGCTTTTAATGATTATAACGGTAAATAAAACTTGCTCACTGCAAAATTTGAAATGATTCAAGGTTATGTGAAATAGCCAGAGAAATTCCTGGACCAACTCATCCCATGGAGGTAACTACTCTCCAGAGCTGGCAGGGCTTATGTCTGGATTTTTCAGTGTCTACTTCATATTCATACACACGTGACTGTTTTAGAGCTGGGTTTCCCGTATCCTGCTTATTTTACTTCAGAATATACACAATTCCCCTGCTTTCACACTTAACACATATCATGTTTCCCCATGTATAAGATGCTCCCATGTATAAGACGCACCTTAATTTTGGGGCCTGAAATTTGAAGAAAAAAAAAGTATTACATAAAGTTATCGAACTCAAGTTTTATTCATCATAAAATTCATACAACTCCTCATCACTGTCAAAACTTCCATCCATTAGCTTTTACTCCTCTGTGTCTGATGAGAATCACTGTCTTCAACAATGAGCTTAAAAAAGTGGGAAAAGCAAGGAGGGGTAAATGCATTCGGGGCGACACTAGAAGCTGTGTTAACACAATAAATTAAAATCAATAAGAAAAAGGAAAAAAAGCAGGAAATGCAAGTAAAAATATCTACAACCACTGTATAAGATGCAGCCAGTTTTTAGACCCCAAATTTTTTGAAAAAAGGTGCATCTTGTACATGGGGAAATATGGTAATGGTAATGTTCAAAAGTTAAATATGCAAAAGTGAATAATTGACATATATTTTCTAAGGTGATTATGATCTCAAAATATCTTAAAATTATTCTGGTATCTTATTCACATTCTTACAATTTGTTTTTATACTTTACAGTTGAATGCTAAGTTCACAAGTCCAACATTTTCCCCTTGTGGCCTGCCAGTGATATCTTTGTTTCAATTTTATTAAGCATCTGAGACCTTATCTTCATGTTATAAATATCAATATTTCAATTCCTCTTCATACTACTTAGTTTTATAAGACAATAAGGGCATGATGCAATAAAATACTCAACGGTAATTCTACAAACTGCTCAGCCATGCTTCTTAACCTGGATCAGGGGCTGGCAGTCAGGGTCACCCCACACAACTCAAATATGCACTCTTCTCTTCTGCTGAGTCCTGAAGGTCTAAAGCTGGCACTTAAGGGAGGCCTAGAGGGTCTCCATGTGTGGTATACAGAGTGTGGGTTATTATTTTTTTATTATTGTTATTGAGAGGCAGGGAGGCAGAGACAGATTCCCACATGCGCCCCGACTGGGATCCACTTGGCAAGCCCCCACCAGGCAATACGCTGCCTGGCTAGGCTGCTGGAGTGTGGGTTATTAACAAGTTGAAATTAAAATGTCAAGGATACCGGTATTATTGTAAGGTCGGTGGATAATGGGGGATGGTCACGTGGGGAACCCAGACCCACGAATTTTGGCTAGGACCACCCACAACCAAGCGCACCAAAAGAAGCTTTGCAGGAACCCTTTGGAAAAAAGAGACCGTCTGCCAGCCAGTGAGATTTCACCACATCATATTAGCTTGACTTCCCTAGAGGGACCCTTTAAATATCTCCCACGCAGTTTAATCCTTGTGACTTCCCTGGCCTCCATCTCTCCTCCATCTTTCTTTCTTCGGGGCCAGGGAACCTTGCCGGGCGGGATGCGCTGTACTCAATAAAGCCTTTTGTTATTCCACACTTGGTGGCTCTGGCCCCTTCATTCCTTCTCGGCAGGGAAAAATACCTTACATTTTGGTGCTGAAAACTCAGGAGGAGTTGAAGTCTGCAAGGACAGCTCCTCTTCCTCATTCCCTCCAAGAAAGAACCAGGATCTCCGACCTTCCACCCACTTTGGTGCACAGTGCGGTAAGTCCCCTGCTTCCAGCCTTCCCCTCAATTCTTTCTTCTGAGACTCCCTGTCCAAAACCGAAGCTACGTCAGAGAAGTCTTTCCGTCTGAGTGCGTGTGCTTGCGAAGACATCCCAAGCATATCCACTTTACCTTTTCCGTCCATGGCCAGACCTTGAGATTTAGGACACTAATACTCAAATCTGACCACTCCGAGGACTAAGGGCAGCTGTAGGGACACAGGATTCTCCCTCCATAAAGAAGAAGAAACTGTTTTTTCTTCTCCACTGTGGCCAGGCCACAGAACCCATTGAATTAGCCTCCTGAAGGGACTTTTGGTTTTAACACCCTCACCAATTTAACTATCACCAAAAAGCTGGGAACTGATTGGAGATCTCTTACATACATGGCTTCTAATTATTTGCACACCCGTCCTTAATCTCTGTGCCGCCTGTTCCACTGCACAGGCCTTTTTTCTGGCCAGAGAAACCTCACCTAAAACCTCCACTCCTGATCTTTCCTTCTCCGGGGACTCCCAACTCTCTCTCCCTCCTGCCTGACCCCCAGGGGCTCCTCTCCCTCTCTTGGGACTTCTCTCTAGTTCCTCTGCAGACCTCTTTTGTGCTCAGGTCTCTTCCCTCTGAGATCCCCTCCCCTCCCTCTGCAAAATCCTGTTTCTTATTCACCACTACTATCTCTCTTTCTTCTCCCCTGCTGGCCAGGGGCCCCTCTCTTCTCCACTGTGTTCTTAAACCCCTCCTCCGTCAGGCTATTCTCAGCCTGGCATTGGCTCTTACACTGGTTTTCAGGAAATCCAACCCCAATTTTCTTGCAGGACTTTCTGGCCCTGTCCTGACTTTGGCTCCAGTGTTTCCTGTGGGATCTGGGTGCCAGACTCCGCACGAGCCATCCTCCTCTTATTCTCAACCCCCAAACCCTTATCTGAAACCTGTGAACATGGCATTTAAAGTTTTTAATGGTCCCAACTAGTAGAAGCAGGCCAAGGCTGTTCACCAGGCCTGCATGCAGCAGAAGGTAACACTCCAAACCCTAGGTCTTGTGGCAACCCTGAGACCAGCAGAGCCACCAGCAGCTTGCTTTAAGTGTGACAAGCAGGGTCACTGGGCCTGGCAGGGCCCTTTCCCATGGCTACTCACTGAGCCCTGCCCTGACTGCAAGCATCCCAGTAACTGGCAGAGCGATTGCCCCTTTGGGCAACAGGTTTTTCCTCAGCGCCTCTATGTGGAGGATAAGCCGCCCAAATGGGAAGGCCAATCCAGCCAGGTGGGCCCATCACTCAAACTCCTAGGACACGGCCTGGACTCAGAGAACCCAGGGTATGCTGCAACTAGTGGGTAAGTTCATCTCATTTCTTGTGGACACGGGAGCTACCTTCTCTGTTTTGCCATCACCCTCTGGACCTCTAATTCCCTCACAGGTCTCAGTTATGGTAATGCATGGGACCCCTTCCTTTCCCCTTTTTACGCCACTCCTGACATGCAGTTTTGCCTCAAGCTTGCCTCCTTACAGGACCACTGGCAGTCAGAACCACTGGACTCCATCCATCTCCAGCTCACCAAAAGGCTGGACCCTACAAATTCCCCTATTACTCCTCTTTTTTTTAATCCTTATAGGACCACATCTGCAAAGTTTCTCAACTTACGGCCAAACAGATGTTCCTCCTGACACCCCTCAAAGCCACCACCTTCTGATCTCCCCCTCCCCACGATGCCCCTAATCAGCAGGAAGTAGCCAGACGAATAAACAGCACCCCTTTTCTATTTAACACAAAAGGTCAGAATGTAAGGTCGGTGGATAATGGGGGATGGTCACGTGGGGACCCACGAACTTTGGCTAGGACCGCCCATAACCAAGTGCGCCAAAAGAAGCTTTGCAGGAACCCTTTGGAAAAAAGCGACCGTCTGCCAGCCAGTGAGATTTCACCACATCATATTAGCTTGACTTCCCTAGAGGGAACCTTTAAATATCTCCCACACGGTTTAATCCTTGCAACTTCCCTGGCCTCCATCTCTCCTCCATCTTTCTTTCTTCGGGGCCAGGGAACCTTGCCTGGCAGGATGTGCTGTACCCAATAAAGCCTTTTGTTATTCCACACTTGATGGCTCTGGCCCCTTCATTCCTTCTCGGCGGGGAAAAATACCTTACAATTATGAATATCCTTTTGGGCAATGGAAGCTCAACCAACTTCTTAAGAAGAAAAGGAGCTTACTAAAGGGAGAGGCAGCTCACAGAAGTTCTGGGGGTCTGAGAACTAGGTTGGGAGCTCTGCTTTCTGGATCAATGGCCAAATCCATACCTTAGAGCTGTCCTGATGAGAAAATGGCACCAGGAAGGTTTAGGTGTTGTAGTAGGCTCTCCTGGGAGCTCATCTTTGCGGAAATCACCCCTGCTGCTAGTGCTGATATCACTTCTGTGTCAGAAACTCAGCCTTGCAGATTCTAAAGGAGGCTGTCTCAATCATTCTCCACACTAGCAAAACATTGCCCTTCTCCATGCTGTTTTCCTCATTTCCTGTTTGAAGTCTTGTGTGCTGTGTCTCATTGGTGGAACCAGGTGACGTACCTGCATCCTAGCTGCAAAGGAGGTGGGGAAGTGAGTGGGGTTTCTGGCAACTGCTTTGGTGAGAGTGTATTATAAAAGTTAACCCCCTAAACATTAAAAGGGTTGAAAAGCGTTTAGAAGGGGTATGGGGGGTGGTGGTGGTGAGTCCTCTACAAGAACAAATAGCTATAGTTGATTATTCTTTTTTTTATTAGTTTTACTAGGGTGACATCAATAAATCAGGGTACATATGTAGTTGATTATTCTAAAGGTTTCATAGTATTTTATGCATATACTCTAATTCACTTAGGAAATTCTTATTAGCATACTCTCAGATAACATCCTTTGTTTTTGCTATTAATCATATTACAATGAACATCTTAGTATATCTGTGTGTATACACACATATCTCTATATATTATATACACACAAATATGCAAATATATTTGTATACTTTAACTTATTTTTATAGGATTGATTCTTAAGAGTAGAAGTGCTGTCCACAGGATATTTGAAGTCTTATATTTTGATACATATGACAACATTGTCTTCCTAAAACTTTTGTTGAAGTGCCTCTAAACAAAAATAGATTATGTTTAAAGGGGTTGTCAAGTTTAGGGAATAATATTCAAATAATTAAAAAATGGTTAACACATGCATGTTTCTATATCATAGCTTTATTATACATAATATCTATCATAAAGGCAGCGGTCCCTTGACCTACTGAGCCTGATAACAGAAAGTGATTGTGGGTCTATACATGGACTTTCCAGGCTATCCATGTGAGCACTGTGTGGTTGGGTTTCTGGGATCCTCTTTGTGACACTCTGTAAGCCCTTCAGAGTATTAACCCCAAGTTGCTCATCCAGCTGCATGTGGTTGTACAGAAATTGCTCCATGACTCTGAGAGGTGCTATTTCACAATATAGTGCATGAAAATGGTGCCTGCTAGAGTCGTGCAATATGTAACCTGTAAATGTAGCGAAGTAAGAAGAGGCACTTGGAAATACTTCCAAACTTCTATTGGACTTTGAATTCATTTGTCTAAGGCAACTGATTGTGAAATGTTAAGGCCATTTCCCCTCCAGAGCAGTGAGGCAGCTACGGTGACAGCTCCTTAAGTACATAAGAAATGCATCTTGAATTCTGTGACATTTTACATTCCCAACTTTGCCCAGTAGCCACTGCTCCCTTCTTCCAAGTGACATATTGACTGTATGCACATGCAGGGGGACAGTGATTGTGTTCAGTATTTTGAGCTCGTCATCTGTTATCCCATTCTTTTTGTCATCCAAGGCCCAGACAGTATCAAATTGGAAGCAGTAGTATAGAAAATTATGAACAAATCAAAAAGGACTACAGCTGTGAAATGATTCAGGCCATCGCTCCACATTTAGTGTTCCCTCTGATGTAAACGCCCTGCTCCTTTCTTCGCCCTATTAGGAGGGCTCAGTGCCTGGAATGTACTGAGATAATTAGAGCTAAACTCTGACCTTGTTTTGAAGTTGGGTACACACTGTCCCTGCCAGCAGGAGATTCTGTTGTCCTAGAAACTGTGTCACATCTTGGAGGCCATGGGGTAGCTCACCAAGGTGTGACAACCAGGAAGTGAGATTGGCACATTGTGATTTATGTAGCTGTGAATGGCAATTTCACTCCTACAGGACCCCAGGGATGGCCACACCTCTGGCTTTTATGAGATCCTCATTAATCATACCCTCCAGCAGGATTTGTCATCAAGGGGACATAGAGAGGATGCCATGCTGCTCAAGTAGTCATGAATGTTGGTGCAGCTCCATTGGGTGGATAATTTCATGCATCATCAGAGTGAAAAACCTTAACAAATGGCAATTGGGCAAGGTGTACCTTGTCACTGTAATAACCATGGGCTCCTCTGTCATTACACTGTGCCTGTTGTCACCTTGTACTTGTTTAACATACCTGCGCTGGATGTGAGTGGAACCTGCACTTCAATGTCAATCAGGAACAGTGTGATTCTTCATTCTTGTTCTAAAAAGCCAGTTCTGACTCTCTTCTTGGCTCACAGAGAGTCTGGGCAGGAGACTGGGGCTGAGGAATGTCCCTGTCTTGGGTGCTGACCCTTCAGTCTGTGGGAAAGGTCAGTATGGGTGGGATGAACATGGGGAGACCACTTTTGTCCAATCTGGGCTCAGTCCTGGACTGGCAGCACAAGAGATGGTAGATGAAACCTGCTGTTCCCCTTGTTGTGGGATGTCCTGGCCCAGGTGATCAGAGATAATGAAGAGAGAGAAGGCACTCCCTTGAGAGGCTCCATTTCAAGCAGGCTCCTCCCTGGCCACTGCTCTTACCTGACCACAGCAGGTCTTCCTCAGACAGCCTGAGAGCAGGGGCTCTCTATTTCTCTCCCAGGGATAGTGCCCTGCCTGGAACCTCCCAGCTTGCTTAGAGCCCTGGGGTTTTTAGAGCAAGCAAGCTCTGAGGACAGGGTGGGGCCTATCTTAGAAGAGGTGAGGCAGTTTAGAAATCTGCTTAGGAAATCTCACCCCTCTCCAGGGTCAACCTGTCAGCTTCACACATCTCCTCTGTTCACTGGGGTCAGGAAAACCTGATGGGTGGTCCACAGACCCTCCCCTCTCTGAATCTCATTATCCTCATTCATGCATTAAATCATGCAATCAACAAATGTTTATAGATCTAGGAATATAAACATATGAACTTGTCTAGAGATATAATAGGGAATAATAATGAACCAAATCAATAAAAGTCCAGCCTCATGGAGCTTATAGTCCAGTGGGCAAGGAGAGACAAAAGTGAAGTACAGACTACATTAAAAGAAAATAAATGTTATGGGAGAAAAATAAAGCAGGGAGAGGGGACAGATCATGCTAGGATTTGGAGGAGTTGGCATTTTAAACTTGTCAGAAAGGGTTTGGTGGAGAAGCAGAGTCTCGTGGGTTCAGCCCAAGGGGTATCTGGGAGGTGTCCTTAGGTAGGAGTGTGGCCAGAGTATTCAGGAAAGGCGACAAGGCAGGTGTGCCTGCAGCAGAGTGTGCAAGAGGGAGAGATGGGAGATACAAGTCAGAGAGATGATGAGTGATTGTGTGCAGGGTCTCCTCAGAGTGAAAAGGGGTCATTGGGGGATCAATGGGTGATATAATCCAACTGGTATTGAAGAAGACGTCTCTGACTTCTGTTCTGAGAATATCTCTGGCCCAGGCCAGATAGCTTGGTTAGTTAGAACATTACCCTAGAATAGTTAGAACCCTGAAGTGCAGAGGTTACTGGTTCGATCCCTGGTTAGGGCACATACAGGAACAGATCAATGTTCCTTTTCCTGTCTTCCTCTCTCTCTCCCGTCCTCTCTCTCTAAAATCAATACAATAAACATTTAAAAATAAAAGAGAGAGAGAAATAATATCCCCAGGGGCAAGGGCAGGGAAGTAGGAGCTCGGTAAAGCTGCTGAGAGTTGATGGTGGTCTGCCAGTGAGGTTGAATGGCTATGAAGGCAGTGATGAGCTGTCTGATTCTGTATCAACTGGAAAACTGGAACTGAAAGGATTGTTGATGGATTGGACTGGGATTGAGAGAAGTGCCAAGGATGACTCCAAGGTTCCAGACTGAACAATGAAAGGGCTGAAGCTGCCTTATATGATCCGAGGAAGACTGAGTGGAATAGCCTCAGAGTGAGAAATGTCAGGAATCAGATTTGAGCCCATTGAGTCAAAGATTCCCAGTAGCTGTTCAAGAGGAGGTGCCCAGGGCAATTGAACACATGAGTCTGGAGTTCAGGAGAGAGGTCCAGGCTGAAGACACAGCATCAGGGCTGTAATACTACACAGGGTGATAGAAACCATGAGTGGAAGAGTTCTCCTACTAAGTGAGAGAAAACAGAGAAGAGAAGAGATGGTAGGACTAATACCAGAGCACCCCAACATTTAGAGGGTAGACACAAAGGTAAAAACCAGCATAGGAGACTGAGCCAGAATGTCCAGGGAAGGGGGAAGAAATACAGAGAGAGTGACGTCCCAGAAATCCAATGGAGGGAGTGTTGCTAAGGCAAGGGAGTGATTGGCTGTGTCCATTTTGGCCAATACTGGACTGCCAATTCCATGAGCATGGGAACCTTTTAAAATTTTTATTCTCTCCTGGATCTCCAGCCCCCCAAACTAGGACCTAGCAAAGAGTAGATGCTCAATAAGAGAAAATTGTTGAATTAATAAGCAAGTCAAATAAGATGAGGACTGAAAATTTGTCATTGATGTGGCAATTCAGAGATCATGGGTAACCTTACAGTAGCAATTTCAGTGGTGTGGTAAGGAAGGGGGAGACAGGGCAATTTTAAGGAGCTGGTAGTGTTTCAGGTGCATACACTTTCCCATACATAAATAACAGAGATATGTCTTTCAGCCTTTCCCAGATTTGTTGTTGAAGAAATTGAATTATTTCACATCAACTACCATTATCAAGCACATAAACATGGTGCTCCCTGGAGGAGTCCTGTTGAGTTTTAGCTCATTTACCCCCTTTGGGGAGTTCTGAGCCTTAGAAAGGACATAATAAAGGTAACAATTGAAATCGATGATGTTAAAAAGAGAAAAATCAATGAAAAAAATGATTCTTTGACCAAAGAGAAAATTTACCAACCTCTATCAAGGCTGACAAAGAAAAAAAGGGAAAAGATACAAGTACCAATACCAGGAAGGAAATAAGAAATAACACTACAGACCCTGCAGACACCAAATGGAGCTTAATGTAATATTACAAACAAATGTACATACCTAAATTCGGCAACTTAGATGAAATGGACCAGTTCTTCAAAAATCACAGACTTCCATAATTCACCTAAAATCAAATATAGGGGGTTGTTGGGTTACAACAGTATCAACATACAATGTTTTAAGTTTACGATGCTCACTCCCATAAAAATTTTAAAGAACTGAGATGTGAGTGTTTCAGCTTATGTCATTAGTATCATACTTACAGATTATGAGGGCAAATTAGTTTGGTTGTGCATGGCAGAAGAATATGCAGTAACATGGCGTATGAATGAGGGAGTTGGAGTCCCCCAATATACTTACCTATGCCATTTTTTACTGTTAAAAGTTCAAGTGTTATGTTTGTATTAGACTAGGGTGTGTTTTGACTTAAAGCAAAGTTTGGGTTACGTCACTGTCATAGGAATGGAACTGTGTCATAACCCAAGGACCCCTTGTAGATAATTTGAATAGTTCTAAACTGTTAAATAAATTGAATTAATAATCAAAAACTTGCCAAAAAAGAAATCACCAGGCCCAGATGGTTTTGCTAGAGAATCCCACAAAATGTTTAAAGACTTAACACCAATCCTACACAGTCTCTTCCAGAAAATAGAAGAGGATGACGCATGCCCCAATTAATTTTATGAAGGTAATATTACCCTGACACTTAAACCAGACAAAAACACTACAAAAAAACCTAAAGATCAATATTCCTCACAAATATAGATAAAAACTCTTTACAAAATATTAACAGAGAATTCAGAAAAATATAAAAAGATTTATCATATATACCATGACCAAGTGGGGTTTGTTATAGGGATGCAAAGATAGTTCAGTATTTAAAAAATCATTGTAATCCACCATATTAACAGACTAAAGAAGAAAAATCATATGACCATATCAATTGGTGCCAGAAAAGCAATTGACAAAATTCAATTTATTTACTTAAAAACTCTGAGAAAAATAGGGATACAGAGGAACTTTCTCTACTCAATCAACAGAATCTACAAAAAAAAAATCTACACAATTATGAAAGAATGAACACTTTCTCCAGGAGCAAGACAAGGTTTTCTACTCTCATTACTCTTATTCAACATAGTGCTGGAAGTTTTAGCCAATGCAATAAAGTAAGAAAAGGAAATAAAAGACAAACACATCATAAAGGATTAAAATGATTTCTATTTTCAGATGACATGATTGTCTATGTAGAAAATCCCAAGGAATCTATCAAAAATATTCCTAGAAATAATAAGTAAGTTCAACAAAATTACAAGATACAAGATAAATGTTATTTCTATATACCTAGTATTAGCACAGGGATGCCATAATTAAAAATGCAATACTATTTACAAAGATTTAAAAAAGAAATAAAGAGAAAACTATAAAATATCAATGATACTCTGGTTTCTCTTCAGATCACATGAATTTTTCACCTTTTTAAAAATACCAGTGAAAGAAAGTAAAGCAGATCTAAATAAATGGAAAGACACACTCAACATAAGATTTTAATTCTCTCCAAATTGATATACAATATTAACACATGCTCTACCAAAATTCAAGCACATATGTTTGTAAGTGTATACAAGATCATTATAAAATTTATATGGAAAGATAAAGAACTAAGAATAGCTAAAACAATTTTGAAAGAAAAGAACAGTGTGGGAAGAATCACTCTAGCCAATTTCAAGACTTATGTAGCTACAGTTATCAAAACTGTAATATTGGTAGAGGAATAACATAGAGATCAATGGAACAGATAGAGGACCCAGAAATATTCCTATAAAATGCAGTCATCCCTTGCCACATCTCAGTTCACTTTTCATGGTCTCATTGTATCGTGGATCTTTAAATTGTATATATCTAATTTTGGATCACGGATTTTTCACTATATTGTGGGATTTTGTGGTATATAGGTATTTTTATATATTTATTATTTTAATTACTTTTGCAGAAAAATAAGCATTTTCTAGCCTCAAAAATTAAAAACAATATAAAAAATATTAATTAAAAGATATTAGTATTCACTGGTGAATACCCATATAGAATTTTATATGTTGTTAAAATTACATAGGGTTAGGAGTATAGAAAGTGTTTAAGAGCATAGGAAGTGTTTATAAGAGTGTGGGAAAGGTTAATAACAGTGTGGGAAAGCTTTAAAAGAGTGTGGGCAAGGTTTATAAAGTCTTAAAATATATATAAATAATAAAATAAATATAAGGTCACTACTTTGTGGATTTTTGCCTATTGCGGGGAATTCTGGAACCTACCCTTCTAGATAGATGAGGGACCACTGTATGTCTAACTGATTATTTTATTTTAATTTTATTGAGGTGGAATTCATGTAACATAAAATTAACCATTTTAAAATGAAACAAATTTGTGGCATTTAATACTCTTACAGTGTTGTGCATCCACTCCTCTATATGTTCTAAAATAATTGAATCATTCCAAAATGAAACTCCATACCGATTAAGTAGTTACCCACCATTCCTCCCTCTAAGCAACGATCTTCTTTCTATGAATTACCTGTTCTGAACATTTCACATAAAAGGAATCATACTATATATGACCTTCTGTCTGGCTTCTTTCCTTTAGCATTATTCTTGAGGCTTATCCATATTATAACATGTATCAGGACTTTCTTCTTATGGCTAAATAGAATTCCATTGTGTGTATTTACCATAATTTGTTTATCCATTTATTCATTGATGGGCATTTGAGTTGTTTCTAACTTTTGCTATTGTCAATGATACTGTTATAAACATTCATGGGTAAGTCTTTGTTTGAGAGCCTGTTTTCAGTTCTTTTGGGTATATACCAAGAGTAGAATCACTGGGTCACACAGTTATTCTGTTTAATTTTTTGAGAAACCAAAACACTGTTTCCACAGCAACTGAACTATTTTACATTTTCACAGGCAATCTGAAAGGTTTACAGTTATCCATGTCCTTGTTATTTTCTGTTATTCTTTAAAAAATATTATTATAACTATCCTACTGGATGTGAAGTAGTATTTCATTGTGATTTTGATTTTCATTTTCCTAGTGGCAAAGAATGTTGAACATGTTTTCATGTGCCTTTTGGCTATCTGTATACCTTCTCTGGAAAAATGTCTATTCAAGTCCATTGTCCATTTAAAAAATGTTTGAGTTGTTATCTTTCTTTTGTTGAGTTGTAAGAGTTGTTTGTATATTCCGGATACTAATACCTTATGAGGTTGTCTTTTTACTTTCTTGATAATGTATTTTTTTGATAATGTATTTTGATGCACAAAAGTTTTTAGTTTTGATAAAATCCAATTTATCTTTTTCTTTCTTTTAACGTGCAAGCTTTTCTCAGATTATATATCCAAAATCCAAAATCATAAAATTTACTTCTGTGTTTTCTTCTATAAGGTCATAGTTTTAGTTCATATATATAGGTTGTTGATCAATTTTGAGTTAATTTTGATATGTGGTGTAAGATAAGAGCCCAAATTAATAATTTTACATGTGGCTGTCCAGTTGTCCCAGTGCCACGTGTTGAAGAGACTATTCTTTCCTTCACTGAGTAGTCTTGGGATCCTTGTTGAAAATCAATTGGCTATACATGCATGTGTTTGGACCCTCAGTTCTGTATCATTGGTCTATATGTCTATCCTTATGCCAGTGCTACACTTTTTTTGATTACTGCAGCTTTGTAGTAAGTTTTAAAATCAAGAAGTATGAGTCCTCTGAATTTGTTTTTCCTCCAAATTTTTTCCCCTCAAAATTGTTTTGGCTTTTTAGGGCTGTCTGCAATTCCTGCTCAACTAATTTTTTACAAATGTACAAAGCAATTCAATGGAGGAAAGATAGCCTTTTCAATAAATGATGTGGGACAATTGGACATTCTGAGAGAAAAAAAGAATCTCAAGCTAAGTCTTTGACCCTGTATAAAACTTTACTCAAAATGGGTGACAAACTTAATTGTAAAATGTAAAGCTACTAAACCTTTTTTTTAAAAAAGTAAATCTTTGGGATCTTGGATTTAGACTTGACATCAAATGTAATATCTATAAAAAGAAAAAAATTGATAAGTCTTGATTGCATCAAAATTAAAAACCTCTGCTCTGCCAAAGACCTTATTAGGAGGATGAAAAGACAAGCTATAGACTGAAAGAAAAGATTTGCATACTACATATTCAAAGGATTAATATGAAGAATATATATAAAAAAACTCTTAAACTAAACAATATAAAGCCAAGCAACTTGATTAGAAAATGGCCAAAGACACAAAGAGGCTTTTGACCAAGGAGAATATACAGATGACAAATAAGCACATGAAAAGATGTTCAACATCACTAGCCATTAGGGAGATGCAAAATTAAATCATAATGACATATCACTACACAACTATCAGAATGACTAAAGTAATAGTGACACTAGCAAATGCAGTCACGGATACAGAGAAAGACATCATTCATATATTGCTGGTGAAAATGTAAAATGCAATAGCCACTCTGGAACACAACTTGGCCATTTATTCAAAAACTAAACATGCCTCTATCATGCAAGGTAGCAGTAGCATTCATGGGCATTTTTCCCAGAGAAGTAAAAATTTACATTTATAAAAACCTATATACAAATTTTTATAGTAAATTTACTTGTAATAGCCTCAAATGGAAACAACCCAGGTAGTTAAAAAATGTGATACTTCCATACTACAGAATACTACTCAGTAATACGAAAGGAACAGCTATTTATATGTGAAGCAACTTGAATGAATCATGAGGTAATTAGGCTGAATGAAAAAAAAACTTAAGGTTACATATTGTATCCCTTTCTTTATTTAACATTCTTGAAATGACAAAATTATAGAAATGAGAACAGATGAGTAGTTGTCAGTGGTTAGGGATGAGGAGGGAGGGGCAGAGGGTAGGGAGATAGGTATGGCTTTAAAAGGTCTACAGGTGGGATTTTTGTGGTAGTAGAAAGGTTCTGTATCTTGACTGTATCAATGCCAATATTCAGTTGTGATATTGTACTATATTTTTGCAAGATGTTATCATTGGAGGAAACCGGGTAAAGGGTGCACATGGTCCCTCTCTGTTGTATCTTATAACTGTATATGAATCTCTCATTATTCCACAATGAAAGGTTTAAATTAAAATATCAATGTGCTACATCATTTCATTTTGTTCCAATTTTAATAAAAGACTGTGAATCTGTCAGCATGTAACAAGTGAGCAACACAGGGGTTAGGTGAAGGTCAGATGAGGATGCTCGTGTTTCTATTGCTCATTTTCTCTCTCTCTTGGCCGAACATACTGGCTGCTGAGACGGTTGATACTGTTACATTTTAAATTGTTTCTATTCTTAGTTATATATGTTTGATTTGTGCCCATAATAGATTGTGTTTAAAGACTCTAAACATAAGGAACCCAATGATGAAATACAAGATAATTAGGAGCAAAAAGTGGTAAGACTACAATCCTACTTCAAAATTACCACCACTAATCTGTAAATTATACTCATATGATAAAAAGATCTTTATATGAAACATCAAGATGTCTTTGGCACTTCAAAAATAGTATTAAGATGAGAAAGTAGAGTGACAATTATATCCACTTTTTCTGTTCATTTATTGAGAATGAAGTTTCTACCCAAACCTACAAGGTGCTATTTGCAGAGTGCTTGCCAATAGCGGCCTGGAATCTTTCCCCTCCAGTCATTTAGAAACAAAACATTAAAATTATAAAAATAAAACTGTCACGTTTTTAAGCATAAAATTCCGTAATTTCAGACATCAACTTCTGGAAAACAGTTTTTGCCTATACTTGATGCTGTCATGGAGTTAAATCCCCTTGTACTTGAAGTGTATATTCAGTCCCCAAACCATATATGACATCTCATTTTTTTAGTATATTTATCAAAAAATTATGCTTCTTCTTATACAATTTAATAAAAGACAAACATTGTGCATTTGTTGTTAAATGACGCTAAGTGGAAATTTGTCTGCAATGACTGTATATTATGAATATTATTAATGATTACATTAGAATGAACTTTAGAATACAATATTTAAGATGAAATTCTGAAATGATTTGTTTAAAACTTCAAATCATTCCTTTGTCACAGCCATGCAAAAATAGCAAAACCAAGTTTTAAAATTTTTTGAGGAGGGTTGCAGGGATAGGCATCTGCAAGTCACAGGTGGCTAGGTGGTGCTGATGGACGTACGTGCATTAGAACATCAGCTTTAAAGCATCCTATACCATATGTGTCCACTGTCTTTAATGCAGGGTGATTAGGAAATGGAGGGTCCTGGTCATTTAATGTTCTCCATCACTGAAAATTACTATATATCTGAGCACCGGAGTCAAGAGACATCATCCTTTGCTTGGGCCTAAGGTTTTTGGCTCAATTGAGTGGGATGGTGACAACATCAATCGTAACTAACTCCCATGCTGTGTGTCTGAGGCCCACCACATAATGCATCAGGTTTTTATTTACATTTTAGCTTATTTCTCATGTGGTGTGTTTTCTACCTCAAGTCACAGAAAACCCCCACTCAGCTGATATGAGTCATGAGGAAGATAGAACTCTCAGGGCAGGGTGACTTTGCAGTGGTTGTGTCGGCAGCTCATTTCAGCAGCCATCAGGTTCCTAGGTGCTATCCTGTTCACTGCTCTGCCACCTTCCATAGTCGCTTCTGCTCTCAGGGTCACAGGATGGTGACTGGAGGTCTCAGTGTCTCTTTTAATTCATCAGGATATCAAGAGGGAAAGAGGTTCCATCTCTTCTTGAGCTTTCCAAATCCCCCCAGGGGACTTCCTCACCCCTCCCCTTGGCCAGAGCTGAGCCCCTGTTCACCCTGGAGCCGGTCCCTGAAAGGGGGGGAGCTTCCTGATTGGCTTAGCCTTAGGCCATGTTGGAGAATGACATTCTGTAGGCACAGAGAAAGAAAGATTGTGTGCCTGGTTTTGATATTATAATGTTCTTAATAAAGTAAATGTATCAACTGGTTCAGAACAGAAGGTTCTCCAGGCTACTATTTGCAGGGCATAAATTCTGCACTAGGTATTAGCCACAACATAGCACACACTGTGAAGAATTGCATAGTGTTGAGGAGGGCAGGCTCAGGGGCAGATTCTAGGCCATTTGCCAACTGCCTCAGGTAAGTTGTGTAACTTCTCTGAGTTTAATTTATAAAATGGGGACTTTACAGCTTGTTGTGAGAATTAGGTGAAAACATATATCAAGGGCTACCTAGTGCCCAAAGTACAGTGAGCAACTGAGAAACATTCAACACTGGTATGATGGTGGTGATGATCTTGAGCTAGACATGACTTTGTGCCTCTCAACAGCTGAAGAGCTGTTTTCTCTGCCTTTTTTTTTTTTTTTTTGTGACAGAGAGAGGGGCAGACAGACACAGAGAGGGAGAGAAATGAGAAGTATCAATTCTTTGTTGTGGCTCCTTAGTTGTTCATTGATTGCTTTCTCATATGTGCCTTGACCGGGGGGGGGGGGGGTCTCCAGCAGAGCAAGTAACCTCTTGACCCCTTGCTCAAGCCAGCGACTTTGGGCTTCAAGCCAGTGACCATGGGATCATATCTATGATCTCATGCTCAAGCCAGCAACCCCATGCTCAAGCTGGAGACCTTGGGGTTTCAAACCTGGGTCCTCAGCATCTCAGTCCAATGCTCTATCCACTGTACCACTTCCTGATCAGGCTGTTTTCCCTGCTTTTACTCTTTCCACTGGCCAAGGTCCCATCTACTCAGTCTATTCTTCATACAGCAGCCAGAGTGATCTGTTAAAATGCAAAGAGGAAGTGGTGTAGAGTAGGAACTTTAATTAAGATGTTGGGGTGAATGAGACAATGTGATGATAAAAAAGGAATTATGAATGGTGCAACAGGACAACAAGCTGTAAAGTCCCCATTTTGTAAAGCTCAGAAAAGTTACAGAACTTACCTGAGGCAGTCCAGCAAATGGCCTAGAATCTGCCCCTGAGCCTGCCCTCCTCATCATGCAATTCTTCACAATGTGTGCTATGTGGTGGCTAATACCTACCCCGGAACTCAGATCACATACAGTAGGTTGTGTCATTTTCCTGCTCAGAACTCCCTAAAGTTTCCCATTACACCTAGAATCGGATCCACAGTCCTCGTTTATCAAAGCCTCCGGGCCCCTATGTGATCTGCTCGTTTCTCTGCCTTCTGCTACGGCTCTCCGCCTGACCCTCTGCTTCGCTGCCATGGCCTGGGCTCTTCAAGTTCCTCCACCACCCTTGTCATGCCTGTTGGACCTGCTGCCTGAATGCAGCCCCCACTAGATCCTCTCCTACGTCATCCCTCATTTATTCATGCATCGCAGTAAAGCCCATCCAGGGAAGGAGAAGACTGTCTGCTGGGTCCTTGCTGCACTCCATCCTCCACTGGTCAGATGCACCCCATGGGCAGGAACATCCTGCACCTCTGCGCTGCAGTGAGTGGCTCCCCTGGCAGCCTCTGGGGAATCCAGACCCCCCCCACCCCACCCAGGTCCAGTCTGACTAAGTGCATAGACATAAGGCCAGTGTCTTCTTATCAGCTGGGGCCCATGCAGGGCCCCTTGATCTGAAGGTAGTGGCAGTCACAGCAGGGGCACCTGGCTCTAAGTCTGTGGGAACAGCACAGAGAAGCACACAAGTTGCCAAAGCCCTGGTGTAGGGTGGAGGCAAAGACTTTGGTGCAGCTACACAAATTTTTTTTTTTGATACAATCATATTTTTTTTAATTTTAATTTATTGTGTTTACATAGATTCAAGTGTCCCATCGAATATATCTCCCTTTCCCCCCACCCCCGTGTTCCCCTTGATACCCCCTTAGCCCCCTCCCCCCAATCCCCTCCCCCCTTCCCTCCAGGATTTGCTGTCCTCTTTTTGTTTCTGTGTTATGTATACATAATTTCACTAATCCTTTTCCCTTCTCTGATCCCATTCTCTCTTCCTCTTTCCCTCTGGTCCCTTTGACCTCTCCTCTGCCTCTATGCCGTTCCTCAGTTCACATTGTTCATTAGATTCCTCATATGAGTGAGGTCATATGATATTTTTTTTTCTCTGCCTGGCTTATTTCACTTAACATAATAGTCTCCAGGTCCATCCATGTTGTCGCAAAAGGTAAGATTTCCTTTTGTTTTTCATGGCTGCGTAGTATTCCATTGTGTATATATGTACCACTGCTTTTTAATCCATCCATCCACTGATGAACACTTGTGCTGTTTCCAGATCTTTGCTATTATAAACAATGCTGCAATAAACATGGGGATGCATTTCTCATTTTGAATCAGTGATTTGGTATTCTTAGGGTATATTCCTAAAAGTGGAATAGCTGGGTCAAACAGCAAATCCATTTTTAATTTTTTGATGAAATTCCATACTGTTTTCCACAGTAGCTGCACCAGCAGTGCAGGAGGATTCCCTTTTCTCCACATGCCAGCATTTATTCTATGTTGATTTGTTAATGAGTGCCATTCTGACTGGTGTGAGGTAGTATCTCACTGTGGTTTTAATTGCATTTCTATGATGATTAGTGATGTTGAACATTTTTTCATATGCCTATTGGCCATCTGTATGTCCTTTTTGGAGAAGTGTCTAGTCATTTCTTTTACTCATTTTTTATTGGATTGTTTCCTTCCTGGTGTTGAGTTTTACAAGTTCTTTATAAATTTTGTTATTAACCCCTTATCAGATATATTGTTGAATACATTCTCCCATTGTGTGGTTTGTCTTTCTATTTTGTTCATAGTGTCTTTAGCTGTGCAAAAGCTTTTTAGTTTGATATAGTCCCATTTGTTTATCCTGTCTTTTATTTCACTTGCCTATGGAGATAAATCAGCAAATATATTGCTGAGAGAGATGTCGGAGAGCTTACTGCTTATGTTTTCTTCCAAGATGATTTATGGTTTCACGACTTACATTTAAGTCTTTTATCCATTTTGAGTTTATTTTTATGAATGGTGTAAGTTGGTGGTCTAGTTTCATTTTTTTTTTTTTTGCATGAACTTGTCCAATTTTCCCAACACCATTTGTTAAAGAGACTGTTTTTACTCCATTGTATACTCTTACCTCCTTTGTCAAATACCAATTGACCATAGAGGCATGGGTTTATTTATGCGTTCTCTGTTCTGTTCCATTGATATATATATGCCTGTTCTTATGCCAGTATCAAGCTGTTTTGAGTATGATGGTCTTGTAGTATAACTTGATATCAGGAAGTGTGATACCACCCACTTTATTCTTCTTTTTTGAGATTACTGATTCTATTTTTGTTCTTTTTTGGTTCCATATAAATTTTTGGAATATTTGTTCTATATCTTTGAAGTATGCCATTGGTATATTAATAGGAATTGCATTGAATTTATAGATTGCTTTGGGTAATATAGACATTTTAATGATGTTTATTCTTCCTATTCATGAACATGGTATATGCTTCCACTTGTTTGTATCTTCCTTGATTTCTTTTATTATTGTTTTATAATTTTCCAAGTACAAGTCTTTATCCTCCTTGGTTAAATTTACTCCTAGGTGCTTTATTTTTATTTTTTTGTAATAGTGAAGGGGATTGTTTCCTTAATTTCTCTTTCAGACAGTTTATTGTTGGTGTATAAAAATGTCACTGATTTCTAAATATTGATTTTATATCCTGCCATCTTGCTGAATTCATTTATCAGGTCCAGGAGTTTTTTCACTGAGATGTTAGTGTTTTCTGCTTACAGTATCATGTCATTGGCAAATAATAATATTTTTACTTCTTCTTTTCCCACTTGAATTCCTTTTATTTCTTCTTCTTGTCTGATTGCTGTGGCTAGGACTTCTAGAACTATGTTGAATAAGAGTGGTGAAAGGGGGCACATCTGCCTTGTTTCTGTTCTTAAGGGGATTGCTTTTAATTTTTGCCCATTGAGTATGATGTTGGCTGTGGGTTTGTCATAGATGGCCTTTATCATGATAAGGTATGATCCCTGTATTCCCACTTTGCTGAGAGTTTTGATCATAAATGGGTGCTGAATTTTATCAAATGCTTTTTCTGTGTCTATTGATATTATCATGTGATTTTTCTCCTTCCTTTTGTTTATGTGATGAATCACATTCATTGACTTGCATATATTGTATCAACCTTGCCTCCCCAGAATAAATCCCACTTGATCATGATATATAATTTTTTTCATGTATTGCTGGATTCAGTTTGCTAATATTTTGTTGAGAATTTTAGTATCTAAGTTCATCAGGGATATTGGCCTATAGTTTTCTTTCTTTGTATTGCCTTTGCCTGGTTTTGGAATGAGGATTATGCTTGCCTCATAAAAGGAGCTTGGAAGTCTTCCCTCCTTTTTAATTTTTTGAAATAGCTTGAGAAGGATAGGAGTTAGTTCTTCTTTGATTATTTGGTAGAATTCACTTGTGAAGCCATCAGGCCCAGGACTTTTGTTTTTTAGGAGTTTTTTGATTACTGTTTCAATCTCATTTGTTGTAATTGATCTGTTTAGGTTTTCTGATTCTTCCAGATTGATTTTTGAAAGATTATGTTTCAAGAAATTTTTCCATTTCATCTAGGTTGTCTAATTTTTTTGGCATACAGTACTTCATAGTATTTTCTTACAATCCTTTGTATTACTGCTGTGTCAGTTGTTACTTCTCCACTCTCATTTCTAATTTTATTTATTTGAGTCCTCTCATTTTTTCTTGGTGAGTCTGGTTAAAGGTTCATCAATCTTGTTTACCTTTTCAAAGAACCAGCTCTTGGTTTCATTGATTTTCTGTAATTTTTTTTAGCCTCTATGTCATTTATTTCTGCTCTAATCTTTATTATTTTCTTCCTTCTACTTCCTCTGGGATTTACTTGCTGTTCTTTTTCTATTTCTTTTAGGTGCAAGGTTAAGTTGTTTATTTGAGCTTTTTCTTGCTTCTTAAAGTATGCCTGTAATGCAATGAACTTCCCTCTCAATACTGCTTTAGCTGTGTCCCACAAATTTTGTTTTGTTGTATGTTCATTTTTATTTGTTTCAAGGAAACTTTTTATTTCTTCCTGGATCTCATTGCTAACCCATTCGTTATTTAATAGCATGCTATTTAGTCTCCAAGTGTTTGCATGTTTTTCAGTTTTTCTATTGTAGTTAATTTCTAATTTCATGCAGTTGTAATCAGAGATGATGCTTGGTATGATATCAATCTTTTAAATTTTACTGGGACTCGTTTTGTGTCCTAACATGTGGTCTATCTTAGAGAATGTACCATGAGCACTTGAAAAGAATGTATATTCTACTGCTTCAGGGTGAAAGGTTCTGAAGTGATCTATTAAATCCAGTTGATCTAATGTGTTGTTTAAGGCTGCTGTTTCTTTATTTTTTTTTCTTAAGGATCTATTCATTGATGTTAGTGGGGTATTAACATCTCCTGTTATTATAGTATTGCTGTTGACTTTGCCCTTTATGTTGATCAAAATCTGCTTTACATATTTAGATGCTCCTATATTAGGCTCATAGATATTTATAATGGTTATATCTTCCTGTTGGATTGCTCCCTTTATCATTATGTAGTGACCTTTTTTTATCCCTTACTACAGCCTTTGTTTTTTGTTTGTTTGTTTGTTTGTTTATTTTTTTCTGAAGCTGGAAATGGGGAGAGACAGTCAGACAGACTCCCGCATGCACCCGACTGACCGGGATCCACCTGGCACGCCCACCAGGGGTGACGCTCTGCCCACCAGGGGGCGATGCTCTGCCCCTCTGGGGCATCACTCTGTTGCGACCAGAGCCACTCTAGCGCCTGGGGCAGAGGCCAAGGAGCCATCCCCAGCGCCCGGGCCATCTTTGCTCCAATGGAGCCTCGGCTGCGGGAAGGGAAGAGAGAGACAAAGAGGAAGGAGAGGGGGAGGGGTGGAGAAGCAGATGGGCGCTTCTCCTGTGTGCCCTGGCTGGGAATCGAGCCCGGGACCTCTGCACGCCAGGCCAACACTCTACCACTGAGCCAACCGGCCAGGGCCTACAGCCTTTGTTTTAAAGTCTATTTTGTAAGATATAAGTATTGCTACTCCAGCTTTTTTTTCCTTTCTGTTTGTGTGAAATACTATTCTCCATCCCTTCATTCTCAGTCTATGTGTATCCTTTGTTCTGAGGTGAGTCTCTTGTAGGCAGCATATGAATGGGTCCTGTTTTCTTATTCATTCAGCTACCCTATGTTTTTTTTATTGGAGCATTTAATCCATTTATAGTTAAGGTTATTATTGATATCTAGTTGTTCATTGCCATTTTATTCTTTAAATCTATAGTTCTCTTTTTCTAGATTTTTTTCCTTTCCTTTCCTCTGTTTACAGCAGGCCCCTTAACATTTCTTGCAGCATTGGTTTGGTTGTAATGAATTCCTTTAGTGTTTTTTTGTTTTGTTTTGTTTTTGTCTGGGGAGCTTTTTATTTCTCCTTCAATTTTAAACAATAGCCTTGCTAGAAAAAGAAGTCTTACTTGTAGGTTCTTGTTTTGCATTATTTTGAATATTTCTTGCCATTCTCTTCTGGCCTCAAGTGTATCCATTGAAAAGTCAGATGTCATCCTTATGGGGGCATCTCTGTAGGTATTGACATGTTTTTCTCTTGCTGCTTTTAGTATTCTTTCTTTGTCTCTTAATTTTGGTATTTTAATTATGATGTGTCTTAGTGTAAATTTCTTTGGGTTTCTCTATAATGGGACTCTCTGTGCTTCTGATCTTGTGTGATTTTTTCCTTCATTTATTTAGGGAAGTTTTCAGCTATGATTTCTTCAAACAGGTTCTCTATTCCTTGTTCTTTCTCTTCTCCTTCAGGAACCCCTATGATGCATATGTTGTTTCTCTTAATTTTGTCCCTCTCTTAGAGTTTCCTCAGACTTTTTGAGCCTCTTTTCTTTTTGCTGCTCTGCTTCCGTGATTTCATTTACCTTTGTCCTCTAAATCGCTGATTCGATCCTCTGCTTCATCCAGCCTGCTTTTAATTTTTTCTAGTGTAGTCTTCATTTCTGATATTATATTTGTCATTTCTTACTTATTATTTTTATGATTTCAATGCCCTTTTTGATGCTTGCTATCTCTTTATTTAGGTGCTCATTATGTCCTTCCATTGTTGCGCTAAGATCTTTGAGCATCCTAACAATCATTATTTTAAACTCTGCATCTGGTAATTTGGTTACTTCTATCTCATTTAGTTCTTTTTCTGGGGATTTCTCTTGTTGATTAATTTGCATTGCATTTCTCTGTCTTCCCATTTTTTTCTATGTATAGTCTCCTCCTTTGGGTGTGCTGTTTGAATAATCAACTGAGTCTAGGGTTTAAATTTTCTGCTTCCAGCTATCAGTTGTGTTGGTTCTAGATCTTCTTGGGTTGGCATCATCTGTTGTTTGTAATCTGCTGTGGGCTACTTGTCATCAGCTACTGCTCTTTTTGCTGTTTGTGTGGGTGATTTCTGTCCCTGGGTAGTTTGGGAGGGGCCAACCTGTCTACAAGGATCAGCTTCCTTCTGTTTAGAGCTGTCAGCAGCTCCATACAAGCTGCAAGCTGTGAAAGATTTGCCTATGCTTTTCAGCTGTTCCAGCTCCTCTTGCAGCTGCCTCATCTCTCCAGAGTCCTCTGTTGAAAGACTGTAGTGTGGGCCCGACTGGCCTCACTTAACCTACTCCTGCACAGATTGCAAACTTGTTGGGTTAGGGCAGCTGAGGTTGGAACTATGATATTAGTGGGACCCCCTACTTCAGGGGTCTCTTGGGCTGTAGCTCAGTACAGGGAATGTGGCCCCTACTCCAAGACCTAATCCCTCAGCCTCTGCTGGATACCCAAATTTTATTTCTCCCCAACAAGGTAAGCTGCAGGCAAGTTTGAATTCCTCTGATTTTTGTTTCTGCTGCCTCTAATTGCTAGCTACATGCTGGGCCCAGCAGGGAACTCCAGGGATTAGTGCAGATTTGGGGTCAGTGGGCATGGATTGCTCTTTGGTCCCAGCTGTCACTCTAACCAGGCTTTTTTTTTTTTTACATATCTCAGTAGGGTGTTGCCACAGGAGTGTGGTGGGTGTGGCCTCTGAGTTCCAGAGGTGTGGCCTGCCTGCCTGCTCTCCAGGAAGGGGCTGTTTTCAGCAGTGGAGGGGGAAGGTGTAGCTCAGGTCTCACCAGAAACCTGAGTCACTGACCCACCCCCTGTTTTCTAGCCTTTTTCAATGAACCTTTCCCCTGGCTGGATATGGAGAGATTTCCAGGGGTGGAGCAGCTGCCTTTCCCCAGACTGGTGCAGGATAAAGGGATCACTCCTCCCTATATATGTCCACTTTAGCCCTGAAGAATGACTCAGCGCAGGTGTTCTGGTCACTGTCACTGTGCCTCTACCTTTACACTTTCCTCATGCAACTCCAGTTCTCTCAGCTCTCCTGCCCCCGAAGCCCCAGGCAACTGGCCAGGAGCAAGATTTTCTGCACAGGCCCTTCAAGGCTGAATCTGCCACTCTGAAAGCTGTCTCCTCCACCCACCCACCCCCACCCCCCACATACAGAAACCCTGTTCTTTTCACCACTCAGTGCTGTCTGGTTGTCTCTTCCAGTCACTGGGGCTCCAAGCTGGGGCTCCGGGCCTGGGTTGAATCCCTTCACCTCTCAGAGTCCTCCCCACAGTGAGAGTCCTTCTGGGCACTCTGCCACCACTCACTCCTGGAAGCAGGGCAGCCCCCACCGTGTCTCTGCACTTCCTACCAGACTCGGTGTGGTTTCTTCTATGATCCTTAGTTATAGTAGAGTCCTCTTCGTTTCATCCAAAGTTGGTTTTTCATGATGGTTGTTCTTAAATTAAGTTGTAATCCAGTTTGGTCCTGGGAGGTGGCTGTTGTAATGTCTGCCTACTCCATGGCCATCTTGGAATCCCAGTTACACAGATTTGGGTTGTATGTGAACCAAGTCCAATTTCATCATATAGATGCTCACCTTGCATAGTTCTCTTCATCATACTTGAGATGACCTGCTATACTATTTACTATCCATTTGAATGGAGTATGTAATCACAAGAATGGAATCTCCATAAGGTAGGAGCTCATCTTTTTGAATGATCTATTTTTTTAAAAGAGGGTCATGTTATTTGCCATTCTGTATGGATGAGTTGGAAACCAAGCTCATGACAAAAATTTGTGAGTGTGTCTTTTCCTTTTTGAATAAATGTGATTGGCCCTCCTTTGCTGTCCCCCTGCTGTGCCCCTCCTCTGTCCCTCATCCCCTCCCCAGCAGGCAGTGGTGCTTTGTGGTTTGGAGGTCTGGCCTTCTCATCCCAGTTCTTTCTGTGCACATGGGGCTCTGAGAGTGGTTGAGCTTCACAGCTTTCTGTTATCATGGCCTTTCAATCTAGCCCCTGAGGGGTTAGATGGGACTTTTTTCTCTGGAAACACTATCATGGTAAAGGGTTTTGTGTTTTCTCCCTCCACTTTCACCATTCATAATTCCCTTTTTATCATCACATTGACTCATTCACCCTCAACGTCTTAATTAAAATTCCTACTCTACACCAAGTCCTCATTGTCTTGAAAAGTCTTCCAAATCACACGTATCTCTTCACTGAATGTCTCCATGCTGGCTACTTTTCTCCTAAATTAAAGTTGAACTATTATTTCTGAGTGTGATTTTTAGGTTGAGAATTTTGAATCTATTGCCCATATTTGCTTAATTTCTAGATGATTAAATGAATCATCATTTAAGAAATAAGCATTTATATTAGATTTAGGGACAAGCTCTTTTTAGATTGGAGAAGCCCTACCTTCTATAGGTACTAGCAAAATAAAGGCACAGACTTGTAGAATTGAAAATGGCCATAGGAGTTCATTCAGTATGACTGTCTCCCACTTCATCACCCCCCAACTCCCACTTGAGAGAGGAGGAGATAAGACCCAGAAAGGGGGAACTTATCCAGGATCACCTAGTCAGAAAGGAGCAGAGACAGGAGAGGGACCTCGTCCCTGTGTCTCTCTATTCAGGTCTCACCCAGGACTCAGACTGCTTCTTCGAAGAACTTCATGGTTTGGTTTGAAGATTTATTAAGACATTTTTTGGATAGGCAGCAGAACGTTCAGCAGAACGTTCAATTATTCAAGACAAGAAAAATGGTTTCTTGTCTTTTCTCTCCTCACATGACCTCCTATAGGGGGCTTCTATGGGGTATTTCTGGGCTGTGTCTGGCCAGCCCAGAGAGGACCTGACTCACAGCTAATGACAGGAAATTTTTGGTTGAATCTGGAAGAGGTGTCCTGCTCCCTCCCCTACCCACAGCTGTATGTCACCTCTACCTCAATCCGAAAAGATCTTTAGAAGATATATAATTTGGCAGCAGTTTTGATCATATGGTTGTGTTTTTAGTAAGAATAGAAATTTAAAAAGTTTGAGGAGATGACGTCAGAGTAATGGCGGAGTAGGAAGTGATACCGATAAATCTCCCCCAAACCTCAACAAGATCTTCAACCAGAAACAGAAAAACCTATCCTTGGAGCCTCCAGATATTTCGCAATACACCCAAAGGTATGATCGAGCGAAAAATTGGCTAAATATATAACCAAACCCCGAAGGAAATAGGGAGTAAGAAATGCTCTGCCTTCCTCACTAACCTAAACAGGGCGATTTTCACTGGAAACTGAGAATATAGAAACTAAGGCGGGCAAAGGGGGTGAATAGATCCAGGCCACGGCACAAACGGCCGAACCAGGCTGTGGCACGGAGATCTAAGCCAAGGAAAAACTGTTCCTGTGACAACCTGGGCAATACAGCTAACACTTGCGCCAAACCCAGAAAAGAAAGACAAGCAGCGCAGCCATTTTACCTGATCCCCTGGTAGGCGCATAGTGGGCGAGAGATTCCATCCAAAGCCCCTGGAGGGTGCGCCCGTGTTACTCCACAGAGAGGCAGTCAGAGGCCTTTGTGTGGGCCGAAAGCCTCCGGGCTGCCCCAGCACCCGGGGAGAGCCGCACACAGGGAGGAAGCGAGAGCTAATTCCAACACTGGAACTTTTCAGTGCGGGCAGGAGGTTTCACTCAGAGGGCGAGACTCCGGCCTCACATCCTGGTCTGCGCGCACGGAGAGTGGGAAGGAGACTCCTCCCAGCACCTCCGGAGTGGGAGCCCGTGTTGTCCCACGGAGGGGCAGAGTCGGGGGCCTTTGTGTGGGCCGAGGGCAGAGTCACGGGCCGCCCCAGCGCCTTGAAAGAGCGGCACACGGGGACGAGCGAGAGCCAATTCCAACATTGGAACTTTTCAGTGCGGGCGGAGGGTTTCACTCAGAGGGCAAGACTTCCGGTCTAACATCCTGGTCTGCGCGCGCAGACCCGCCCGTGTTACCGGACAGAGTGACAGAGCCAGAGGTCTTTGAGTAGGCAAAAGCCCCGGCTGATTATGCTAGCAGCTCTGACTGACTGAGCCTTACCCAGAGCCCTGTGCTGAGTGGAAATAAGAGTGGGGAGTTGCCCGCTCTTTGAGCCTCTTACTATCCAGGCAGAGGCAGCAGCAACCCCATAGCTGGATTCTCAGGCTGCTGGTTGAGGAAGGAAAGACTAGGAGAGAGGCTCCTGGAACACGGACTCTCTCACTGTCGGAGCCTATAAACGCTAATGAGCCTCGACTGCGAACGAGACTGAAGCACAATACATGACATCGCCATAGAGACTTATCAACTGCAAACCTCTACCTGAGCGTGCCAAAGAGGCAGAACCCGGGGTACAGAGTCGCCGACCAGGAAGAGGGAGAGAAAAGAAAAAGCAAGAAGATAACCTCTCAAAATCAGAATAATCCGCAGACTTTATAACCTATCCCATTTTATTATATTTGTTCGTTTGTTTCTCTTATCTTCATCCTTGATTTTTTTTTCTTTTTTCTTTTTTTTTTTCCTCCTCCAATTTGGTCATTTAACTCCCTACCGGTCTTACTCTCTCCTCTCCTTGAACTACACTACCCATAAGTGTTACATCTCCCATTATCTTTTCTTTCCTCTTCCTTTCTCTCTATGAGGGTTGCACTCCAAAACCCTTAACTCTCTCTCTCTCTCTCTCTCTCTCCTCTTTTTTCTTTTTTCTTCTTTTAGTGGTTCCCTCTTTTTTTCTCTCTCTCTCTTCTTTTCTCCCTCTATATTAGTTTCTTCCTTTTTCCTTTACATCTCCTCTCATTCAAACCTCAATAACAAACAAATTATTTTATCTGGGACTCAAACTTATGTTTGTGGCATTTTGGGGGGTTTTTACTTCACCTTTTTAACTCATCAGCAGTGCTCCCATCCCTGGCTCTCCATTTTATCAAGCTCTTGTTCCATTAAATACAATAGTAAATTTTTAATTTGTCCCCCCATTTTCCTGTTTCCTTCTTACTCCTCTCATCATAACTCTTAGTCAACCAACATCTAAACGCAAATCATTTTATTCTTGATCCAAATTTTTTCATTATTTGCTTTTTGTGGGTCCATACCCCCACCCCTTTTTTTTTTCTTGCCCCTTTATTACTTTTCCCCAATTCAGGCCCTCCATTACAGGCATTGTTTGTTCTATTAAATACAATATAATTCACAGTTCACCACAAGATTTTCTCAAGAAAGAAGGGAGAGGAGAGGAGAGAAAAAAGGGGGGGGGGGATAATTTCCTTTTTTAAATTTTTATTTTATTTTATTTTTCTTTATTTCATTATTAATTTTTTTTAAAAAAAAAACAACTTTTTTCATTTTTTAATTTTTTTAACTTTTTATTTTTTATTAAATCTCATTAATACTATCAACAAAACCACCCTCAGATGCCATTAAGGAAGAGAAAATCGAATATCATGGATACAAAAGAAAGAGAGGTAACACAGCTACATGAGGAAAAATCTATGAAGAAAAAATTTAATATATTGGAAACCTTGGAGTTAAATGACAGAGAATTCAAGATAGAAATCCTAAAAATCCTCCGAGATATACAAGAAAACACAGAAAGGCAATTTAGGGAGCTCAGAAAACAACTCAATGAACACAAAGAATATATGTCCAAGGAAATTGAAACTATAAAAACAAATCAAACAGAGATGAAAAACTCAATTCACGAGCTGAAAAACGAGGTAACAAGCTTGGCTAATAGAACAGGCCAGATAGAAGAGAGGATTCGTGAAATAGAAGACAAGCAACTTGAGGCACAACAGAGAGAGGAAGAAAGAGACTCAAAAATTAAAAAAAATGAGATAGCCCTACAAGAATTATCTGACTCCATCAGAAAGAATAACATAAGAATAATAGGTATATCAGAGGGAGAAGAGAGAGAAAATGGAATGGAGAACATAGTCAAACAAATAATAGATGAGAACTTCCCAAGCCTGTGGAAAGAACTAAAGCCTCAAATTCATGAAGCAAACAGAACTCCGAGTTTTCTTAACCCCAACAAACCTACTCCAAGGCACATCATAATGAAATTGGCACAAACCAATGGGAAAGAAAAAATTCTCAAGGCAGCCAGGGAAAAGAAGAATACAACATATAAAGGAAGGCCCATTAGATTATCATCAGATTTCTCAGCAGAAACTCTACAAGCTAGAAGAGAGTGGACCCCAATATTTAAAGTCCTGAAAGAGAGGAACTTTCAGCCACGAATACTATACCCATCAAAGCTATCCTTCAAATATGAAGGAGAAATAAAAACATTCACAGATACAGAAAAGATGAGGGAATTTATCATCAGAAAACCCCCACTCCAGGAATTACTAAAGGGGGTTCTCCAGTCAGATACAAAGAACAAAAAAAAAATAAAGCCACAAGTAAAAGCTCCAAGAAGAACACAATAAAACCAAATTTAAACTGTGACAACAACAAAAAGAAAGGGGGGAGAGGATGGAGATTAACAGTAGCAAAGGATGATGGAGTGCAAAAGTACTCACAAAATAGTGCACTACAATGAACAGGGTAGGAACCCTTTTCATTACCTAAAGGTAACCACCATTGAAAAAACCACCACAGAAGCACATGAGATAAAAAAGATAGCAACAGTGGAAAGATGTATGGAATACAACCAAATAAAAACAAAAGATAAAAAAATGAAAGAGAAGGATCAAACAAGACACAAAACTAACAGAAAGCAATCTATAAAATGGCAATAGGGAACTCACAAGTGTCAATAATTACACTAAATGTAAACAGATTAAACTCACCAATAAAAAGACACAGAGTAGCAGAATGGATTAAAAAAGAAAATCCAACTGTATGCTGCCTACAAGAAACTCATCTAAGTAACAAGGATAAAAACAAACTCAAAGTAAAAGGCTGGAAAACAATACCCCAAGCAAATAACATCCAAAAAAAAGCAGGTGTAGCAATACTCATATCTGATAATGCTGACTACAAGACAACAAAAGTACTCAGAGACAAAAATGGCCATTTCATAATGGCTAAGGGGACACTGAATCAAGAAGACATAACAATTCTTAATATATATGCACCAAACCAAGGAGCACCAAAATATATAAGACAGCTACTTATTGACCTTAAAACAAAAACTGACAAAAATACAATCATACTTGGAGACCTCAATACACCGCTGACGGCTCTAGATCGGTCATCCAAACAGAGAATCAAAAAAGATATAGTGGCCTTAAACAAAACACTAGAGCACCTGGATATAATAGACATCTACAGGATATTTCATCCCAAAGTGACTGAGTATACATTTTTATCCAGTGTACATGGATCATTCTCAAGAATTGACCATATGTTGGGCCACAAAAACAACATCAGCAAATTCAGAAAAATCGAAATTGTACCAAGCATATTTTCTGATCATAAAGCCTTGAAACTAGAATTCAACTGCAAAAAGGAGGAAAAAAATCCCACAAAAATGTGGAAACTAAACAACATACTTTTAAAAAATGAATGGGTCAAAAAAGAAATAAGTGCAGAGATCAAAAGATATATACAGACTAATGAAAATGACAATACGACATATCAGAATCTATGGGATGCAGCAAAAGCAGTGATAAGAGGGAAGTTCATATCACTTCAGGCATATATGAACAAACAAGAGACAGCCCAAGTGAACCACTTAACTTCACACCTTAAGGAACTAGAAAAAGAAGAACAAAAACAACCCAAAACTAGCCGAAGAAAGGAGATAATAAAAATCAGAGCAGAAATAAATGAAATAGAGAACAGTAAAACTATAGAAAAAATTAATAGAACAAAGAGCTGGTTCTTTGAAAAGATCAATAAAATTGACAAACCCTTGGCAAGACTTACCAAGGAAAAAAGAGAAAGAACTCATATAAACAAAATCCAAAATGAAAGAGGAGAAATCACCACGGACATTGTAGATATACAAAGAATTATTGTAGAATACTATGAAAAACTTTATGCCACTAAATTCAACAATCTAGAAGAAATGGATAAATTCCTAGAACAATACAACCTTCCTAGACTGAGTCAAGAAGAAGCAGAAAGCCTAAACAGACCTATTAGTAGAGAAGAAATAGAAAAAACCATTAAAAACCTCCCCAAAAATAAAAGTCCAGGACCTGACGGCTATACCAGCGAATTTTATCAAACATTCAAAGAAGACTTGGTTCCTATTCTACTGAAAGTCTTCCAAAAAATTGAAGAAGAAGCAATACTTCCAAACACATTCTATGAGGCCAACATAACTCTCATACCAAAACCAGGCAAGGATGGCACAAAAAAAGAAAACTACAGACCAATATCTCTAATGAATACAGATGCTAAAATACTAAACAAAATACTAGCAAATCGAATACAACAACATATTAAAAAAATAATACATCACGATCAAGTGGGATTCATCTCAGAATCTCAAGGATGGTTCAACATACGTAAAACGGTTAACATAATACACCATATCAACAAAACAAAGAACAAAAACCACATGATCTTATCAATAGACGCAGAAAAGGCTTTTGATAAAATACAACACAATTTTATGTTTAAGACTCTCAACAAAATGGGTATAGAAGGAAAATATCTCAACATGATAAAGGCCATTTATGATAAACCATCAGCTAACATCATATTAAATGGAACAAAACTGAAGGCTTTCCCCCTTAAATCAGGAACAAGACAGGGTTGTCCACTCTCTCCACTGTTATTTAATGTGGTACTAGAGGTTCTAGCCAGAGCAATCAGACAAGACAAAGAAATAAAAGGCATCCATATCGGAAAAGAAGAAGTAAAGGTATCACTTTTTGCAGATGATATGATCCTATACATCGAAAACCCCAAAGAATCCACAAAAAGACTACTAGAAACAATAAGCCAATACAGTAAGGTCGCAGGATACAAAATTAACATACAGAAGTCAATAGCCTTTCTATATGCCAACAATGAAACAACTGAGAAGGAACTCAAAAGAATAATCCCCTTCACGATTGCAACAAAAAAAATAAAATACTTAGGAATAAACATAGCAAAGAATGTAAAGGACTTATATAATGAAAACTATAAACCATTGTTAAGAGAAATTGAGAAAGATATAATGAAATGGAAGAATATTCCTTGTTCTTGGTTAGGACGAATAAATATAATCAAGATGGCTATATTACCCAAAGCAATATACAAATTTAATGCAATTCCCATCAAAATTCCAATGACATTTTTTAAAGAAATAGAGCAAAAAATCATCAGATTTATATGGAACTATAAAAAACCCTGAATAGCCAAAGCAATCCTAAAGAAAGAGAATGAAGCTGGGGGCATTACAATACCTGACTTCAAACTATATTATAGGGCCACGACAATCAAAACAGCATGGTATTGGCAGAAAAATAGACACTCAGACCAATGGAACAGAATAGAAAGTCCAGAAATAAAACCACATATATATAGTCAAATAATTTTTGATAAAGGGGCCAAGAACATACAATGGAGAAAAGAAAGCCTCTTCAATAAATGGTGCTGGGAAAACTGGAAAGCCACATGCAAAAGAATGAAACTGGACTACAGTTTGTCCCCCTGTACAAAAATTAACTCAAAATGGATCAAAGATCTAAACATAAGACCTGAAACAATAAAGTACATAGAAGAAGACATAGGTACTAAACTCATGGACCTGGGTTTTAAAGAGCATTTTATGAATTTGACTCCACAGGCAAGAGAAGTGAAGGCAAAAATTAATGAATGGGACTACATCAGACTAAGAAGTTTTTGCTCAGCAAGAGAAACTGATAACAAAATAAACAGAAAGCCAACTAAATGGGAAATGATATTTTCAAACAACAGCTCAGATAAGGGCCTAATATCCAAAATATACAAAGAACTCATAAAACTCAACAACAAACAAACAAACAATCCAATAAAAAAATGGGAAGAGGACATGAACAGACACTTCTCCCAGGAGGAAGTACAAATGGCCAACAGATATATGAAAAGATGCTCATCTTCTTTAGTTATTAGAGAAATGCAAATCAAAACTGCAATGAGATACCACCTCACACCTGTTAGGTTAGCTATTATTAACAAGACAGATAATAGCAAATGTTGGAGCGGCTGTGGAGAAAAAGGAACCCTCATCCACTGTTGGTGGGAATGTAAAGTAGTACAAGCATTATGGAAGAAAGTATGGTGGTTCCTCAAAAAACTGAAAATAGAACTACCTTATGACCCAGCAATCCCTCTACTGGGTATATACCCCAAAAACTCAGAAACATTGATACGTAAAGACACATGCAGCCCCATGTTCATTGCAGCATTGTTCACAGTGGCCAGGACATGGAAACAACCAAAAAGCCCACCAATAGATGACTGGATAAAGAAGATGTGGCACATATACACTATGGAATACTACTCAGCCATAAGAAATGATGACATCGGATCATTTACAGCAAAATGGTGGGATCTTGATAACATTATACGAAGTGAAATAAGTAAATCAGAAAAAACCAGGAACTGCATTATTCCATTCGTAGGTGGGACATAAAAGTGAAACTAAGAGACATTGATAAGAGTGTGGTGGTTACGGGGGGAGGGGGGAAAGGGAGAGGGAAAGGGGGAGGGGGAGGGGCACAAAGAAAACTAGATAGAAGGTGACAGAGGACAATCTGACTTTGAGTGATGGGTATGCAACATAATTGAAAGACAAGATAACCTGGACTTGTTGATCTTTGAATATATGTAACCTGATTTATTGATGTCGCCCCATTAAAAAAATAAAATTTAAATTAAAAAGAAAGTTTAAAAACTGGTGCAGTAATATTATACACACACACACACACACACACACACACACACACACTAGGGAATATTAAACTTTCTGATCTTATATACATTGATACTTTCCTTTTGTGTATCTCCGAGTCTATCTGGCAAAATCTCTCACTAACGACCTAGAACAGGGGTTGGGGGCAGGTCACCTGAACTTACGTTTCCTTTTAGCTGTTTCATTCCAAACTTACTGAATTGTATGAAGTTGAAACTTAACTCTTTTTTTCCCCAAAGCATTCTAGTTGGGTACGGAGAATCATCAGTATGCTTTCAAGTTCTGAAGCAGGGTTTCAAGCAAATTCTAAAATTTTCTGTGTGAGATCCAGCCTATTTAGAGCAATTCAAAGAGGTGCCAAGGTCTACTGGCATCTGATGCCACTTCCCTGAAGGCTTGTTTGATTTCATCATTCACACTTTACCTTTTTTATTCCAAGGTGACTTTTAATTTGACTCCTATTATGCAGAGTAGTCACAATAGCTCACTTCAGATGCTAGCATTATCTCCAGGGATATTTTGTACATCTGGTTTGTAGCAGCCACATTCTCCCTCTTCTTGGGGAAGCAGAGGAAGTTTGTGGAAGTCCAGTTCCCATTCCCTGCAGTAAACAGAGCTATTTCTGATCTTGGTCAATCTGTAGACCCCAACTTACATATGACCCTGAGTTATTAAAAGCACACAACCCAAGGCCTGTCCGGGTTATGTAATGGGGCCATGAGACCGAATCAGGGACTCTGTGCTCAGAGCTGAGATCAGGGATTTGGTTTTTCAAACAACTCACAATGTGGGAGGGAAGATGAACTTGGCCTCTGAGCTGTGGGGCACTATCTTGACCAGGATGTAGAATTACATTTCAAAGGGAGCTACAGTGTGTTTCCAAGCTTCCCTGCTTCCTTTTATGTCCAGTCTTTCTTGTCTTTTTCCCAAGATGGAAAGTGCCAGCTCTTTCTTGATCCAGCTACAGAGAATCTGACCTCAAGCTTTGGAGGTCAGTTATAGGTGGCCTTAGCAGAGTCCTGATCAAATCTGAGAGAGCACATATCTTCCAAGGCCCTGGGGGCCCTAAGGATGAAGTCAGTTTTATCCCAAATTGTGTTATCCATGTGGGCAGTCACAGCAGACCTGAAAGTCACCTGGTGTCATCCGGCTCCTCATTTTATAGATGGGGAAATTGATACTCTAGCAGAGACATGACTGGCTTGCAGTTACCAGCTGAATAGTGGTGGAGGGTGGGCTGGATTGCAAACCCAAGCCTGTGTGAGGTGAGGCTGTAAGCCCATCCACATGCTAGATGTCTCCCCAGCATCTAGCATAGTGCCTGGTACATAGGAGGGCTCAGTAAATAGCTGTGGAAGGAAAGAGCAAATGTAATACCTCTTCCTCCATGTCAGCCTGGTTGTCTTCCCCTTCTCCTGAGATTTGACTAATTTTACCCCCAGAAAAGCCCCTCTGCCCCTCCTATAGGCCAGTAATACTGCCCTGTGATAACAGGGGCATGGACAAGACACTGCTCCCCTAAGCCAGAAAGTCACCCACTGTCCACACAGCCAGAGCAGGAGGCAGTCCTTCAGAGAGGTCCCTAACCATAGGTCACCACCATCCTGGCCTGGCTAGGGTCTTCCTCTTAAATTTGAGGCTGGATTGGGACTACAATATGACCACTTGGGGGGCCCTCGTTGTTACAAAGGTGTTTCCAGTTTATTTGAGCTTCCAGACTGATCTCTAGGCCAATTAATAAAAGCAAAATGACAACTTTTTTGCAGTCTAAAAAAGTTGTGGGTGTTGAAGAAGGACCCAGAAATGTTTGGGAACCTTAGGCTTAAGGATGAGATCCAGGCTGCAAGATGCCTAGTTCTAAAGAAAGAACCTTTTGGTCACAGCATGGCCAAGCTAGGCAAATGCGACGTGGGCCTGCCCCTGTATGCCCAAGATTTTATAAGATTCTGCAGTTGGAAGAGGGAAGATTCAGAAGGAAGAAATACAAAGTTTGTTTTTCTCAGGTTGTTGGCTAGCAGGGAGGGAGGGTGTCATCTGACTTTGCTTCCAGGGACAGCTCTTGGTGTAGTGTACTGGCCCCACACTGGCTCTACAAGCTATTTGGCCACTGATTAAGACCAGCTGTGCATCTTGAGAGCACAGCCTTGGAGAATCTAGCCCCGAAAGGGGCCGGGAGGAGAGAGACATAAAGGAGGGGTGTTTTGGAGGGTGCGAGGGGGTTGTCACCTGCCAGGCTCCCCGCGAGTCGAAGGCGGGAGCGACTCCCTCCCGCCGCAGGTTGCTCTGTAGCGCTGGAGTCCTCGCGGCCCGTGTGCGTGCCCCGCTGCTCTGCGTACCTGCCGTGGACTCGGCGCAGGTCTGAGCCGCGGGCTGGCGGGCCGCGCGCACAGGTAGCGGCGATTGCAGGCGGGGCCGGGAGGGTGACGTCACGAGCTCCGGTCAGGGCGGCAGAAATAGGGCAGCCGCGGCGCCAGTGGCACAGCAGCGGGCAGCGGCAGCTGGGAGAGCTGGACCCGCGCTCGACCACCTCCAGGGCGCCCGAACCATCCGATAGCCAGAAAGACAGACTCAAGGACGCGAAGCAGGCTCGCCACCACGGAGCGCTCCCGCCCGCCCGCGGGAGTTCGGCCACCTGGTCTTTCCTTCGGCCCCAGCCGCTTCAGGTACGCGGGCACCGGGAGGGTGCCAAGCCGCCGCCACCAACCGGTCGGGCTGCTCCAGCGGCTTGGAGTCTCCCCGCAGGGCCCGGAGCGGTCGCTTGCTTGTCCTCTCAGCCCGCGCCAGGAGAGCCAAGTTTGCCGGCCTGGCGGGTGGCGGGAACAGGTCCACGGGACCCGAACTCGGCAGGGGCTCCGGGACTTGGGGCCCGGGTCTGCAGTAAGGACCAGAGTGACCTAGATGGCGCGCGGAGCGCGGCACAGAACAGCTGGGGCCGAGTCCGCAGCCCGCGCAGGACTCCGAGACCCTGCAGCCGCGGCTTCTGGGCTCCCGATCCAGAGCAGCGTCGGCGAGCCGCGGTCCTTCCACCAGGACCCGTGCCCTTGGCCCCGGGCGGGGGTGAGGGGCGGGCGTGCCAACTCCCTCCTCCCTCCAGCTTTGCGGGGAAACTTGCGCGTCCTCGCTGCAGCTCGAAGGGCCCGCTGAGCTCGCCTGGTCCTCACTTATCCGAGCTCTCCGCATCTGGGTTGAGCGTGGGGCTCGGCGGGGGAGGCTGGGAGGAGGAACCTGGGACAGAAGCCGGCCCCGGGCAGTCCGCCCCTCTCGTTCTGCTGGGCTGGTCTGTTCCCAGCGAGCCTCAGTGTTCCTTGCTGGGGAGCCACTAGGAAGCAGTTTGTTTGGGAAGGTTCAAGCAGGAGGCTTGGTCCTAAGAGAGCCTGTACTGGGGGAATGATCGTTTCTCTGCGCTAGCAAAGGAAACGTGTTCCAAGTTTCGGGGAGACCTAAGCGAGGCAGGTAGAACGCTCTGCTTTCGGCGCGTGTTGCCTCGGGTTTGAGGCGAGAGCAGTGCGAGCCTCGGGGTTCCCTTCCGCTGACACAGGGGCGCCCGGAGTGTGTTCGCAGGAGGCCTGCCACCTGAGGGCTTCTGCACCCTCCGCTCTAGGGGCACAAACCCACGGGAAGCAGTGGGGTTTCTCTCAGTGCCCAGGACGTGGTGAGAATCCGTGCATTGCGTTTGCCTGCTGCTACTGCCTGAGGACCGGGAAACCTGAGCCCTGCAAGGTCTGTATCATCGCCCAGAGAGTTGGTCCCCCTTGAGCAGTCCAGCCAACCTCGCTCCTGATAACTGTCGCGACGTTGATGAATAGCGCTTCCACAGCCTCAGCCTCTTCTCCTCTCCCCTCTAGGTGTCGCTTCTGTAGAGGTTTCTAGCGAGTGAAAAACAGCGCCAGTAGCTTTTTGGTCTGTTCCCTTCGTCCGTTTATTGCAATGCTGTGTGTGCACCAGGAACTGTACCAGATGGGCCCCCGACATGCAAACATTTATCCACATTTTCTGGCTCAAGGATAAATAAAATTTCAATAGGAGGTGGCACGGTAATTACTGATTAGTGCACTAGAAATGGGCCTATATGGTAATCCGTGAGTGAAGAAAAGGGATGGGAGAGAAATTGTGAATTTTCTTAAAAGTCTCAAGTTATTTTTCTACCATCAGGCTTAGGGGAAAGCCAGAGATGACATCCTATCCTGGAGTGACCTGGGACAGGCTCTGAGTCTGGGCAGTGGTCAGGTGGAGGGTTTACCTGGGAAGCAAATGGCCAAGGAAATGAGTGATGTTTCTATGATGCTAGAGCCGCGGCAACCCTCATTTGGTAGCTCAAAGGGAAGACTTGCACTGATGCCCCACAGAGCCCAGTGATGCCTGCTTCCCCTCTGGTTTTGTGAGCAGACACTGCAGCATCACTAGACCATTTCTGTTTAGACACACTCAGCTGAACATTCATTTCTTTCCATCCCAGGAGAAAAGACAGCCCCTCCCGAAGGACTTCAGACTGAAAATGGTCTTTGATGTGATCTATTAAAATTGCTCATTAAAGTTGTTTTAGTGGCTTCTGCTCTCTTAGAGATTTATGATCACCCCCAGTTTTTGTTAACTCCAGGAAGGCTCTTTCTGCTCCAGAGAGCGGCCCCTTGTTCTTCTGGGAATTGGGAGAACTTCTGTTCCTTTGGTTATGCCCTGGAGGGGCATGATGTAGGGGTAGGTTGGATTTTTCTACCTTGATCAGTCAGTCACCCAGGATTCATCTACTAAAGGCTGCATGATCTTTTTAAAAAAGTGATCTTCATGTTGTGATCTTTTGTTTGACTTAACACTATATTCCAGAAGCTGGAATTGACTTGTCAAGATTTCCTAAAAATCTACCTTAATTCCTGCTTTGCTTTTTTGGGCATTTCTCTTCAGACTCAACCTTCTTGTGTTGCTTTGGTGGTCAGTTGTGTGCTTACTAACTTCATGGAATTAGGTAGTTATTTCAAGAGCACATCTCTCCTTACATTTTCCTCTCTTGATGCATAACACAGGTGTGGAACTTCAAATAACATAGAACTACAGTTGAGAGAAGATGTACTTTAAGAGGTATAATCTGAATGTTAGAAGGGTATGGGTTACTGGAAGTGTGTGTGTGACTTCACAGTAAAAAGGAGTGCCATAGATTTATACATTGTGCATAGACTAATTTAGGCATCTAATTTATCAACTGCTGGAACAAGTCAACCAAGGATCTAGAGTAGGAATTAATAGGAAATGCAATATAACTTCCTTATGGTTTGTTGTAAGGTTATCCTGATATATTTCCATATTTCATTTCCTGAGTTGGGGATTAGTATTTTAGGGATTATTTTAGGAACTTTGAATCCCTTTCTTTTTTCCTAAAACACTCAAAAATAAAAACTAGTGTGCTAAACTTCCCAGAAGAAACTTAACTGCTCAGCTGAACAGTTTTTGCAGTCTTCTGGTTTTAGGTTTGGGTTTTTATGGCTTTTCTTCCTGTCTACATTGGGCAGACAGACAGAAGAGGACTACAGGAGTTTGGTGGGCCCCAGATAGTTTCTATTTGTTGATTGCCAACATCCCTGTATTAAAATTCAACGCACCTCAAGTGATTGGCTAGAACATACACTTTTTCAGTTAGAAAGGTTGGAAATGTAGATGCCTCAGGGTCACAAACCTTACCTGTGCTCTTCAAGGTTGGGTGTTGTCGCTTGGTTCTGCCAAATCATCTTCATACTTTCTGGTTCTATTTGTTACAAAGAAAAGCCATTTCCATGTAGGTAACCCATAATGTCTGCTTTGGTAATATTTCTATATCCTGGGAGAGAGCCCAAGAGAGAGAACTGGTGACCAGTCTCCTCCAAAGCTCTGATTGGTGAATTCCCACTTTTTTCAAATAGAGCTGGTTCCCACAGGAGAAGGGAGAAGTCTGTATTAAACCCACTGCCAATGAGACATCAGTGCTTCCCCCTGACCCTGTTCACTAGAGACAGTTTATATGCTGGCCTCTGTGTCCTGGTGGGCCAGGTTGGGGATTTACATATTCATACTGATTTCTTCCTAATATGTCGTATTTTTCAACTTTTTTCAAAAAGCAAGTCAATTTAGAATGTTACATCATACAAATTTGTAGTACCTTATAATTTTAAATACAAATCAGTATTTAAAAAGAACCAGTCCAAGACTATATTATAAAGTCAGAAAATTTTGTGATTTTTACAAAATTAGGTAGATGCCCTATGGGGTCTGGCAATGCAAAAGTATTCCGTATGTGAGTTTGTGACAAGATAAGGAACAAAGCAGTTGCCTAGAAGTCAGAATGCCTGGGCTTTAGACCAGATCTGGTCAGACAGTGGGTAAATTCCTTACCCTTACCCCACCCGGGGCTCTGGTGTCTTGTCTGTGCAGTGGACAGGCTGGCTCCTGGTCCCTGTGAGTGAGGCCAGAGAGGAAACTTCTGAGGGTGAGTGAATTACTTCTCTTGGAAATGAGATGTCTTAAATGTCAAGGGATTGTGTTTTATGAGTTATTGGAAAGAAAAGGTAGTCCTAGCTCTTTTATGAAAACAATCTCAGGTAGATTTATAACCAGTCTTAGGACTCTAGCAGGGACTAGAATGAATGAAGTTTATAAACCTAAATTGATCTCAGAAGGAACTCTAGTTTGCACAGAGAGGGTTTGCAACCTTATTGATGGTGCCTTCCCACATCTGAACTGGGAGATTCTTCTACTTCCTTCTGTCTGAAGACCAGTAGGGCTATTTGCATTTGAGGAGTAATTAATGTGCCAACAGGCCACTTGCCCCAGCGTGGCTCTTTGCTGTGTGGTACACTCATGAGCTGAGGTGCATCCTTGCTGCCTGGCATTCTGTGTATCCCCTTGTGGTTTCTTTTTTCAACCACATTTCTTCTTGGCCAATAGAGACAGCAGCAGGGGGGCTGAGGAGAACCAGCTGAGTGACCCCACCTTGGGCTGAGGTTCCGGAGGGGAGCAGCTTGGCTTTCCCTTGCTCTGCTCCTCTAGGCTTGGTTGGACCCATGGAAGTGGAAGGAGTGCAGCTCGTGGCCACTTACAGAGGAAAGGGAGGCTTGGGGCTCAGGGTCTCCTTTCTTGCTCTACATGGATTCTCCCCATCATGCTAGAAACAGCTATTTATTAAAATAAGATATTACTAAATGTTGAGTGGTAGCAGAGATCAGGAGTTAGGAGCATAGACACCGAATTCCACTGCCTGGCTTGAAGTCCCATCTCTATCACTTACTTGCCGCATGGCCATGGCAGGGTACTTACCATTCAGTGACCTGTCTCCTCTATCATCTGGCTAGGTGAAAATCATTACCCTCCTCGTGGAGTATAAATGAGGGTTATGAGTTAAGACCTCTGAAGCATTTAGGACAGTGGCTGACATGTAGTAATTGCTGTGTAAGTGTTAACCAGATAGATAGTCTCTATTTGGTTATTAGATCATCAAAATTGATTTAGACCCAATATTAATTCTTTTTTTTTTTTTTTTTTTTTTAATGAACTGAACT